>NC_138769.1:197741561-198341561 GCF_965119305.1 Pelophylax lessonae
TGGATGGAATGGCTGGCTCAGGCTCTCAGCAACAGGTTTAAATGCTGAGCCAGCTGTCAGTCAAGCATTTTAGTGGATTCTGACATTATTGTTACAGATTCTTCTCGAGTCTGGACTGGTTCTGTGAAGCCAACCAACAGTGGGCTTTAGCCCACTGTGAGCTGATTCTGGGTCACAAGGAGAACACAAGTAAGTGTACTCCTGTAATCCAAAAGAGAAGTAGGGCCAAAAAGCTTTGCCTGAACCTTTACCATTTATTTTATTCCCAGCTGCTATCACACAATCATTTATTTATTCATTCACCCACTCACAGTGAATTCCTGTGCCCTCACCTATAGCTCACTATCTGCACAGTCTGGTTGACTGACTGTTGGCTCACTCACTCAGTGAATATAAATTAGTCCAACTGGACACTCTATTGTTGTTAGTGGATTAATCAATAAAATGTTGAACTAAAAACAAAAACTAGATAAAACTACAATTTCATATGCACTCACAAAGCAGAAAATATTTGTTCCTGTTACAACATATATGTCAAATTCCAATAAAAAAAAAATCTCAGACAGTAAGGGCTCTTTCACACGGCCGCTCCGTGTGTCCGCAAATCATCCTATTTTTTTGCGGATGATTTGCGAACATAATGTAAGTCTATGGCATTGCGGATGTCAGCGGAATACCATCCGCTGACATCCGATTTTCCTCCTTTCAGTTCTGTTCCGTTTTTTGGAACGGAACAGAACCCTATTTTTTCCTCCGTTCAAAAAACGGAAAGGAAGGAAAATCGGATGTCAGCGGTGTCATCCGCTGACATCCGCAATCCCCATAGACTTACATTATGTCCGCATATCATCCGCAAACGGATGGGATAATATGCGGACATACGGAGCGGATGACACAAATGTCATCCGCTCTGTGAAAAAAAAAAAGTCCCGCAGCAGAGCTTTCACACGGAGCGGCCGTGTGAAAGAGCCCTAATTGTGGCCTTAGCTTGATGTAAACACTTTCCAAACGTTTTTAATTACAGAGGATGGTTTTTCCTGTCATTTTGTTTTTTTTTACACTAATTTGTAAGTGCTTCTGAATTCAACAATAATTTTGAAAACATAATATCAAAGCGTAACTACAAATAATATTTTATTATTTATTTATTTTAGCTGTGAGTAGCATGGGGAAAAAGTTACTTATTTTTATTTATTTTTTTTTTAATTTATTTTTTCACCCACTTCCTGCACCAGTGACATGAATTGTGAGTATGGAAGGATGGGTAACAGACAGCATAAAATGTATACCAGCAGACAATGTCCAACATTCTGACCCTTCATTGTTTTCTTTTTGCCAGATCTGCAGAGCTATAATGTTTTTTTTTTTTTTTTTAAAAGAAAAAAATACTAGCTAAGAAAATTGACCTAAATATAGGCATTATCTAACAGTAATGATAGTCATAAAAACATGACACATTAATGTGACTTAACTTAATTAGCATTACTAATCATGTCTTGCAAACCCTACAATCCACAAACAGAATTTAATTATAAGTCACTTGGCCCTATAAAAATATTTTTGTGCCACTAGTCTCCTCCAGTTGCAAGCTTCATTTAGTTCTTAATTTTACAACCACATATATCATCTTACAGGATCTGTTTTAGTAACAAAATAAATAGTTATATCATACAGTTTACACTTTTTTATTATATAGATATACTGTAATGTAATCCAAATAAACTTTTTGTAAAAAGGTAATTAATACTGATAAATTACCGCTGGGATTGGGAAACGCTTACTATCTGTGTTCTGATACTATAACCTTTGGTGTAAGATTGACAAGCACTCATTTTGACTAATCCCCCCAGGCAAGCATCTATTCACGGCATTTGTCCATGGCATGAGATGGAAAGCAGAATCTATTATGCCTGCGAGTGCACAAAGCACAGTTCACGCTCCTCACTTTGCAGACTATGAGCTGCATAATGCTTTACTGGCCTATATCTAATTTTTTTTTTCCATTTCCATATACTGTCACTTCTATATTCTGTCAGGTAAGATGGGTGAGGGGTTCTATCTCCAGAATGAAAATAGTCTTTAAGTTTTACCCTGGCAAAGGGGTGGCATGTCATATTAGAATTATTTGCTTCAAGTGAGGGGTTGATTGGTTGTTGGGGTGGGAGCACAGATTATGTGGTGGCATGTCAGTTATTTATGTGAAGGGAGGGGGGGGGGGGTGAACATATTCTCGGAACAGGTGCCTTTCTTTAGCTACTGCCTAAGCTGGACACCCTGTACGACATTTTGTAAATTCTATCAAACTATTAAATATAAGGAGAAACAAAATATAGGTTCCTTGGGTTTGGTTAGCAAGCAAATAATGGTCTTCTGTATAGGATATAAATGGCTATATTTGCCTATCTTCCAATGTACAATACAGTATATGCAAGTCTGAGGTTAGGGGAGATCAGAGGGTAAAGAGGCAGACCGCTGGGGCCAAGCCTCTTTGGGGTGCTCTGGTCTTACTTTGTGTGTCCTTTGTTTGCATTTACTTTAAGGCTTAGTTCACACTGCCGCGACTTGAGATCTGACGCTTCATGACCCCAATTTGCGTGACATATAAATTCCCATAAAAATAAACATAAAAGGCAGTTGCGCCTAGGTGAACAACCAAAAATGTCCACACTTGGTAAAAGTGATGTAAGCAGCCAATGTCTATGCTCTCCAACTGGATTGACAAACATGAACAGAAAATAAAAAAATTCAGAGCTGCCATCTCCCTGCCGGACCCCACCCCATGCTTCCCTTGCTCCACTATTCCACCTGCGTGGGCTACCCACATGGTGTGGGTCGCCAGGTATAGGGCAGGGAGATCAGCTAACATCTGTTTGTCTAGCTAGTCCTTTCATTTGCTTTAGTGGAGTGCAGGTGAGACATTAGTGGTCTAAAGGTCCCCTGATGTCTCATTAAAGAAAACTTTTCACACTATATATGCTATCATATAGAGGACTATTTGTCCCTATAAAATAACAAAAAAGTCAAGTAAAAAAAGGGTAAAAAATTAAAAGTACACCCATGTATTTAACAAGACCAAGTCACCCAGACAAAACTTTTTTAGCTTCCCTCACATACACATGCATAAGTACATTAACCATGCGTCAGAGGTGCATACGCATGAAACTGTGAATTAAGTTGAGTTGTGTTGTTCATATTGGTGTGAGCACTGAACTGAGAGCCATAATTCTAGGGTCACTATTCATGGTTAACACTAAACTAATGACTTGTGAAAGTTTTTAAAACATTGAAAACGTAGAACATTTTGGGTACTGAAGTTTGTAGCTACAAGAAATGGGCAATTTGGGACTTTATGTGAGAACTGGCGAGCACTGCTCAGTGTCTCCATCCCTGTGAATAGTCAATTGAAAAGTAAATGGGATAAATGAAGGTGTGTGAAAAACAGCCGGTCCCTAGTTTGAAATACTTACCCACCAGTCTGCTAACAAACCAAAATAAACCTGTCTAACAATATACTGTATTTTCTGGCGTATAAGACTACTTTTGAACTTCAAAAAAATCCCCCAAAAATGGGAGGTCGTCTTATATGCCGAGTATAATATCTCCAAGGTAACCTAAGTATAAGTATTACCGGTAGATCATGTAATAGGGAGGTTGTCTTATACGCCCAGTCGTCTTATACGCCAGAAAATACGGTAAGTTGAAAACAGGAGTTTAGTTAACACACATTTGCAAATGCATGCGGAAGCTGCAAGGCCAACAACAAGGCATCCTGCGTTTCTTGCAGAACCTAACACTAAATAACACTGCTCAACCTGAGTGTCTAAGTGTCTTCACAAAAGGAAGTACATGCTAGCTAATAGATGGATGGGAAACAGATGGGATTGGAGACCGCCCAATCCTCCCCCACCTGCTCCAATCCATGACTGGCAATGAAAAACGCATGGCTGTATAAAAAACCATGGGGTGCAAACTAAATGTGATCAGCTGGGAAACACACACCCCCATCCCTTCAGTAAAGATGCCATAGGCAAATGGGGACTTTGAGTGAGACACCAGCCTGTAAAGCAAGCGTCTCCATCCCTAGTAAGATAAAAGAAATGGGCAATTTGGGAATTTATGTGAGAACTGGCGAGATGGATCCCTCTATTAGCAAGCATGTACTTCCTTTTGTGAAGACACTTGGACATTTGGACACTCAGGTTGAGTAGTGTTATTTAGTGTTAGGTTCTGCAAGAAATGCAGGATGCCTTGTTGTTGGCCTTGCAGCTTCCGCATGCATTTGCAAATGTGTGTTAACTAAACTCCTGTTTTTAACTTATATTGTTAGACAGGTTTATTTTGGTTTGTTAGCAGACTGGTGGGTAAGTATTTCAAACTAGGGACCGGCTGTTTTTCACACACCTTCATTTATCCCATTTTGCTTTTCAATTGAAGTTTGTAGCTGTTTACCGAGCAGGTACAATTTAGGTTTAACATATTGTGTATCCTAGTTACTGTACTTGGCAAAACCTCTTTTTTTTGTACTGAAATTACTGTATTTCTTACTGAAAATGTGTGCTTGATAAAGTGTTGAGCTATTATCATGTGACATAAAAATTGGAACGAACACCATTTTATTCTCCAGGTTCTCTGCTTTTAAAAATATATATTGTTTGAAGGTTTTAACTAATCATCAGGCCCAAAATCATTACTTTAATATGTGTGCAAATAATAAAAACAGCTCTAGCAGCGAAAGTGTTAAAAAAATTCAATCCAGTCTATATCTTATGTACACTAAATTGTCATAAATATTGGGGCATCTTCCTTTACATGCACATGAACTTTAATGGCATCCTAGTCTTAGCCTGTAGGGTTCAATATTGAGTTGGCCCACCCTTTGCAGTTATAACAGCTTCAACTCTTCTGGGAAGGCTGTCCGCAAGGTTTAGGAGTGTGCATAGGCGTGCGCAGCCTATTGCATTAGGGTGTGCACCCCAAAGCTCAAACACACATGTGTGTATATATATATATATATATATATATATATATATATATATATATATATATATATATACACACACATACACACACTATATATATATATATATATATATATATATACACACACACACACACATAAACACTTGTCAAAAGTATTGGGACACTAAAAGGTTTTTGCACTTAAGTTAAATTGTATGGCAAATATCTGTAGAGGGGTTCCACCATCACTGCTAAGTTTTGAAAAAGATGTATGCCTTATTTTCCTTTTGATGTGTATTACAGGTGAAATTACATGTGAGGCACTGATATGGACTAATAGGCAGCACTAATAGGCGCTTGTTCTCAGCACTGACTGGCACTGATGAGGCTGCACTGATGGGTACTGATAGGTGGCACTGATAGGCAGCACTTATTGGCAGCACTGATGGGCACTAATAGGCATCTGATAGGCGGCATTGGTGGGCACTGATTGGTGGCACTGATAGGAAGCACTGATAGGCACTGTTAGATGTGTCTGATGGGCACTGATGAGGCGGCACTGGTGGGCACTGATAGGTGGCACTGATGAGGCGGCACTGCTGGGCACTGATAGGCACTATTAGGTGACACTGATGGGCACTGATGAAGTGGCACTGGTGGGCACTGATAGGTGGCACTGGTGGGCACTGATAGGTGGCACTACTGGGCACTGATAGGTGGCACTACTGGACACCACTTATGGACACTAACAGGGGAGAGGGGGAGTTTCACATTCAGCAGACAGTGAGACTTGCAAGAGCTGCTCAGTGTGTGTGCAGTGGCGTACCTAGAGAATTTGGCACCCGGGGCGGATCCTATATCTGGCACCCCCCCCCCCCCCAACTTTAAAATGTAAGCACCCACAAAAATTTGTAATGTTTTCAGGAATATTTATTGCACAAAATTCACAGCCCCCCCCCCCCCCCAATCACAGTGCCCCTTGCAGTCTGCCCCCTGTCTCTCTAATCACAGTTCCCCCTTTTGCACTCTCTGCCTCCCCTGCACAGTCCTACCTTCAGCATAAATAGATAGCTAATATTATTAGCAATGTGTTTACAGGAGATGGTCAGAGACTACAGACATGATACAGGAGATGGTCAGAGACTGCAAACATGATACATGAGATGGTCAGAGACTGCAAACATGATACATGAGATGGTCAGAGACTGTAGACATGGTACAGGAGATGGTCAGAGACTGAGGACATGATAGAAGATAGAAGAGCACTAGGGGGGCCGGAGAGCACAGGGCAAGCAGAGAGCACTGGAGGAGCTGAAGGGCACGGTGGGGGGGGGGGGGGGCTGGAGAGAATAAAGAGGGGATTTGGAAAGCATTGTAGGGGGGTTGGAAGGCGTGGGGGGGGGAGCACTGGGGGGGGGGGGCGAGCACGGAAAACCAGGAGGGTGGAGAGCACTGGGAGGGACAGCGAGCACTTGGGGGGCGGGCAGGGAAAACCAGGGGGGTGGAGAGCACTTGGGGGGCGGGCAGGGAAAACCAGGGGGGTGGAGAGCACTGGGTGGGGGACAGGGAGCACTTAGGGGGCGGGCAAGGAAAACCAGGGGGTGGAGAGCACTGGGGGGGACAGGGAGCACTTGGGGGGAGGGAGATGAAAAGCACTGTGGGGGGCTGAAGAGCATGGGGGGTGCTAAAGAACAGGGTGGTCTAGTGCCTTTGGGGGGGGCTAAGAGCAGAGGGGGGGATTACGAGCACCGGGGGGCCAGCAAAAGAAGTTGTATAGGAGGGGGATGGGGCAGCTGCATATAGATGAATTGATCTTTCCCTATTCTTCCTGCAGGAGGGAGAGGAGGACAATCAGTTATTCAGCAGCTGCAGAAAGAATAGGGAAAGATGAATCCCTCTATATGCAGCTTCCCCACCCCCCCTCCTATCCAGCACACACACTTGAGCAATGGGAACGCACTCACCTTCTTCCCGCCGAGGCTCCGCCCCCTTCTTCCCGCCGAGGCTCCGCCCCTCCCCGCGAGGCTCCGCCCCCTTCTTCCCATCCCGGCTCCGCCCCCCGCTAGCAGCACGGACTGAAGGAGCTGCCACTGCAGCTGCCTTCACCCTGCGATGTGGGATCTCAAAGAACGCCGGCTGACACCCCACATTGGTACCCCACTGTGTGTATGACACTGTCATGTAATGTAGCTGCTTTCAGGGAGAAAGCCCAGCTGTAAAAAAAAGCGGTGATGTCGGGGGTGGGCGGGATCAAGCAGCTGTCAAACACCAGCCAATGATTGGGCTGCTTAAGAAAGGGGCGGAGCCACATAAACGAAGCGGCCGCCCAGACCCCATCCTATTGGCTGGTGTTTGATAGCTGTTCGGTCCCGCCCACCCCCGACATCACCCCTGAGTTTTGACAGCTCATCTTTCTCCCTGCAAGCATTAACATTACCTAACAGTGTCACACACACACTGAGCGGCTCTGACAAGCCTCACTATCTGCTGGAGCCAACAGCACAGCCGCCTCTCCACCAAGTATCTCACTACCCTCAGTGGCAGAGATGGAGAAGCCGGCCCAACACTAACAGACACAGGGTGATTAGGGTGTGCCCAGGCACACCCGGCACACCCCGTGCGCACGCCTATGGGAGTGTGTCTATGGGAATTTTTGACTATTCTTCCAGAAGCACTTTACTGAGGTCAGTCACTGATGTTGGACGAGAAGGCCTGGCTCGCAGTCCCCATTCCAATTCATCCCAAAGGTGTTCTATTGGGTTGAGGCAGGCCAGTCAAGTTCCTCCAACCCAAGCTCACTTATCCATGTCTTTATGGACCTTGCTTTGTGCACTGCTCCAAATCATTTGATGGAGGGGAATTATGGTGTGGGCTGTTATTCAGGGGTTGGGCTTGGCCCCTTAGTTCCAGTTTAGGAAACTCTAAAGGTGTCAGCATACCAAGACATTTTGGACAATTTCATGCTCCCAACTTTGTGGGAACAGTTTGGGGATGGCCCTTCAATATTCCAGCATGACTGTGCATCAGTGCACAAAGCAAGGTCCATAATGACATGGATCAGCGAGTTTGGGGTGAAGGAACTTGACTGGCCTGCACAGAGCCCTGACCTCAACCGATAGAACACCTTTGGAATGAATTAGAGCCGAGACTTCCAGCCAGGCCTTCTTGTCCAACATTAATGCCTGACCTTGCGCTTCTGGAAGAATGGTCAAACATGCCCATAGACACACTCCTAAACCTTGTGGACAGCCTTCCCAGAAGAGTTGAAGCTTTTATAGCTGCAAAGGGTGGGCCAACTCAATATTGAACCCTACGGACTAAGACTGGGATGCCATTAAATTTATGTGCATGTAAAGGTAGGTGTCACAATACTTTTGACAATATAGTGTATATGTAAGGGTCAAGTAAAATAGATTTGGGATTATTTGATTATTTCTTTACAATGGATATTCATTTTGTTTGTTGTATAATGTATGTATTTTTTTCTTAGTTTTTTTGCACACTCTCAGTTTAATTTGGTAGTGTAGTCCTCCAGTTGCTTTTGTGCATTTTGTTCTTTTGTTCCACCAGGTACTTTTGTGCATTGTTCTACATCCCCATTGGACACAGTACTATGCTAATGAAGCTAGACATGTGGTGGTGTGTAGACGGTGGGATGCACACCTTCTATGCAAGAAGAACAGTACATCCCTACAAGCCAGAGCTACCGTATTGCATTCCTCCCAACATTTTGAGATGGAATGAGGGACACCTATTAGCAAAAGTATGTAGGCATAGGACACACCCCCTGACACGCCCCCCCAAATGAACTATATAAAAAAAAAAATTAGTTATACCCACAAGTGCTTTTTTTTGACCACTACTATTACTTTATACTGGCTATTGAAATTTACAAATACAGCAATTTAGAAATTGGATGAAAGGTTTAGCACTGGCAAACCCATTTTGAAAGATAAAAAGTGCATTTTATATACATCTATATAGATCAGACCAAAATGAGGGACAAATAAGGAGGACAGAGGGACTTTGTTCTGAATGAGGGACAGTCGCCTTGAAATCAGGGACGGTTGGGAGGTATGCATATTGGCAGGGGTCACCACTGGATGTTGGATCTCTGGACTGGTTTTAAATTCTGATCAATATCACTTCTTGTGCAATGAATTGATATTGGTCATCGAGGCAAGATCTGTGCTGGCATTCTGTTCCCATGGGTATATGACAAATGTTATAAAGGATGACCTATATGAGACTGTGTAAACATCTATATATGATGTTTACTAATTGGTTAATATTTTCCGGTCTTCATTGTTCACAATTTGGGTGTGTTTAATGATTTGCTCTGTAAAACATTAAACTTTTTAAACAATATATGTGAAGCACAGTTGACGAGGAGTTGAATTCTCTGTCTCCATAAAATTTCAATAAAATTACCAACAAATTGTTCCAAAGAAAATATAAATGAATAGACTATGATTATTTCCAAAAATGAATGAGCAGGAATAATGAGCCTAATCATAGAGCAGCGATTTGACACTTTGTGGTGTGGATGGCATTACTCTTGATAAGAATGGAGTGGGTTAGTGAAGTGTAACATTTCATAAAGTCTGCACTCTACGCTGGTTACATTACCTTGACATCTGTTCTGTAAAATTTCTGTTCTTAAACGGAATGGAAAAAGCAGGACTTTTTAGTAAAATGAATATATATCTTTGTGATTTTACATACTGTATAGTTCGATTTGCAATTTTAGTTGGTCGTAAGAAATCTAGGAGCCAAAAGAGGTTATAACTAGGGTTGAGCGGACACCTAGATGTCCGTGTTCGACGGGTTCGGCCGAACTTTAAAAAAAAGTCCGGGTCCGTGTCCCGGACTTTTACCGAACTTTTCCCGGACACCGAACCCCATTGAAGTCAATGGGGACCCGAACTTTAAGGCACTAAAATGGCTCTAAAACACCAAAGGAAAGGGCTAGAGTGCTGCAAATGGCAGCAAAACGTAATTAAGAGCATGGCAAGTGCTCTGCAAACAAATGTGGATAGGGAAATAACTTAAAACAACAAAAAAAAACAGAAAAATAAAACAATGTTCTTCTTCATCTCTGAAGGACGAGGCCCATATGGAGTAGGAGGGAGGTTGAGGTGGTGGTGGATGTGGCGGTGACATAGGCGTGCGCACAGGGTGTGCTGGGTGTGCCTGGGCACACCCTAATCACCTAGGGCACATAGCATTGCCAGTGAGGAGATGGGAAAGATCTCCCTGGGACCTGCTCTGCTCTATTTCTCCTTGCCTACAGGTACATGGCCCCGATACATTACTCTCCCTGCTGGCAAACACATGCATGTGTATTTCAACTTTGGGGTGCACACCTTAATGCAATAGGCTGCGCACACCTATGGGCGGTGTAGGTGGAAGCGGCGGTGGAGGAGGACCAGGGCCGGATTAACAGCATCATGGGCTTGGTGCTGAGGATTTTGAAGGGCCTTAGGGCCGTGCCTTGCCATGCACCCAGAGGAGGAAGGGTGCAGCCATGCATGCCTAATTCAACATGGGATGCTGTCTCTGAAGCCCATAAACACATCCATGCATCGCCAACTGTCCCTCCTTGTCCGGCCTTCACGCTGTGTGGGGAGGTTCTGAGGGTGCTGCCTGGGGAAGCGAGCATAGAAGCCAGACTTCTGTGTTTACAAGTGACAGAAGAGCGGTAACAGTGAATATGGCCAACCCGGGGCCTATATAAAAGGTAGGGGCCTGGAGCTGCAGCTCCAATAGACCCTACATTAATCTGGCCCTGAGGAGGAGGACGAGGTAGCCAACACTGCTTCTTTTCACAAATTTTAAATGAGGGTACACCCCAAAAGAGTGAGAAAGAGCAAAAATGGAACAATGGGTGGGTAAGGTCGGTATCCATTGCTATTCTGCATAAGGTACGGAAAAGTCCCGTGGGATCCATGCCTGGTTCATTTTAATGAACGTGAGCTTGTCCACATTGTCTCTGGACAGGCGGCTGCGCTTGTCTGTTATAACGCCCCCAGCCGTGCTAAATACCCGTTCAGATAATACACTGGCTGCAGGGCACGCCAGCACCTCCAAGGCGTAAAGGGCAAGCTCAGGCCATGTGCCCAATTTGGAGACCCAGAAGTTGAAGGGGGCAGACCCGTCATTCACTACATGTAGGCGTGTGCACACATACTGCTCCACCATGTTGGTAAAATGCTGCCTCCTGCTAAGACGTTCCATCTGAGCTGCTGGTGCTGCTGTTTGTTGTGGCGTGCTGACAAAGCTTTTCCACATTTCGGCCATGCTAACCCTGCCTTCTGAGGTGCTGGCGGTGCCCTGGTTGCGTTGGCGACCTCCTCCTCCTCCTCCTCTGCCTTGTGCTTCCACTGTGGCCCCGCTGTCAGATGGGAATGCCAGCAGCATGGCGTCTACCAGCGTGCGCTTGTACTCGCGCATCTTGCGATCGCGCTCCAGTGAGTGAATTAAGGACGGTACGTTGTCCTTGTAACGGGGATCCAGCAGCGTGGCCACCCAGTAATCAGCACAAGTTAGAATGTGGGCAACTCGGCGGTCGTTGTGGAGACACTGCAGCATGTAATCGCTCATGTGTGCCAGGCTGCCCAGAGGCAACGAAAGGCTGTCCTCTGTGGGAGGTGTATGGTCCGTGTCCTCTGTATCCCCCCAGCCACGCACCAGTGATGGCCATGAGCTGGCCTGGGTGCCACCCTGCTGTGAACATGGTTCCATCTCCTCCTCCAGCTCCTCCTCCTCCTCATCCTCCTCATCCTCCAGAACTGTGCCCCTGCTGGACAATTGCGTCCCTGGCGTTTGCGTGTGCAGGAACCCACCCTCGGAGCCCCTTGCGAATGACTGCCCTGAAAGCCTTGGAAATGTTACCTCTTCATCCTCCTCCTCCTCCTCATCCTGTGCCACATCCTCTTCCATCATCGCCCGAATTGTTTTTTCAAGGAGGCATAGAAGTGGGATAGTTAAGCTGAGAACGGCGTCATTGCCACTGGCCATGTTGGTGGAGTACTCAAAACAGCGCAACAAGGCACACAGGTCTCGCATGGAGGCCCAGTTATTGGTGGTGAAGTGGTGCTGTTCCGCAGAGCGACTCACGCGTGCGTGCTGCAGCTGAAACTCCACTATGGCCTGCTGCTGCTCGCACAGTCTTTCCAGCATGTGCAAGGTGGAGTTCCACCTTGTGGGCACGTCACATATGAGGCGGTGAGCGGGAAGGCCGAAGTTACGCTGCAGCGCTGCCAGGCGAGCAGCAGCAGGGTGAGAACGCCGAAAGTGCGCACAAACGGCCCGCACTTTCTGCAGCAGCTCTGACATATCGGGGTAGTTTTTAAGGAACCTCTGCACCACCAAATTCAGCACATGCGCCAGGCAAGGGATGTGCGTCAAACCGGCTAGGCCCAGAGCTGCTATGAGATTTCGCCCGTTATCGCACACCACCAGGCCGGGCTTGAGGCTCGCTGGCAGCAACCACTCATTTGTCTGCTGTTCCATGCTCCTCCACAACTCCTGCGCGGTGTGTGGTTTGTCCCCCAAACAGGCAAGTTGTAAAACTGCCTGCTGTCGTTTACCCCTGGCCGTGCTGAAGTTGGTGGTGAAGGTGTTACGCTGTCCGGATGAGGAGGCGGTAGAGGATGAGGAAGCGGAGTAGGAGGAGTTAGGAACAGGAGGCAAACTGAAGCGCCCTGCAATCCTCGGTGGTGGAAGGACATGCGCCAAATTGCTATCCGCCTCAGGCCCATCCGCCACTGCATTTACCCAGTGTGCCGTTAGGGAGATATAACGCCCCTGACCGTGCTTACTGGTCCACGTATCCGTAGTTAGGTGGACCTTGGCACAGATGGCGTTGCGCAGTGCACACCTGATTTTTTCCCCCACTTGGTTGTGCAGGGAAGGGATGGCTTGCCTGGAAAAGTAGTGGCGGCTGGGCACGACGTACTGTGGGACAGCCACCGACATAAGGTTTTTAAAACTGTGCGTCTCCACCAGACGGAATGACAGCATTTCAAAGGCCAATAATTTTGAAATGCTGGCATTCAGGGCCAGGGATCGCGGGTGGGTAGGGGGGTACTTCCTCTTCCTCTCAAGTGTTTGGGAGATGGAAAGCTGAACGCTTCCACGGGACATTGTGGAGATGGTTGTTGGTGACCCAGGTGGTGGTGTTGCTGACAGATCGTCTGTTTGCGGGGTGGCAGGTGCCGGTATCACTACAGATGTGGCTGGAGCGGCCGAGACTGCAGCAGAAGAGGAAGCAGGATGAGCCAGAGACGTTTCTTGGTTTTGAAGGTGTGTACTCCACTGCAGCTCGTGCTTTGCACTTAGATGCCTGATCATGCAGGTTGTGCTCAGGTTGAGAAGGTTCATGCCTCGCTTCAAGCTCTGATTGCACAGGGTGCAAACCACTCGTGTCCTGTCATCAGCACATTTTCTAAAGAACTTCCACGCTAGAGAACTCCTTTGAGCTGACTTTGGTGCGCTCGTTCCCTTGCTGCGTTGGGCAGTAGCGGGCGTAGTGTCTAGGGCACGGCCGCTCCGCTTCTGCACCCTGCTCCCTCTTCTGCTGTGCTGGTGGCTCTGTGCGACCACCGCCTCTTCCTCCAAACTACTCAGTTCACCTGCATGACGTTCATTCCATGTGGGGTCGAGGACCTCATCGTCCTCCACATCATCTTCCACCCAGTCTTCACCCCTGCCCTCCTTGTCGGTCTCCACAATGCTGAACGCCGCAGCAGTTGGCACCTGCGTTTCGTCATCATCGGAGACGTGCTGCGATGATCCTTGCATGTACTCATCTTGAGGAATAAGTGGTTGGGCATCGCTGCACTCAATCTCTTCCACTTCTGGGGCAGGGCTAGGTGGATGGCCCTGGGAAACCCTGCTGACAGAGTCCTCAAAAAGAATAAGAGACTGCTGTATGGCTTGGGGCTCAGACTGCTGGCCTGATTTGCAAGGGGGTGAGGTGAAAGACGGTTGGACATTGGCTGCAGGTGCCAACTCTGACCTTTCTGCAGTAGACTGGGTGGGAGACAATGTGAAGGAACTGGAGGCACTGTCAGCAGCAAACCAATCTACTATCGCCTCAACTTGTTCTGGCCTCATCACTTCTAGGGGCGTTTGATGCCCTACCAAATACTGATGCAGGTTCTGTCGCCTACTCACACTTGAGGAAGGTGTTTCACTTGTGCGTGTAGCTGGCACAGATCGACCATGTCCTCTCCTTGCAACAGGAGCTCTACCAGCAGCACCACGACCCAGGCCACGGCCCTTATTTGACGGTCTCCTCATATTTCTGTAATTTAAGATCTTGCCCTAGAAAGGTTTTTATTGAATAGCGGAATAGAAAATATGATCCAAAAAAAGTGTATGTATATCACACGTACACAACCACACTAGGCCCCAATTACTATTGTTTGTACCCCTAAAAGGCTAGATGAGGAGTAGGGGGAGTATGGAACAGGCAGCACCCTCAAACCTTCAGAAGTATGAGATGAACCCCAACAACTTGGAAAGGTGGATCTCTCTCACACGTACCGACACAGACTATCCCGCAATTCAATTGATCCTCAAAGGTTTTTATTGAATAGCGGAATAGGAAATATGATCAAAAAAAGTGTATGTATCTCGCACGTACACAACCACACTAGGCCCCAATTACTATTGTTTGTACCCCTAAAAGGCTAGATGAGGAGTAGGGGGGGTATGGAACAGGCAGCACCCTCAAACCTTCAGAAGTATGAGATGAACCCCAACAACTTGGAAAGGTGGATCTCTCTCACACGTACCGACACAGACTATCCCGCAATTCAATTGATCCCCAAAGGTTTTTATTGAATAGCGGAATAGGAAATATGATCAAAAAAAGTGTATGTATCTCACACGTACAGAAACACACTAGGCCCCAATTACTATTGTTTGTACACCTAAAAGGATGGATGAGGAGGAGGAGGAGTATGGAACAGGCAGCACCCTCAAAGCTTCAGAAGTATGAGATGAACCCCAAAAACTTGGAAAGGTGGATCTCACACGTACCGACACAGACTATTCCGCAATTTAATTGATCCCCAAAGGTTTTTATTGAATAGCGGAATAGGAAATATGATCAAAAAATGTGTATGTATCTCACACGTACAGAAGCACACTAGGCCCCAATTACTATTGTTTGTACACCTAAAAGGATGGATGAGGAGGAGGAGGAGTATGGAACAGGCAGCACCCTCAAAGCTTCAGAAGTATGAGATGAACCCCAAAAACTTGGAAAGGTGGATCTCACACGTACCGACACAGACTATCCCGCAATTTAATTGATCCCCAAAGGTTTTTATTGAATAGCGGAATAGGAAATATGATCAAAAAATGTGTATGTATCTCACACGTACAGAAGCACACTAGGCCCCAATTACTATTGTTTGTACACCTAAAAGGATGGATGAGGAGGAGGAGGAGTATGGAACAGGCAGCACCCTCAAAGCTTCAGAAGTATGAGATGAACCCCAAAAACTTGGAAAGGTGGATCTCACACGTACCGACACAGACTATCCCGCAATTTAATTGATCCCCAAAGGTTTTTATTGAATAGCGGAATAGGAAATATGATCAAAAAAAGTGTATGTATCTCGCACGTACACAACCACACTAGGCCCCAATTACTATTGTTTGTACCCCTAAAAGGCTAGATGAGGAGTAGGGGGGGTATGGAACAGGCAGCACCCTCAAACCTTCAGAAGTATGAGATGAACCCCAACAACTTGGAAAGGTGGATCTCTCTCACACGTACCGACACAGACTATCCCGCAATTCAATTGATCCTCAAAGGTTTTTATTGAATAGCGGAATAGGAAATATGATCAAAAAAAGTGTATGTATCTCGCACGTACACAACCACACTAGGCCCCAATTACTATTGTTTGTACCCCTAAAAGGCTAGATGAGGAGTAGGGGGGGTATGGAACAGGCAGCACCCTCAAACCTTCAGAAGTATGAGATGAACCCCAACAACTTGGAAAGGTGGATCTCTCTCACACGTACCAACACAGACTATCCCCCAATTTAACTGATCCCCAAAGGTTTTTGATTAAATAGCGGAATAGAAAATATGATCCCAAAAAAGTGTATGTATATCACACGTACACAACCACACTAGGCCCCAATTACTATTGTTTGTACCCCTAAAAGGCTAGGAGTAGGGGGGAGTATGGAACAGGCAGCACCCTCAAACCTTCAGAAGTATGAGATGAACCCCAACAACTTGGAAAGGTGGATCTCTCTCACACGTACCAACACAGACTATCCCCCAATTTAACTGATCCCCAGAGGTTTTTGATTAAATAGCGGAATAGAAAATATGATCCCAAAAAAGTGTATGTATATCACACGTACACAACCACACTAGGCCCCAATTACTATTGTTTGTACCCCTAAAAGGCTAGGAGTAGGGGGAGTATGGAACAGGCAGCACCCTCAAACCTTCAGAAGTATGAGATGAACCCCAACAACTTGGAAAGGTGGATCTCTCTCACACGTACCAACACAGACTATCCCCCAATTTAACTGATCCCCAGAGGTTTTTGATTAAATAGCGGAATAGAAAATATGATCCCAAAAAAGTGTATGTATATCACACGTACACAACCACACTAGGCCCCAATTACTATTGTTTGTACCCCTAAAAGGCTAGGAGTAGGGGGAGTATGGAACAGGCAGCACCCTCAAACCTTCAGAAGTATGAGATGAACCCCAACAACTTGGAAAGGTGGATCTCTCTCACACGTACCAACACAGACTATCCCCCAATTTAACTGATCCCCAAAGGTTTTTGATTAAATAGCGGAATAGAAAATATGATCCCAAAAAAGTGTATGTATATCACACGTACACAACCACACTAGGCCCCAATTACTATTGTTTGTACCCCTAAAAGGCTAGGAGTAGGGGGAGTATGGAACAGGCAGCACCCTCAAACCTTCAGAAGTATGAGATGAACCCCAACAACTTGGAAAGGTGGATCTCTCTCACACGTACCAACACAGACTATCCCCCAATTTAACTGATCCCCAGAGGTTTTTGATTAAATAGCGGAATAGAAAATATGATCCCAAAAAAGTGTATGTATATCACACGTACACAACCACACTAGGCCCCAATTACTATTGTTTGTACCCCTAAAAGGCTAGGAGTAGGGGGAGTATGGAACAGGCAGCACCCTCAAAGCTTCAGAAGTATGAGATGAACCCCAACAACTTGGAAAGGTGGATCTCTCTCACACGTACCAACACAGACTATCCCCCAATTTAACTGATCCCCAGAGGTTTTTGATTAAATAGCGGAATAGAAAATATGATCCCAAAAAAGTGTATGTATATCACACGTACACAACCACACTAGGCCCCAATTACTATTGTTTGTACCCCTAAAAGGCTAGGAGTAGGGGGAGTATGGAACAGGCAGCACCCTCAAACCTTCAGAAGTATGAGATGAACCCCAACAACTTGGAAAGGTGGATCTCTCTCACACGTACCAACACAGACTATCCCCCAATTTAACTGATCCCCAGAGGTTTTTGATTAAATAGCGGAATAGAAAATATGATCCCAAAAAAGTGTATGTATATCACACGTACACAACCACACTAGGCCCCAATTACTATTGTTTGTACCCCTAAAAGGCTAGGAGTAGGGGGAGTATGGAACAGGCAGCACCCTCAAACCTTCAGAAGTATGAGATGAACCCCAACAACTTGGAAAGGTGGATCTCTCTCACACGTACCAACACAGACTATCCCCCAATTTAACTGATCCCCAGAGGTTTTTGATTAAATAGCGGAATAGAAAATATGATCCCAAAAAAGTGTATGTATATCACACGTACACAACCACACTAGGCCCCAATTACTATTGTTTGTACCCCTAAAAGGCTAGGAGTAGGGGGAGTATGGAACAGGCAGCACCCTCAAACCTTCAGAAGTATGAGATGAACCCCAACAACTTGGAAAGGTGGATCTCTCTCACACGTACCAACACAGACTATCCCCCAATTTAACTGATCCCCAAAGGTTTTTGATTAAATAGCGGAATAGAAAATATGATCCCAAAAAAGTGTATGTATATCACACGTACACAACCACACTAGGCCCCAATTACTATTGTTTGTACCCCTAAAAGGCTAGGAGTAGGGGGAGTATGGAACAGGCAGCACCCTCAAACCTTCAGAAGTATGAGATGAACCCCAACAACTTGGAAAGGTGGATCTCTCTCACACGTACCAACACAGACTATCCCCCAATTTAACTGATCCCCAGAGGTTTTTGATTAAATAGCGGAATAGAAAATATGATCCCAAAAAAGTGTATGTATATCACACGTACACAACCACACTAGGCCCCAATTACTATTGTTTGTACCCCTAAAAGGCTAGGAGTAGGGGGAGTATGGAACAGGCAGCACCCTCAAACCTTCAGAAGTATGAGATGAACCCAACAACTTGGAAAGGTGGATCTCTCTCACACGTACCAACACAGACTATCCCCCAATTTAACTGATCCCCAGAGGTTTTTGATTAAATAGCGGAATAGAAAATATGATCCCAAAAAAGTGTATGTATATCACACGTACACAACCACACTAGGCCCCAATTACTATTGTTTGTACCCCTAAAAGGCTAGGAGTAGGGGGGAGTATGGAACAGGCAGCACCCTCAAACCTTCAGAAGTATGAGATGAACCCCAACAACTTGGAAAGGTGGATCTCTCTCACACGTACCAACACAGACTATCCCCCAATTTAACTGATCCCCAAAGGTTTTTGATTAAATAGCGGAATAGAAAATATGATCCCAAAAAAGTGTATGTATATCACACGTACACAACCACACTAGGCCCCAATTACTATTGTTTGTACCCCTAAAAGGCTAGGAGTAGGGGGAGTATGGAACAGGCAGCACCCTCAAACCTTCAGAAGTATGAGATGAACCCCAACAACTTGGAAAGGTGGATCTCTCTCACACGTACCAACACAGACTATCCCCCAATTTAACTGATCCCCAGAGGTTTTTGATTAAATAGCGGAATAGAAAATATGATCCCAAAAAAGTGTATGTATATCACACGTACACAACCACACTAGGCCCCAATTACTATTGTTTGTACCCCTAAAAGGCTAGGAGTAGGGGGAGTATGGAACAGGCAGCACCCTCAAACCTTCAGAAGTATGAGATGAACCCCAACAACTTGGAAAGGTGGATCTCTCTCACACGTACCAACACAGACTATCCCCCAATTTAACTGATCCCCAAAGGTTTTTGATTAAATAGCGGAATAGAAAATATGATCCCAAAAAAGTGTATGTATATCACACGTACACAACCACACTAGGCCCCAATTACTATTGTTTGTACCCCTAAAAGGCTAGGAGTAGGGGGAGTATGGAACAGGCAGCACCCTCAAACCTTCAGAAGTATGAGATGAACCCCAACAACTTGGAAAGGTGGATCTCTCTCACACGTACCAACACAGACTATCCCCCAATTTAACTGATCCCCAGAGGTTTTTGATTAAATAGCGGAATAGAAAATATGATCCCAAAAAAGTGTATGTATATCACACGTACACAACCACACTAGGCCCCAATTACTATTGTTTGTACCCCTAAAAGGCTAGGAGTAGGGGGAGTATGGAACAGGCAGCACCCTCAAACCTTCAGAAGTATGAGATGAACCCAACAACTTGGAAAGGTGGATCTCTCTCACACGTACCAACACAGACTATCCCCCAATTTAACTGATCCCCAGAGGTTTTTGATTAAATAGCGGAATAGAAAATATGATCCCAAAAAAGTGTATGTATATCACACGTACACAACCACACTAGGCCCCAATTACTATTGTTTGTACCCCTAAAAGGCTAGGAGTAGGGGGGAGTATGGAACAGGCAGCACCCTCAAACCTTCAGAAGTATGAGATGAACCCCAACAACTTGGAAAGGTGGATCTCTCTCACACGTACCAACACAGACTATCCCCCAATTTAACTGATCCCCAAAGGTTTTTGATTAAATAGCGGAATAGAAAATATGATCCCAAAAAAGTGTATGTATATCACACGTACACAACCACACTAGGCCCCAATTACTATTGTTTGTACCCCTAAAAGGCTAGGAGTAGGGGGAGTATGGAACAGGCAGCACCCTCAAACCTTCAGAAGTATGAGATGAACCCCAACAACTTGGAAAGGTGGATCTCTCTCACACGTACCAACACAGACTATCCCCCAATTTAACTGATCCCCAGAGGTTTTTGATTAAATAGCGGAATAGAAAATATGATCCCAAAAAAGTGTATGTATATCACACGTACACAACCACACTAGGCCCCAATTACTATTGTTTGTACCCCTAAAAGGCTAGGAGTAGGGGGAGTATGGAACAGGCAGCACCCTCAAACCTTCAGAAGTATGAGATGAACCCCAACAACTTGGAAAGGTGGATCTCTCTCACACGTACCAACACAGACTATCCCCCAATTTAACTGATCCCCAAAGGTTTTTGATTAAATAGCGGAATAGAAAATATGATCCCAAAAAAGTGTATGTATATCACACGTACACAACCACACTAGGCCCCAATTACTATTGTTTGTACCCCTAAAAGGCTAGGAGTAGGGGGAGTATGGAACAGGCAGCACCCTCAAACCTTCAGAAGTATGAGATGAACCCCAACAACTTGGAAAGGTGGATCTCTCTCACACGTACCAACACAGACTATCCCCCAATTTAACTGATCCCCAGAGGTTTTTGATTAAATAGCGGAATAGAAAATATGATCCCAAAAAAGTGTATGTATATCACACGTACACAACCACACTAGGCCCCAATTACTATTGTTTGTACCCCTAAAAGGCTAGGAGTAGGGGGAGTATGGAACAGGCAGCACCCTCAAACCTTCAGAAGTATGAGATGAACCCCAACAACTTGGAAAGGTGGATCTCTCTCACACGTACCAACACAGACTATCCCCCAATTTAACTGATCCCCAGAAGTTTTTGATTAAATAGCGGAATAGAAAATATGATCCCAAAAAAGTGTATATATATCACACGTACACAACCACACTAGGCCCCAATTACTATTGTTTGTACCCCTAAAAGGCTAGGAGTAGGGGGGAGTATGGAACAGGCAGCACCCTCAAACCTTCAGAAGTATGAGATGAACCCCAACAACTTGGAAAGGTGGATCTCTCTCACACGTACCAACACAGACTATCCCCCAATTTAACTGATCCCCAAAGGTTTTTGATTAAATAGCGGAATAGAAAATATGATCCCAAAAAAGTGTATGTATATCACACGTACACAACCACACTAGGCCCCAATTACTATTGTTTGTACCCCTAAAAGGCTAGATGAGGAGTAGGGGGAGTATGGAACAGGCAGCACCCTCAAACCTTCAGTATGAGATTGTGTTCACTGTACCCCACAAAGATTGAGTTCACTGCACCCCACAATGATTGTGTTCACTGCACCCCACAAAGATTGTGTTCACTGCACCTCACAAAGATTGTGTTCACTGTACCCCCCAAAGATTGTGTTCACTGCACCCCACAAAGATTCTGTTCACTGTACCCCACAAAGATTGTGTTCACTGCACCCCAAAAAGATTGTGTTCACTGCACCCCAAAAAGGATGTTGTTCACTGCACCCCAAAAAGGATGTTGTTCACTCCACCCCAAAAAGATTGTGTTCACTGCACCCCACAAAGATTGTGTTCACTGCACCCCAAAAAGATTGTGTTCACTGCACCCCAAAAATGATTTTGTTCACTGCACCCCAAAAAGGATTTTGTTCACTGCACCCCAAAAAGGATGTTGTTCACTCCACCCCAAAAAGATTGTGTTCACTGCACCCCAAAAAGATTGTGTTCACTGCACCCCACAAAGGATTTTGTTCACTGCACCCCAAAAAGATTGTGTTCACTGCACCCCAAAAAGGATGTTGTTCACTGCACCCCAAAAAGGATTTTGTTCACTGCACCCCAAAAAGATTGTGTTCACTGCACCCCACAAAGGATTTTGTTCACTGCACCCCACAAAGATTGTGTTCACTGCACACCAAAAAGGATTGTGTTCACTGCACCCCAAAAAGATTTTGTTCACTGCACCCCAAAAAGATTGTGTTCACTGCAGCCCAAAAAGATTGTGTTCACTGCAGCCCAAAAAGATTGTGTTCACTGCAGCCCAAAAAGATTGTGTTCACTGCAGCCCAAAAAGATTGTGTTCACTGCAGCCCAAAAAGATTGTGTTCACTGCAGCTCACACACAGAAAAATGGATGTGGATCACTGACACCTGCCTATCTCCAATCCCACACCACACAGCAATATCGATTGTAGTTTGTAGAACACAGTTTCCCTAAAATTCAGCAGACTCTGTCCCTAACAGGATTGAGAAGAGATCGTAGATCAGGATTGAGTGCAGATTCACCCCACCCCCCACACAGCAATATCGATTGTAGTTTGTAGAACACAGTTTCCCTAAAATTCAGCAGACTCTGTCCCTAACAGGATTGAGAAGAGATCGTAGATCAGGATTGAGTGCAGATTCACCCCACCCCCCACACAGCAATATCGATTGTAGTTTGTAGAACACAGTTTCCCTAAAATTCAGCAGACTCTGTCCCTAACAGGATTGAGAAGAGATCGTAGATCAGGATTGAGTGCAGATTCACCCCACCCCCCACACAGCAATATCGATTGTAGTTTGTAGAAGACACTGACCCTATATAATTCAGCAGACTCTATCCCTAAAATGCCTACAACTCGCCCTGCCTAAACACTCCGACCTGTCCCTCAATTCTATCCGGACACAAATGGTTTTTTCCTGCCTATCTTTCCCTAATCAGCAGCCAGCACGTTGATGTGTGCTCTCTGTCCCTGAATCTAAGCAGCATAATGACGCCGCTGCGGCTGCCTCGAACTTATAAAGACTTGGTCACATGCTTCAGACGGCCAATCACAGCTACTGAGACATTTGCAGGCATGGCTGGGATGGCTTAAGGCACACCAGTTAAACGATTGTTGATTGGCTGTTGAAAGCCCGCCATGAAAAGAGCGCCAAAGCATGCAAAACCCGGAAATAAAACGACCGAACACGGATTTTTACCCGAACATACAGTAAAGTGTCCGTGTCCGTGTTCGGGTACAAAAAATCCAATTATTCGGTACGAACACGAATAATACAGTCCGTGTTCGCTCAACACTAGTTATAACATTTTTAGCAAAGGAACGCCTGCATAGTGCAAGATGAGCAAGGAGAACATTCCCTCAGAGCACATGGTGTATTAAAGGAAGGAAGGGGGCAGATTTCATGATAAAGGAAGTGCAAATGAGTAACAGGATGGTTACCGGCGTCCCGAATTCAAGCAATACCCTGAGGTCTGATAGCATACTGTTGGCTACAAGCTGAAGTTATACCAAAAGATAAACCCATTTTAAGTTTTTATTCTGTGATAGCATTACAATTGAGTTTATTGTTATTAACCACTTGCCGAATGCCACAAGACTATATACTGCAGCAGTCAGCCCCTCCTGGGCAAAGTGACGTACCGGTACAAGCCTGTAGGGGGCGAGCGCACGCCGCTGGAGGTACACTCCCGCCCCCGCTTGTTCCCTGACATCCCCGCGCGTGTGACCGGCGGCTCTGATGTCCGCCGGTCACTTGCAATCTCGTGCAGGAGAGGGAGAAAGGCAGACGGCTGATATAAACACAGCCATCTGTCATTCTCCCTGATGTAAGTACAGAGACTATACGATCTTGCTATGTAGGATCGTATGTCTCTGTGGTTACATCACAAGTCACGCCCCCCCACAGTTAGAATCATGCCCCTAGGGATACATTTAACCCACTGATCACCAATAAAGTTAACCCCTTCCCTGCCAGTGTCATTTTAACAGTAACAGTGCATATTTATAGCACTGATTACTGTAGTAATGTCACTGGTACTCCCAAAAGTGTCAAAAATGTCAGTCAGGGGTCTGATCTGTCCGCCACAATGGCGCAGTCCCACAAAAAAAAAAATCGCAGATCGCCGCCATTACTAGTTAAAAAAAAAACAATAAAAATGACATAAATCTTTCCCGTAGTTAGTAAACGCAATAACTTTTGCGCAAACCAATCAAAATATGCTTATTATGATTTTTTTTACCAAAAATATGTAGCAGAAAATAAATTGGCCTAAAATGTTAAAAAATTTGATTTTTAATTTTTTTGAGAATTTCATATAAAAAAAAATTGAAAAAATATTGTTATTTTTTCAAAATTGTCACTTTTTTTGTTTATAGCGCAAAAAGTAAAAATCGCACAGGTGATCAAATACCACCAAAAGAAATCGCAAAATAGGGCCTGGTCTTTGAGCAGCCAAATCCTTCGTGGCTTAAGTGGTTAAGCAACCCTCCATCTACATTATACAAATGCACTGTATTTCTTTTCATATTTCCAAGCACGTGAGTGCTCTTTTTAATCACACACTGCAAAGCAATTTGTTGCTAGAACTGCTATTGATATTTGTCTATGAGATTTCCCTCTATAGAACATATTTGACTAACTGGCAGTTTTTAAAGGCTATAGTACTTTTGAAAAGTTGTCTTCAAAATTTTATGTGTAGATATGTCTGCTACCAGTAAGAGGGTGTGGGCCTTTCTTATTCTATTGGAAAACAAAAAGGAAAACAAAGACAGGGTAATATGCGTACAGCGTTAAAATTTATCATAAACATGTAGTTCCACTAAGAAGGATGTTACATTAAATTGTATCAAAACCCAAAAGATATATATATATTTATATATATACACATATACATATGTATACATATACATACACAGTGCTCAGCAATCAGCATACATGATTTTGACAAAACTGAGTTTTATAGAACATTTGCTTAGCTCCATTACATGACAGTAAGGTTAATAATATGCAGTATCTCACAAAAGTGAGTACACCTCTCACATTTTTGTAAATATTTTATTATATCTTTTCATGAGACAACACTGAGGAATTTACACTTTGCTACAATGTAAAGTAGTGAGTGTACAGCTTGTATAACAGTGTATATTTGCTGTCTCCTCAAAATAACTCAACACACAGCCATTAATGTCTAAACCGCTGGAAACAAAAGTGAGTACACCCCTAAGTTAAAATGTCCAAATTGGGCCCAAAGTGTCAATATTTTGTGTGGCCACCCTTATTTTCCAGCACTGCCTTAACCCTCTTGGGCATGGAGTTCACCAGAGCTTCACAGGTTGCCACTGGAGTCCTCTTCCACTTCTCCATGACAACATCACGGAGCTGGTGGATGTTAGAGACCTTGCACTCCTCCATCTTCCATTTGAGGATGCCCCACAGATGCTCAATAGGTTTTAGGTCTGGAGACATGCTTGGCCAGTTCATCACCTTTACCCTCAGCTTCTTTAGCAAGGCAGTGGTTATCTTGGAGGTGTGTTTGGGGTCGTTATGTTGGAATACTGCCCTGCGGCCCAGTCTCCGAAGGGAGAGGATCATGCTTTGCTTCAGTATGTCACAGTACTTGTTGGCATTCATTGTTCCCTCAATGAACTGTAGCTCCCCAGTGCTGGGGGCACTCATGCAGCCCCAAACCATGACACTCCTACCTCCATGCTTGACTGTAGGCAAGACAGACTTGTCTTTGTACTCCTCACCTGGTTGCCACCACACAAACTTGACACCATCTGAACCAGTATACATATAAAGACCACCATATGTCCTTAGTCTACTTGTCTTCAGCAAACTGTTTGCGGGCTTTCTTGTGCATCATCTTTAGAAGAGGCTTCTTTCTGGGACAACAGCCATGCAGACCAATTTGATGCAGTGTGGGGCGTATGATCTGAACACTATCAGGCTGACCCCCCCACCCCTTCAACCTCTGCAGCAATGCTGGCAGCACTCATACGTCTATTTCCCAAAGATAACCTCTGGATATGATGCTGAGCATGTGCACCCAACTTCTTTGGTCAACCATGGTGAGGCCTGCTCTGAGTGCAACCTGTCCTGTTAAACCGCTGTATGGTCTTGGCCACCATGCTGCAGTTCAGTTTCAGGGTCTTGGCAATCTTCTTATAGCCTAGGCCATCTTTATCTAGAGCAACAATTCTTTTTTTCAGATCCTCAAAGAGTTCTTTACCATGAGGTGCCATGTTGGACTTCCAGTGACCAGTATGAGAGAGCGATAACACAAAATTTAACACACCTACTCCCCATTCACAACTGAGACCACTTACCAGGAGTTTAGACAATAATTGCTGTAAGATGAGTTATTTTGAGGGAACAGCAAATTTACACTGTTATACAAGCTGTACACTCACTACTTTACATTGTAGCAAAGTGTAATGTCCTCAGTGTTGTCACATGAAAAGGTATAATAAAATATTTACAAAAATGTGAGGGGTGTACTCACGTTTGTGAGATACCGTAACTTAGATTACAAAATCTTCAGTTTTACTCAAATTAGTTAATGCAAAGATGAATACAGCACACAACATACAGTACTTGGTCACTGAATCACTTTCACCCTGCTCTTCTTCAGAAATGCAACAGTGGCCTTAGATGTGTGTTTTGGATCGTTTTTATGTTGGAAAATTGCACAACAACCAAGGACACGGAGCGATGGTAGCATCTTCTCTTTCAATATAGAGCAGTATATCTGTGAATTCTTGATACCAGCAATTAAATGCAGCTCCCTGACACCAGCAGCACCCATGCAGCCCCACAGAAGGACACTACCACCACCATGTTGCACTGTAAGCACCATGCATTTATCTTTGTACTCCTCACTTTTGCAACGCCTTACAGTTTTGAAGTCATCACTTCCAGAAACATTTATCTTGGTCTCATCACTCCAGAGTACAGAGTCCCAGTCAGCATGAGCCCTACAAAATTCTAGGTGGGTTTTTTTGTGCATAGGCTTTAGGAGAGGCTTTCTTCGTGGACGACACCCATGTATGCCATTATTCTACAATGTATGCCATATTGTGTCACGGGAAACCATCACTCCAGTTTAGCTTTCTACTTCTTTAGCTAACTGCAGTGAACTTGCATGGCGATTTTCCTAAAGCCTTCATAAGACGCTCCTGTCGAGGTGTTAACTTCCATGGGTGGCCTGGACATCTCTGTGAGATGTTTGCAGTTCCATCTTTGTTCAATTTTTGTATCACTTTTGCTACAGTATTCTGACTGATAAGTAAAGCTTTGCTGATCTTCTTGTAGCCTTCACCTTTCTTGTGCAAAGAAATTATTTTCTTTCTTAGGCCTTGTGACATTTTTCTTCCATGTGGTGACATTGCTAACAGCATGAAATGGGAAGGGTTTTTTCTTTGTTAAGTAACGCCCTTTTAAAACCAACTGTAGGCTGGACACCTGTTTAATGGATAATTAACTCCTTTGCAGTTGAATTCTTGTTAATTGGGATTTTGTTGTCTAATATGTAGCTTTGCTCCTAAGACTTTCATTGGGGTGTATTCATTTTTGCAACATGGTCTTGAATGAATTTGTTAGGAAAATTACTTTTTTGTGTGCAATCAATGGCCCTCATTTGTGGGAGTATTTTTTAGTATAATGTCCCATAGAAAATGTTGATTCTGAAAGAAAAGTAAAGGTTTTCTGACAAATCTGTTGGGGTGTACTCATTTGTATGCTGAGCACTGTATATACTGTATATGCAAGTATATATATTCCATGTAGTGGCTGCTTTTTTTTTAATGCTTTCCTACCTATAATCACCTGGTGATCCAGACAGTATGTTCATTTTCAACTTCCTTAAACAGGCTAGGCTGTCTAGCAAAAGTGGCAGGTACCGTAGTAGACCATGGTTGAGCCAAACCATTTATCACTGACAAGGGTGCTTAAAATGGTTAACTTTTGTAAAAACCTTCATCCCAAAAGTATAAAAAATAACTATTGCTGTAGCTGCTTAAAAAAATGGTAGCTGGACTTTGGCTTTACTTTGTTAGCCAAATCCATTTAAGTTTGCTATTGCATCTAACGCTACCCTCTCCACAGATTGGCAATGCTGCTGTCCAAGGGTGGCTCTATTGCTCCTCTATAGGGTGGAGCCACTTTAAAATCATACTTAAGTCTAATTTTTTTTATTAAAAAAAAAACATGTCATACTTACATGCTCTGTGCAGTGGTTTTGCACAGAACAGCCCAGATCCTCCTGCTCTCGGTCTCTCTTCGGCGCTCCTGGCTCCTCCCTCCTGACGAGTGCCCCCACAGCAAGCAGCATGCTATAGGGGCACCCAAGCCGAGCCGCAGCTCCGTGTGTCCATTCAGACACAGAGTGTCAGCTAGGCCCCTCCCCACTCTCTCCTCATTGGCTCACTGGCTTTGATTGACAAAAGTGGGAGCCAATAGCACCCTGCTGCTGTCTCAGCCAATGAGGAGGGGAGTTCTGGGCAACTGATTCTCTTCTGCAACATTGATGAATTGAGATGGGCTTAGGTAAGTATTAGGGAGGGGGGGGCTCAGAGGGTTGCAGCACACAGAAGGTTTTTTTTATCTTAATGCCTTTACAATCACTTAAAAGCGGAGTTCCACCCAAAAATGGAGCTTCCGCTTCAAGGCTTCCTGACCCCCTGACATGCCACATTTGGCATGTAATTTTTTTTTGGGGGGGGACGGTACCTAGGTTTGAGAGGTACCCGCTCCTACTTCCTCTCGGGCCGCCTAGCAGAAGTTCTCCTCCCTGCAAACTTCTGGGTCACGTCACAGATCCCAGAAGATTTCCCGCCCACTCAGGACGTGCAGCGCAACTCACACATGCGCAGTGCACATCCGGCTGTGAAGCCACAAGCTGTCACAACCGATGCCGCAGGGAGAAGAGGGAGAAAGCTGATGACTTATAATAAACACAAAAACGGGTGGAACTCCGCTTTAAGACAAAAAATTGTGTTGTTAGCAGGATTAAATAACTCAAAAAGTGCAGTGCCATCTATTAATTTGTGTGCACATCAGCAATTATACATTGCACCATTATTGTGATAAGTATACATATATTATTCACTTGCCGGGCATATAACTTAGATATACGGTGGCAAAGTTGCGCAGCTGCCCCAGATCATGTACCTAGTAGATCCAACACTTCCGGGTCTAGGGCCCGCTTTTGCTGTGATTATACACAGCGGGAGTTGATTGTCTGGTACGGTGGACTTGTTGTCTGTTGGCAGCCTGCTGATCCTTCAGTACAGAGGGAGAATGGTGATCTGCCTACGTAAAAAAAAAAGCAGATTGCCATTCTGTCAGTACAGAAGGCATTGATCCTGTGTTCCTGCAAAGCAGAGGCATCGACCCATGCCTTCCCCTAGTACAAGCTCCTCCCCCACAGTAGTAAAACCCCAGCCAGGCACACAGTTAACCCTTTGATCACCCCTGAAGGTTAACCCCTTCCTAGCCAGTGTCATTAGTACAGTGACAGTGCATACTTTTTAGCAGTGATCACTGTATTAGTGTCACTGGTCCCATAAAAGTGTCAGTTATGCCTCGTACACACGTGCAGATCGTCGGCCGAACGATCGGCCGTCTTTTGTCCCAGTGCTGTCGTGTCTGTTGAAAAGTGCAAAAGACTGCACAATAATTTTGTCAACCGACTACAGCCGACTGCAGAAGTGATGTCATGTGATGGTTAACTTTCCCTGTGTTTTTTCTTTTCTGAGCATGCCCAGTCTTGCAAATCTGCTGTCTGTCGGCCGAATTCTGTATTGACTGGCGAACAATCGGCCGCTCTGGTGTCGGCATACAAAAATTTTAATGCTTGCACGACAGATTCTTTTCGGCCGAAAGTGCACTGTCGGCTGTCGGAAGCATCATACTAACAAGCCTACAATCGGCAGATCGGTCGTCGGCCGAAGCTTTTCGGCCGACAATCTGCACGTGTGTACGGGGCATTAGTGTTTGATTTGTCTGCCATAATATTGCAGTCCCGCTATAAGTCGCTGATCACCACTAAGGTTGAGCGGACACCCTGATGTCCGTGTTCGACGGGTTCGGCCGAACTTTAAAAAAAAGTCCGGGTCCGTGTCCCGGACTTTTACCGAACTTTTTCCCGGACACCGAACCTCATTGAAGTCAATGGGGACCCGAACTTTAAGGCACTAAAATGGCTCTAAAACACCAATGGAAAGGGCTAGAGTGCTGCAAATGGCAGCAAAACGTAGTTAAGAGCATGGCAAGTGCTCTGCAAACAAATGTGGATAGGGAAATAACTTAAAACAACAAAAAAAAAACAGAAAAATAAAACAATGTTCTTCATCTCTGAAGGACGAGGCCCATATGGAGTAGGAGGGAGGTTGAGGTGGTGGTGGATGTGGCGGTGTCATAGGCGTGCGCACAGGGTGTGCCTGGTGTACCTGGGCACACCCTAATCACCTAGGGCACATAGCATTATCGCTCTGTTTGCCAGTGAGGAGATGGGAAAGATCTCCCTCGCACCTGCTCTGCTCTATTTCTCTTTGCCAGCAGGGAGAGTAATGTATCGGGGCCATGTACATGTAGGCAAACACATGCATGTGTATTTCAACTTTGGGGTGCACACCCTAATGCAATAGGCTGCGCACACCTATGGGCGGTGTAGGTGGAAGCGGCGGTGGAGGAGGACCAGGGCCGGATTAAGAGCATCATGGTCTTGGTGCTGAGGATTTTGAAGGGCCTTAAGGGCCGTGCCTTGGCATGCACCCAGAGGAGGAAGGGTGCAGCCATGCATGCCTAATTCAACATGGGATGCTGTCTCTGAAGCCCATAAACACATCCATGCATCGGCAACTGTCCCTCCTTGTCCGGCCTTCGCGCTGTGTGGGGAGGTTCTGAGGGTGCTGCCTGGGGAAGCGAGCATAGAAGCCAGACTTCTGTGTTTACAAGTGACAGAAGAGCGGTCACAGTGAATATGGCCAACCCGGGGCCTATATAAAAGGTAGGGGCCTGCATGGAGCTGCAGCTCCAATAGCCCCTACGTTAATCTGGCCCTGAGGAGGAGGACGAGGTAGCCAACACTGCTTCTTTTCACAAATTTTAAATGAGGGTACACCCCAAAAGAGTGAGAAAGAGCAAAAATGGAACAATGGCTGGGTAAGGTCGGTATCCATTGCTATTCTGCACAAGGTACGGAAAAGTCCCGTGGGATCCATGCCTGGTTCATTTTAATGAACGTGAGCTTGTCCACATTGTCTCTGGACAGGCGGCTGCGCTTGTCTGTTATAACACCCCCAGCCGTGCTAAATACCCGTTCAGATAATACACTGGCTGCAGGGCACGCCAGCACCTCCAAGGCGTAAAGGGCAAGCTCAGGCCATGTGCCCAATTTGGAGACCCAGAAGTTGAAGGGGGCAGACCCCTCATTTACTACATGTAGGCGTGTGCACACATACTGCTCCACCATGTTGGTAAAATGCTGCCTCCTGCTAAGACGTTCCATCTGAGCTGCTGGTGCTGCTGTTTGTTGTGGCGTGCTGACAAAGCTTTTCCACATTTCGGCCATGCTAACCCTGCCTTCTGAGGTGCTGGCGGTGCCCTGGTTGAGTTGGCGACCTCCTCCTCCTCTGCCTTGTGCTTCCACTGTGGCCCCGCTGTCAGATGGGAATGCCAGCAGCATCGCGTCTACCAGCGTGCGCTTGTACTCGCGCATCTTGCGATCGCGCTCCAGTGAGTGAATTAAGGACGGTACGTTGTCCTTGTAATGGGGATCCAGCAGCGTGGCCACCCAGTAATCAGCACAAGTTAGAATGTGGGCAACTCGGCGGTCGTTGTGGAGACACTGCAGCATGTAATCGCTCATGTGTGCCAGGCTGCCCAGAGGCGACGAAAGGCTGTCCTCTGTGGGAGGTGTATCGTCCGTGTCCTCTGTATCCCCCCAGCCACGCACCAGTGATGGCCATGAGCTGGCCTGGGTGCCACCCTGCTGTGAACATGGTTCCATCTCCTCCTCCAGCTCCTCCTCCTCCTCATCCTCCTCATCCTCCAGAACTGTGCCCCTGCTGGACAATTGTGTCCCTGGCGTTTGTGTGTGCAGGAACCCACCCTCGGAGCCCCTTGCGAATGACTGCCCTGAAAGCCTTTGAAATGTTACCTCTTCATCCTCCTCCTCCTCCTCCTCCTCCTCCTCATCCTGTGCCACATCCTCTTCCATCATCGCCCGAATTGTTTTTTCAAGGAGGCATAGAAGTGGGATAGTTAAGCTGAGAATGGCGTCATTGCCACTGGCCATGTTGGTGGAGTACTCAAAACAGCGCAACAAGGCACACAGGTCTCGCATGGAGGCCCAGTTATTGGTGGTGAAGTGGTGCTGTTCCGCAGAGCGACTCACGCGTGCGTGCTGCAGCTGAAACTCCACTATGGCCTGCTGCTGCTCGCACAGTCTTTGCAGCATGTGCAAGGTGGAGTTCCACCTTGTGGGCACGTCACATATGAGGCGGTGAGCGGGAAGGCCGAAGTTACGCTGCAGCCCTGCCAGGCGAGCAGCAGCAGGGTGAGAACGCCGAAAGTGCGCACAGACGGCCCGCACTTTCTGCAGCAGCTCTGACATATCGGGGTAGTTTTTAAGGAACCTCTGCACCACCAAATTCAGCACATGCGCCAGGCAAGGGATGTGCGTTAAACCGGCTAGGCCCAGAGCTGCTATGAGATTTCGCCCGTTATCGCACACCACCAGGCCGGGCTTGAGGCTCGCTGGCAGCAACCACTCATTTGTCTGCTGTTCCATGCTCCTCCACAACTCCTGCGCGGTGTGTGGTTTGTCCCCCAAACAGGCAAGTTGTAAAACTGCCTGCTGTCGTTTAGCCCTGGCCGTGCTGAAGTTGGTGGTGAAGGTATTACGCTGTCCGGATGAGGAGGCGGTAGAGGATGAGGTAGCGGAGTAGGATGAGTTAGGAACAGGAGGCAAACTGAAGCGCCCTGCAATCCTCGGTGGTGGAAGGACATGTGCCAAATTGCTATCCGCCTCAGGCCCATCCGCCACTGCATTTACCCAGTGTGCCGTTAGGGAGATATAACGCCCCTGACCGTGCTTACTGGTCCACGTATCGGTAGTTAGGTGGACCTTGGCACAGATGGCGTTGCGCAGTGCACACCTGATTTTTTCCCCCACTTGGTTGTGCAGGGAAGGGATGGCTTGCCTGGAAAAGTAGTGGCGGCTGGGCACGACGTACTGTGGGACAGCCACCGACATAAGCTTTTTAAAACTGGGCGTCTCCACCAGACGGAATGACAGCATTTCAAAGGCCAATAATTGTGAAATGCTGGCATTCAGGGCCAGGGATCGCGGGTGGGTAGGGGGGTACTTCCTCTTCCTCTCAAGTGTTTGGGAGATGGAAAGCTGAACGCTTCCACGGGACTTTGTGGAGATGGTTGTTGGTGACCCAGGTGGTGGTGTTGCTGACAGATCATCTGTTTGCGGGGTGGCAGGTGCCGGTATGACTACAGAGGTGGCTGGAGCGGCCGAGACTGCAGCAGAAGAGGAAGCAGGATGAGCCAGAGACGTTTCTTGGTTTTGAAGGTGTGTACTCCACTGCAGCTCGTGCTTTGCACTTAGATGCCTGATCATGCAGGTTGTGCTCAGGTTGAGAAGGTTTATGCCTCGCTTCAGGCTCTGATTGCACAGGGTGCAAACCACTCGTGTCCTGTCATCAGCACATTTTCTAAAGAACTTCCACGCTAGAGAACTCTTTTGAGCTGACTTTGGTGCGCTCGTTCCCTTGCTGCGTTGGGCAGTAGCAGGCGTAGTGTCTAGGGCACGGCCGCTCCGCTTCTGCACCCTGCTCCCTCTTCTGCTGTGCTGGTGGCTCTGTGCGACCACCGCCTCTTCCTCCAAACTACTCAGGTCACCTGCATGACCTTCATTCCATGTGGGGTCGAGGACCTCATCGTCCTCCACATCATCTTCCACCCAGTCTTCACCCCTGCCCTCCCTGTCGGTCTCCACAATGCTGAACGCCGCAGCAGTTGGCACCTGCGTTTCGTCATCATCGGAGACGTGCTGTGATGGTCCTTCCATGTACTCATCTTGAGAAATAAGTGGTTGGGCATCGCTGCACTCAATCTCTTCCACTTCTGGGGCAGGGCTAGGTGGATGGCCCTGGGAAACCCTGCTGACAGAGTCCTCAAAAAGAATAAGAGACTGCTCTATGGCTTGGGGCTCAGACTGCTTGCCTGATTTGCAAGGGGGTGAGGTGAAAGACGGTTGGACATTGGCTGCAGGTGCCAACTCTGACCTTTCTGCAGTAGACTGGGTGGGAGACAATGTGAAGGAACTGGAGGCACTGTCAGCAGCAAACCAATCTACTATTGCCTCTCTGTGTTCTGGCCTCATCACTTCTAGAGGCGTATGATGCCCTACCAAATACTGATGCAGGTTCTGTCGCCTACTCACACTTGAGGAAGGTGTTTCACTTGTGCGTGTAGCTGGCACAGATCGACCACGTCCTCTCCTTGCAACAGGAGCTCTAGCAGCAGCACCACCACGACCCAGGCCACGGCCCCTATTTGACGCTCTCCTCATATTTCTGAAATTTAAGATCTTGCCCTAGAAAGATCTTTATTGAATAGCGGAACAAAAGAACAACAGTATCGCACGGGTGTATCTCACAGTCAATTATGCAAACTATGCCGCAATTTAATGTTTTTTACACCAAAAGGGTGTGTATTGAATAGCGGAATAGGATAAAAAACTGTGTATCTCACACGTACAAACACAGACTAGGTCCGATTAAATTTTTTCCTACCCTAAAGGGAGGATGAGGAAGAGGAGTATGGAACAGGCAGCACCCTCAAATCTTCAGAAGTATGAGATGAACCCCAAAAACTTGGAAAGGTGGATCTCACACGTACCGACACAGACTATTCCGCAATTTAATTGAGCCACAAAGGTTTTTATTGAATAGCGGAATAGGAAATATGATCAAAAAAAAGTGTATGTTTTTCACACGTACAGAAGCACACTAGGCCCCAATTACTATTGTTTGTACACCTAAAAGGATGGATGAGGAGGAGTAGGAGGAGGAGTATAGAACAGGCAGCACCCTCAAAGCTTCAGAAGTATGAGATGAACCCCAAAAACTTGGAAAGGTGGATCTCACACGTACCGACACAGACTATTCCGCAATTTAATTGAGCCCCAAAGGTTTTTATTGAATAGCGGAATAGGAAATATGATCAAAAAAAAGTGTATGTTTTTCACACGTACAGAAGCACACTAGGCCCCAATTACTATTGTTTGTACACCTAAAAGGATGGATGAGGAAGAGGAGGAGGAGGAGTATAGAACAGGCAGCACCCTCAAAGCTTCAGAAGTATGAGATGAACCCCAAAAACTTGGAAAGGTGGATCTCACACGTACCGACACAGACTATTCCGCAATTTAATTGAGCCCCAAAGGTTTTTATTGAATAACGGAATAGGAAATATGATCAAAAAAAGTGTATGTTTTTCACACGTACAGAAGCACACTAGGCCCCAATTACTATTGTTTGTACACCTAAAAGGATGGATGAGGAGGAGGATGAGTATAGAACAGGCAGCACCCTCAAAGCTTCAGAAGTATGAGATGAACCCCAAAAACTTGGAAAGGTGGATCTCACATGTACAGACACAGACTATTCCGCAATTTAATTGAGCCCCAAAGGTTTTTATTGAATAGCGGAATAGGAAATATGATCAAAAAAAAGTGTATGTTTTTCACACGTACAGAAGCACACTAGGCCCCAATTACTATTGTTTGTACACCTAAAAGGATGGATGAGGAGGAGGAGGAGGAGAAGTATAGAACAGGCAGCACCCTCAAAGCTTCAGAAGTATGAGATGAACCCCAAAAACTTGGAAAGGTGGATCTCACACGTACCGACACAGACTATTCCGCAATTTAATTGAGCCACAAAGGTTTTTATTGAATAGCGGAATAGGAAATATGATCAAAAAAAAGTGTATGTTTTTCACACGTACAGAAGAACACTAGGCCCCAATTACTATTGTTTGTACACCTAAAAGGATGGATGAGGAGGAGGAGGAGGAGGAGTATAGAACAGGCAGCACCCTCAAAGCTTCAGAAGTATGAGATGAACCCCAAAAACTTGGAAAGGTGGATCTCACACGTACCGACACAGACTATTCCGCAATTTAATTGAGCCCCAAAGGTTTTTATTGAATAGCGGAATAGGAAATATGATCAAAAAAAAGTGTATGTTTTTCACACGTACAGAAGCACACTAGGCCCCAATTACTATTGTTTGTACACCTAAAAGGATGGATGAGGAAGAGGAGGAGGAGGAGTATAGAACAGGCAGCACCCTCAAAGCTTCAGAAGTATGAGATGAACCCCAAAAACTTGGAAAGGTGGATCTCACACGTACCGACACAGACTATTCCGCAATTTAATTGAGCCCCAAAGGTTTTTATTGAATAACGGAATAGGAAATATGATCAAAAAAAGTGTATGTTTTTCACACGTACAGAAGCACACTAGGCCCCAATTACTATTGTTTGTACACCTAAAAGGATGGATGAGGAGGAGGATGAGTATAGAACAGGCAGCACCCTCAAAGCTTCAGAAGTATGAGATGAACCCCAAAAACTTGGAAAGGTGGATCTCACATGTACAGACACAGACTATTCCGCAATTTAATTGAGCCCCAAAGGTTTTTATTGAATAGCGGAATAGGAAATATGATCAAAAAAAAGTGTATGTTTTTCACACGTACAGAAGCACACTAGGCCCCAATTACTATTGTTTGTACACCTAAAAGGATGGATGAGGAGGAGGAGGAGGAGAAGTATAGAACAGGCAGCACCCTCAAAGCTTCAGAAGTATGAGATGAACCCCAAAAACTTGGAAAGGTGGATCTCACACGTACCGACACAGACTATTCCGCAATTTAATTGAGCCACAAAGGTTTTTATTGAATAGCGGAATAGGAAATATGATCAAAAAAAAGTGTATGTTTTTCACACGTACAGAAGCACACTAGGCCCCAATTACTATTGTTTGTACACCTAAAAGGATGGATGAGGAGGAGGAGGAGGAGGAGTATAGAACAGGCAGCACCCTCAAAGCTTCAGAAGTATGAGATGAACCCCAAAAACTTGGAAAGGTGGATCTCACACGTACCGACACAGACTATTCCGCAATTTAATTGAGCCCCAAAGGTTTTTATTGAATAGCGGAATAGGAAATATGATCAAAAAAAAGTGTATGTTTTTCACACGTACAGAAGCACACTAGGCCCCAATTACTATTGTTTGTACACCTAAAAGGATGGATGAGGAAGAGGAGGAGGAGGAGTATAGAACAGGCAGCACCCTCAAAGCTTCAGAAGTATGAGATTGTGTTCACTGTACCCCACAAAGATTGTGTTCACTGTACCCCACAAAGATTGTGTTCACTGTACCCCACAAAGGTTTTGTTCACTGCACCCCACAAAGATTGTGTTCACTGTACCCCACAAAGGTTTTGTTCACTGCACCCCACAAAGATTGTGTTCACTGTACCCCACAAAGATTGTGTTCACTGCACCCCAAAAGGATTGTCTTCTCTGCACCCCACAAAGATTGTGTTCACTGTACCCCACAAAGGTTTTGTTCACTGTACCCCACAAAGATTGTGTTCACTGCACTCCAAAAGGATTGTCTTCACTGCACCCCACAAGGATTGTCTTCACTGCACCCCACAAAGATTGTGTTCACTGCACCCCACAAAGGTTTTGTTCACTGCACCCCACAAAGATTGTGTTCACTGCACCCCACAAAGATTGTGTTCACTGTACCCCACAAAGATTGTGTTCACTGCACCCCAAAAGGATTGTCTTCTCTGCACCCCACAAAGATTGTGTTCACTGTACCCCACAAAGGTTTTGTTCACTGCACCCCACAAAGATTGTGTTCACTGTACCCCACAAAGGTTTTGTTCACTGCATCCCACAAAGATTGTGTTCACTGTACCCCACAAAGATTGTGTTCACTGTACCCCACAAAGGTTTTGTTCACTGCACCCCACAAAGATTGTGTTCACTGTACCCCACAAAGGTTGTGTTCACTGCACCCCACAAAGATTGTGTTCACTGCACCCCACAAAGATTGTGTTCACTGTACCCCACAAAGGTTTTGTTCACTGCACCCCACAAAGGTTTTGTTCACTGCACCCCACAAAGATTGTGTTCACTGTACCCCACAAAGATTGTGTTCACTGCACTCCAAAAGGATTGTCTTCACTGCACCCCACAAAGATTGTGTTCACTGTACCCCACAAAGGTTTTGTTCACTGCACCCCACAAAGATTGTGTTCACTGTACCCCCCAAAGATTTTGTTCACTGCACCCCACAAGGATTGTCTTCACTGCACCCCACAAAGATTGTGTTCACTGTACCCCACAAAGATTGTGTTCACTGCACTCCAAAAGGATTGTCTTCACTGCACCCCACAAAGATTGTGTTCACTGCACCCCACAAAGATTGTGTTCACTATACCCCCCAAAGATTTTGTTCACTGCACCCCACAAGGATTGTCTTCACTGCACCCCACAAGGATTGTCTTCACTGCACCCCACAAAGATTGTGTTCACTGTACCCCACAAAGATTTTGTTCACTGCACCCCACAAAGATTGTGTTCACTGTACCCCACAAAGATTTTGTTCACTGCACTCCAAAAGGATTGTCTTCACTGCACCCCACAAAGATTGTGTTCACTGTACCCCACAAAGGTTTTGTTCACTGCACCCCACAAAGATTGTGTTCACTGTACCCCACAAAGGTTTTGTTCACTGCACCCCACAAAGATTGTGTTCACTGTACCCCACAAAGATTTTGTTCACTGCACTCCAAAAGGATTGTCTTCACTGCACCCCACAAAGATTGTGTTCACTGTACCCCACAAAGGTTTTGTTCACTGTACCCCACAAAGATTGTGTTCACTGCACTCCAAAAGGATTGTCTTCACTGCACCCCACAAGGATTGTCTTCACTGCACCCCACAAAGATTGTGTTCACTGCACCCCACAAAGGTTTTGTTCACTGCACCCCACAAAGATTGTGTTCACTGCACCCCACAAAGATTGTGTTCACTGTACCCCACAAAGATTGTGTTCACTGCACCCCAAAAGGATTGTCTTCTCTGCACCCCACAAAGATTGTGTTCACTGTACCCCACAAAGGTTTTGTTCACTGCACCCCACAAAAATTGTGTTCACTGTACCCCACAAAGGTTTTGTTCACTGCACCCCACAAAGATTGTGTTCACTGTACCCCACAAAGATTGTGTTCACTGTACCCCACAAAGGTTTTGTTCACTGCACCCCACAAAGATTGTGTTCACTGTACCCCACAAAGGTTGTGTTCACTGCACCCCACAAAGATTGTGTTCACTGCACCCCACAAAGATTGTGTTCACTGTACCCCACAAAGGTTTTGTTCACTGCACCCCACAAAGGTTTTGTTCACTGCACCCCACAAAGATTGTGTTCACTGTACCCCACAAAGATTGTGTTCACTGCACTCCAAAAGGATTGTCTTCACTGCACCCCACAAAGATTGTGTTCACTGTACCCCACAAAGGTTTTGTTCACTGCACCCCACAAAGATTGTGTTCACTGTACCCCCCAAAGATTTTGTTCACTGCACCCCACAAGGATTGTCTTCACTGCACCCCACAAGGATTGTCTTCACTGCACCCCACAAAGATTGTGTTCACTGTACCCCACAAAGATTGTGTTCACTGCACTCCAAAAGGATTGTCTTCACTGCACCCCACAAAGATTGTGTTCACTGCACCCCACAAAGATTGTGTTCACTGCACCCCACAAAGATTGTGTTCACTGTACCCCCCAAAGATTTTGTTCACTGCACCCCACAAGGATTGTCTTCACTGCACCCCACAAGGATTGTCTTCACTGCACCCCACAAAGATTGTGTTCACTGTACCCCACAAAGATTTTGTTCACTGCACCCCACAAAGATTGTGTTCACTGTACCCCACAAAGATTTTGTTCACTGCACTCCAAAAGGATTGTCTTCACTGCACCCCACAAAGATTGTGTTCACTGTACCCCACAAAGGTTTTGTTCACTGCACCCCACAAAGATTGTGTTCACTGTACCCCACAAAGGTTTTGTTCACTGCACCCCACAAAGATTGTGTTCACTGTACCCCACAAAGATTGTGTTCACTGTACCCCACAAAGGTTTTGTTCACTGCACCCCACAAAGATTGTGTTCACTGTACCCCACAAAGGTTGTGTTCACTGCACCCCACAAAGGTTTTGTTCACTGCACCCCACAAAGATTGTGTTCACTGTACCCCACAAAGGTTTTGTTCACTGTACCCCACAAAGATTGTGTTCACTGCACTCCAAAAGGATTGTCTTCACTGCACCCCACAAAGATTGTGTTCACTGTACCCCACAAAGGTTTTGTTCACTGCACCCCATAAAGATTGTGTTCACTGTACCCCACAAAGGTTTTGTTCACTGCACCCCACAAAGATTGTGTTCACTGTACCCCCCAAAGATTTTGTTCACTGCACCCCACAAGGATTGTCTTCACTGCACCCCACAAGGATTGTCTTCACTGCACCCCACAAAGATTGTGTTCACTGTACCCCACAAAGATTTTGTTCACTGCACCCCACAAAGATTGTGTTCACTGTACCCCACAAAGATTTTGTTCACTGCACTCAAAAAGGATTGTCTTCACTGCACCCCACAAAGATTGTGTTCACTGTACCCCACAAAGGTTTTGTTCACTGCACCCCACAAAGATTGTGTTCACTGTACCCCACAAAGGTTTTGTTCACTGCACCCCACAAAGATTGTGTTCACTGTACCCCACAAAGATTGTGTTCACTGTACCCCACAAAGGTTTTGTTCACTGCACCCCACAAAGATTGTGTTCACTGTACTCCACAAAGGTTGTGTTCACTGCACCCCACAAAGGTTTTGTTCACTGCACCCCACAAAGATTGTGTTCACTACACCCCACAAAGATTGTGTTCACTGTACCCCACAAAGGTTTTGTTCACTGCACCCCACAAAGATTGTGTTCACTGTACCCCACAAAGATTGTGTTCACTGCACTCCAAAAGGATTGTCTTCACTGCACCCCACAAAGATTGTGTTCACTGTACCCCACAAAGGTTTTGTTCACTGCACCCCACAAATATTGTGTTCACTGTACCCCACAAAGGTTTTGTTCACTGCACCCCACAAAGATTGTGTTCACTGTACCCCCCAAAGATTTTGTTCACTGCACCCCACAAGGATTGTCTTCACTGCACCCCACAAGGATTGTCTTCACTGCACCCCACAAAGATTGTGTTCACTGCACCCCACAAAGGTTTTGTTCACTGCACCCCACAAAGATTGTGTTCACTGTACCCCCCCCAAAGATTTTGTTCACTGCACCCCACAAGGATTGTCTTCTCTGCACCCCACAAATATTGTGTTCACTGTACCCCCCAAAGATTTTGTTCACTGCACCCCACAAGGATTGTCTTCACTGCACCCCACAAGGATTGTCTTCACTGCACCCCACAAAGATTGTGTTCACTGTACCCCCACAAAGGTTTTGTTCACTGCACCCCACAAAGATTTTGTTCACTGCACTCCAAAAGGATTGTGTTCACTGCACCCCAAAAAGATTGTGTTCACTGCAGCCCACACACAGAAAAATGGATGTGGATCACTGACACCTGCCTATCTCCTATCCCACACCACACAGCAATATCGATTGTAGTTTGTAGAACACACTTTCCCTAAAATTCAGCAGACTCTGTCCCTAACAGGATTGAGAAGAGATCGTAGATCAGGAGAACTAAGTGCAGACCCCACCCCACACAGCAATATCGATTGTAGTTTGTAGAACACACTGACCCTATAATTCAGCAGACTCTATCCCTAAAATGCCTACAACTCGCCCTGCCTAAACACTCCGACCTGTCCCTCAATTCTATCCGGACACAAATGGTTTTTTCCTGCCTATCTTTCCCTAATCAGCAGCCAGCACGTTGATGTGTGCTCTGTCCCTGATCTAAGCAGCATAATGACGCCGCTGCGGCTGCCTCGAACTTATAAAGACTTGGTCACATGCTTCAGACGGCCAATCACAGCTACTGAGACATTTGCAGGCATGGCTGGGATGGCTTAAGGCACACCAGTTAAACGATTGTTGATTGGCTGTTGAAAGCCCGCCATGAAAAGAGCGCCAAAGCATGCAAAACCCGGAAATAAAACGACCGAACACGGATTTTTACCCGAATATACAGTAAAGTGTCCGTGTTCGTGTTCGGGTAACAAAAATCCAATTATTCGGTACGAACACGAATAATACAGTCCGTGTTCGCTCAACACTAATCACCACCATTACTAGTAAAAAAATAAATAAATAAATAAATAAATAATAATTCTCCATAGTTTGTAGACGCTATAACTTTTGCACAAAACCAATTAATATATACGCTTATTGGGATTTTTTTTACCAAAAATATGTAGCAGAATACACATCGGCCTTGATTTAAGAAATTATGAAGAAATTGGATTTTTTCTATTTTTTTATTGAGTGTGTTTCATAGCAAAAAGTAAAAAATATTGTTTTTTGTTCTTAATTGTCGGCCTTTTTTTTTTTGTTGTTTATAGCCAAAAAAATAAAAAAACAGTAGAGGTGATCAAATCCCACTAAAAGAAAGCTGTATTTGTGGTAAAAATTACATATATGTTATTTTGGTGCAGCATCGCACGATTGCACAGTTGTCAGTAAAAGTAACGCAGTGACGTATCGCAAAAAATGGCCTGATCGTGAAGGGGGGGGGGGAGTGGTTATACATACAGGATGCATCAACCTTAAAGTAGAATGATAGGCAACTTTATTTTCATTTTGGATAGAGTAAGGGAGGTCTAGAACCCTTATTGGTTTGTTTTTGCCATCTGTGCCCATTGGGAAGATTTACCTTCACTTCCTGTCACATAACCTAAACAGGAAGTGAGAAGAAATCCCTGCAAATTAAGGAGATCTCTTTAGGACCCTCAGGCCACCAGAACTAGTGTCCCCATTGGAAGATTTCCCCTCTATTACTTTTTTGGGAATAGCCGAAAATTTGGGATTTTTTTTTACTTTCACTTTCAATGATCATAGTAAACAGGACAAATTGAGAAAGTGAGAATCCCTAGTGGGGGGCACAGACAGCAATAACAACTGACAGGGGTTCTAATCCCTCTCCACTCTGTCCAAAAATAAAAGAAAAAGTTTTGCTTGCAGCTTTACTCTAACCAACTGGACTGAGCTTTTTTCCATGGGGCCACATATTTACGTATCTCCCTTTGTGCTGCGCGTTCCCAGCACAGAGACCGGGGTCTCACTGAGAGCGACTTAACAAACTGAAACGTCTGATTCTGGGTCACCTGATTGCTGTGATAGGCTCTGATTGGGTATCACAGTGATCAGTCACTGTGAAGCCCTCCCCTGTGTTTTCTGTCTCTATGAATGGACGAGAGAGATACATTGAATCTTTCTCTGTTCTTGCAGAGAGAGAAAACAAAAAGTGTGTGTAGCAAAAAAAACCAAAAAAAACTTAGACCGAGGTTTAATCTAGGTCAGTGTCAGGGTTAGTGCTTGGGTCAAGGTCAGGGTCAAAGGTCAAAGGTTTAGATCAGTATTTTTGTGGCAGGATTTATTTTTTTTTTTATTAGTATCAGTGTCAGTGTATATTTGGATAAAAAAAAAGCAAAATGTGCACTATTGTTTTTGGGCTGTTCTACAGGTACAAACAAAAACATGTGGTATCACTGTGATCAATAATATTGATTTCTATATATTATATAAAAAGTCCCAACAAATCAAAAAAGTCAGTGAAAATTACATGCATGGTTAACCACTTACCGCAAAGTGACGTCCCGTACGTCGGCTGACTTTGCGGGGTTATACCGGGATCATGCCTCTAGCTAGAGGCATCACCCCAGCACCGTTGTTTAGATCCAGCGGTCAGCTTTCTGACGGTAATGATCGATGCGGCTCGGGAGCTGCTCGATCGTTACCCCGGCGAGCGGGAGGGGACTCCCCCCCTCCTGCCGCCTTCCCCGGCTTTGCCCGGGTCTCCCGTCCCACCGGGAGACCCGAGAACCCAGCCGGCACATCCGCCGGCTTGATGGAGTCCCAATCTAAGCCGGATGCGACTTTGAACGGGTCTCCGAGGACGTAACCCGGAGTCGGCATCCATGACGTCACATCCGGGTTACTCTGCTGCTAAAAAAGTGAATGTATTTAAAAATGAAGTTTTCGGGGTTTTGAATACATGGAAGTGTAGTGAAGGGGTCTAGGGTCTTTTAGACCCTCGATCCCTCCATAAAGAGTACCTGTCACTGCATAGTGCTGTCACAAGGGATGTCTACATTGCTTGTGACAGCAATAAAAGTGATCAGATTTTTTTTTTTTTTTAAAAACCTGTGATAAAGTAAAAAAAAATAAATAAATAAATAAATAGGAAGAAAAAAAAAACAATTTTAGCCGCTCCCGTGCGCACGAAAGAAAACGTATATGGAAGTTGCGCCGCAAATGAAATCATAATAAGGGGTGGGGGATACTGCGCTTCTGGGAAGTGTTATGGCTAGTCTTCCAATAAATACTTGATCAAATTCAGGTGTGCAATACAAAAATTGTGAATTAAAGTGTAAAACTTATAATGAAATCCCTCTACAAGTGGGGAAAATATTAAAATAATATTGGTTCAATCAAGTTTATTAGTGTAACCAGTTCATAAATAAATAAAATTAAGTGCTATAATTAACATATAAAACCATCAAATGTAAATAGATAAGTGTAATTTAAAAAGATAATAATTTATACCACACCACTCTACTCTCTAAAACGCCATAAATATATCAAGTGACAGGTAAAAGTGCTCAGTGCATAAAAAATGTGCATAAATTCATTCAGTATATTATAAGCAATGTCCTAGGTGCTCAGAAGAAAATTCAACAAATAGTCCAATGGTGTATCCAAATAGGGAAATCCTAAAGGTGTTGACCCTTCACCTAACACCGTGCCTAAATAGTGGGGTGCTTCTTCTCTCTTATGTACCCCTCTGGGTGTGCTAGTCGCTCACCTAAAACTCTCATAACATGTGCCTTGTCAGAAATCCAAGGGGCTCCTTTCCACTCCTGCTCTGTTATTCAGTTGGTAATGGTGTATAGACTGCCTATGATGGATCAGCTTCCTGTCCTTTCCAAGTGCCCAGCCAGGCCCAGCGAATCTCAAAATCAGAAAGGCTCAAAATAGTGCAATATTGTCATAAATGAAAGACTTTATTTCCACAAAGATTAAAAAGACTCACATTAGCCGATAAATCATTGCGCATTCAATAACAGACTCGAGGAAGATCGCGGTCCTCACTTCCGTGTGTGCGTCACTTCCGGTTTAGCGTCCCTACGCGTTACGCCACTTCCGCATCACGTGGCTTCTTCAGCAAATGAAATCGCTGTTCAAACCACACATGTGAGGTATCGCCGCGATCCCCAGAGCGCGTGCAATAATTTTAAAAGAAGAGCTACACTCCAACTCTAAACTGATAACCGTTAAGAAATTTTAAAGCGTCACCTATTGAGATTTCTATTGACCGTAGTTTGTCGCCATTCCATGGGTGTGCGCAATTTTAAACCGTAAAATGTTGGGTATCTATGTACTCGGCATGACATCTTTCACAATATACAAAATGGGCTAACTTTACTGTTTAGTTTTTTTTAAATGCAGTGAAATGTGATTTTTCATAATTTTTCCAAAAAAATGGCGTTTTAAAGACCACTGCCCAAATACCGCGTGACAAAAAATATTGCAATGACCGCCATTTTATTCTCCAGAGTCATTGCTTAAAAAATATATATAATGTGCGCTTCCCATTTACCTTACCAAAGCATACATCACCAAATTACAATCTATAATCAATAAATTCGTTTGGGGCAACAAAAAACCCAGATATGCAGCAAGCATACTATATCATCACCAACGTACTGGAGGTCTGGGCCTTCCTAATATATGGTTTTACTATATCAGCAGTAGACTGGCCCAATTAGCTCGTTGGCATGATCGTTCCTCAGATCTGCCTTGGATCAACTTCGAGAAAAACTCAATCGCCCCATATCACTTAGCAGGGCTACTATGGGACCACACAGTCCCTATACGCAAAATCTCCTCCCGTAATAAAATAATTTCTGATGCTCTCAGGATGTGGAGACTTGTCACCAAAAAATGGCCCTTCGCATCTCTTCCCCCTCTCGGTGCCTCCTTCTTAGGAGACCCCAGATTTCCTGAAGCATTTATTACCCCCGAGAGATTCGCGTGGTGGTCCGAAAATAATTTGACTTCATTACTAGACCTATATGATGGTGGGACTTTCCTCTCTTTTGAAGTATTACTACACATCAAAAAGATCCCACTATCGGAAAAGCCCAACTATGACCTTATTAAAAACTTCTTTAAATCACACTACCCTAAGTCTTCAGGATCTCCTCTCAGCACATATGAACGTATTTGTCTTAAAGATCTCTCAAGTACGGGACATATATCTACAATATATTCCTTACTTAACAACTGGGATCCGGATACAAAACTTAGTTACATGGTTAAATGGGAGTCAGAACTACAAACTGCTATATCGATAGCAGACTGGCGAGACATGTGGATAAATATGTGTAAGACAACCAAATCCCTAGGTGTGAGGGAAACGGCTGTTAAATTATTCACAAGATGGTATTATACCCCCAAAAAATTGAATAAATTCTACCCTGAGGTCTCCCCAAATTGTTTCAGAGGGTGTGATGAAGTGGGCTCTTTATTGCATATTTTCTGGGAATGCCCCAAAGTTAAAGATGTCTGGCAGGAAGTATTCAATCTAATAGAGAGAGTTACAAGATGTAAATTCCCACTCTTGCACCTGCAATGTCTACTTTTCAAAAATATTCCAGAAATCACCACAGATCTCACACGCCTAACACACACCATCTGCATTGCTATGTTATGGGTTATCTCCAAACACTGGAAAGAAGCTTTTATACCCTTTGATCAGATCATCAGTAGAATAGAAGATATAAGACTAATGGAACAATACCATCATACCATCACAGACACTAAGACCAAATTTGACCAAAAATGGACTCCTTGGTACACATACAAATGTTCCTTAACCTCATGAATATTGCATTAACTTAACCAACCAACGTATGTTGTCTCTACAATTACATAATATCACGGTTTTCCATCACACCATATTCATGGTTTTAAGCTAGTTGGGCGCCTCTTACTGAGGCGAAAGAGGTAACCTTCTTATTGATTATATCTCACGTATTCTGTTAACTTGCTCACTCAACTCTTAGATATTTCATTATTCATACAATGTTATATTTCTATCAAGGACGGATATACATCCTCTATTTTGTTTAATTTTTGTTTTTTTTATCGCTTGTATGCTTTTTCACATACTTATTACTTGAAATGCTTTATTGATGAAACACCTTTATGTAAATTTTACATTTACTATTCTATTTGTACTTGAATATATTTTTCAATAAAAGTTTATAATCAAAAAAAAAATATATATATATATAATGTTTGGGGGTTCTAAGTAGTTTTCTAGGAAAAAATACTGATTTTAACTTGTAAACAAAACATGTCAGAAATAGGGCTGGGGCTTAAGTGGTTAAATGTGAATAACACAATGCAGTACAACCCTCTTATGGGAGTGCAGATGCTTGTGACACCTTCTCCTATAATGTTCTTAATGGGCACTCTTCACTCCATGGCACACCAATCCTAATTACTAGCGGAATCGCCAGGTAAAAGGAAAGAAACAATTAAGCTGCAATATATTACATTTTTGTTTTTGGCGTTAGGTACTCTTTAAACAAGTATTAAACTACCACCTAGTGGAAGAAATAATTATCTCAATATAATGTATAGATGTATAGATGTTTCTGTATAAAAACATGCTAATACACCCACTAGTCTGCTACTTATCATATAATTTTCTAAAATTAGGGAGACCTTTTAGGCCTAAGCTGCAAGCAAGCACCAACAGTAAAATACCTCAAGAACTAAAAAATTTGTAAAATGTGCCGCACGGTGTAATAAAGCTCTCTAACTAATAAGGGCATAATGTATTTCTGTGCAGATACAATTATATGAGTATCTGATGTATGTCAACTTATATATACCATCAAAATTAAAAAAATTCTAAATTATCAATGAATGGGAAAACATATGTAATGTCCTTAAATATAATAAATCAGTCAGTGTGAGTTGCATCAAATAACCATAAAAAATCATGGTGGGCCTAAGATTTGAATGATTCACATAGCCACATTGAATACTGTATGAAGCAGCACCTATTTTTCTCCTTTCTCTTTTTTCTTTCTTTCCTTCTTTCCCTTGCCTGTCTTACATCCTCTTACTTTGTTCTCCTTTTCTAGCTGGTCATCCCACCTACTTACCTGCTGGTCATGTGAAGTTCTGTATAATCAGGATGTTGTTCCCAAATGTATGTCTTCCCTAAGGGTTACCTAACTTAAAGTAGAACTATAGGCAAAACTTTTTTTTTCCATTTTGGATAGAGCAAAGGAAGGTTATAAGTAACTGTTGTCAGATTTTTTTTCACCATATGTGTCCTATTACGAAGATTTTCCTTCACTTTCTGCCCCATAGTCAAACAGGAAGTGAGCAGAAATTTCTGAAAACTAAGGGAGTTCCTTGGGGACCCCCAGGTCACCAGAACTAGTGTCCTCATTGGAAGATTTTCCCGCTATTACTTTTCTGGGGACAACCCAAAATTTGGTATTTTCTTTTACTTTCACTTTTAATGATAATGGTAAACAGGACAAATAGAGAAGGGGAATCTCCTTAACGGGGGCACAGACAGCAATAAAACAAGCGTTCTAATCCCTCTCCACTATATCCAAAACTAAAAAAAAAGTTTTGTCTTTAGTTATACTTTAAGTACTCACAAAATGCAATGTCCTGCCAACCTATGGCTCTGCTGTCATTAGAAATGAAATAAAATATTGAACAGAAAAATAAATTTCACCCAGTTAACTAAACTTGGTTTATACTTTAAAATAATGTTTGAACGTTTCAATAACAATTTTGAACATTCAATTTCATATGAAGTGCTCAGTGATTTATACTACACTATGGAGCTCTCATTTGTTTTCATATGAACAATCCAATGTTAGTACAGTGATCTCCGCTGCTGTTTTATCGTTGTTCTGACAGTGGGACGCCCCCAGAAGACTCCGGTCAGTGCTTGCAGCCATTGGCCGGCTTCTGTTGGATAGGCTAAAGAACACACAGGCAGAATGTCGGCCGGTTTCTTTTAAAACGGCCGATGCCGCCCTACATTCTGCCCTTGTGCACTAGGCTTAAGAGAGGTAAAGCTGTCAGAAAGACAATGGGAGTGGGACTATTTGAGGTGTGAATAATAATCTACCTAGAGAAACTTACTTAAAAACTAAGGATTGGCCCTAATGGTTAATAAGCTATATTTCACAAAAAGAATACTATTTACAGACAACCATTTAGAAAAGGCAGACAGAAAAATGAGAATAACCAAAGCATAATTATGGTATGCTACTCAGAACATGGAATAAACTTAGCCTGAAAAGGCAATTATGAAAATTAAAAGAAATTATGAAGAAATAAATGATATTCATTTAGTTCTACATGAAATTAGATGGAAACGAGAAGAAATAATGAAATCAGGAGACTAAACAATATTGCACAGTGAAGCCTGAGAGGGAAAGTCTAGGACAGATATAATACATGAGGATTATTAACCATCAGTTAATGGTCATTGAAAGAATATGTATAATCAGAGTGAGCGAAAATATTTATATTTTTAATACTGTAATGACCAGTATGCATGTATGTTTAGAAGGTGAGAAAGCCCAAAGATGATTTTATGAAAAAAAAAAAAAACCCTGAAATCTATGCATGACAAGGCTCTCACAATAATATAAATACAATAAGTGATCTAATGTTATGGTTAGGACAAGATAAAAACAGAAGATACATATAAAAAAGAAGGAAGTGGATCGCAGATTGTAAAAAGGAGATTTACCTGTTGCAAAAAGTAAAATAAAAAAAGAATGAAAATGTTGAACAGATGAGCAAGAGCAACTCATAGAACTAAAAAAGATTCCCTGAGGATCGAAGCAATGGAAGAGCAAAAATCTAAGTTGTACAGCTATAGCCTGAATACTTATATGGAAAAAGATGTAGGTGACTACAACAGTAGATATACTAGGATCAAATGGGCAGTCGATTACATTGGCCAAAGATTTACAGGAAATGGTAATAGCAATTTAAAATTGATAAGATTAGTTGAAATGAGTCTTAATTATTATAAAGGTTATGCGTGTATACAGATCGCAGAAAAATTTACTGCAGTAGAGGGAAAAAAAGGGTATATTTTTCCTACCATTTTGTTCAACAGTGAATCTAGAATTAATTATTGTAAAATCAAACTCACATGGATTATGATGATGAGAAACTGGTGGGTATTATACATGACAATATAATTGGGTTTAAGAAGACCTCCGATCCCTGGACTCATGATCTACAAACAATAAATTCCATGGCACTACATAACTGACTTCAGGCCTGGACTGGCCATAGGGCACACCGGACATTTGCCCAGTGGACCAGGTCCGTGGCCTGTTTATGACTGGGCCGCACAGCGGGAGGTAAGCCACAACTGTGGTCTGGACTCGACTAACACAGACCATGGTCGGTGCTCACCTCCTGCTATGCTGACATGCCTGTGTTTCCTCTCCCAGATCTCCTGCCCTGCCAATGACGTCATCCTATCAGCAGAGCAGGGGGCAGGAGGAGCTGGAGATCTGCACAGAGAGCGTGAGTCTTTACATAATAACAAGCAGGTAATCACCAGCTTGTTAATATGATGCAGACCCTGGAGAGGAAACACATGCTGAATCCTGTCACTGCCCTTCCAAAGGTAGAACTGTGCAAGGGAGCTAGAGAGTAAAAGGGGGGGCATGACTGCAAGGAGCGCTGTGATGGGGGGGGGGACCTGTGATTTCTAGGGGCACTATAATGTAAAGAGGGACTGTGATATAAAAGGGACTGTACTGTAAAGGGGCACTGTAATCCGCCCCCCTGTCAGTCCCTGGAACAATTGTCTGCTCTGTCTAAAATGCCTGGGCCTATTTTTTTTATTCAAGTCCGGGCCTGACTGACTGAGATGAAGAGTTTGCCTTGTTCTTGAACCCAGAGTATAAGGAATATGGGGAAATTCTTTAATCCCCGTTTTTCTTTTCCTCTTTCCCATCCATTTGTTGTAAATCATTTTCTCAATCCAAACATATACCCTGTATGTTACCTTCTATTTTTCTTTACATTCTGTCTAAATTAGCCTAAATATGTGTATGAATGTGAGTTAGGGACCTTAGATTGTAAGCTCATGGGGGCAGGGACTGATGTTACTGTACAATATATATGTAAAGTGCTGCATAAATTGGCGGTGCTATATAAGTACATATAATAATAAATAAATAAAATAAATATTCACATTATATATACTGAACAAAATTATAAGCGCAACACTTGTTTTTGCCCCCATTTTTCATGAGCTGAACTCAAAGATCTAAGAAAACTGGGATTCATCCGTGAAGACAACACCTCTCCAAAGTGCCAGATGCCATTGAATGTGAGCATTTGCCCACTCAAGTTGGTTACAACGACAAACTGCAGTCAGGTCGAGACCCCGATGAGGACAATGAGCATGCAGATGAGCTTCCCTGAGACGGTTTCTGACAGTTTGTGCAGAAATTCTTTGGTTATGAAAACCGATTGTTGCAGCAGCTGGTCTGGGTGGCTGGTCTCAGATGATCTTGGGGGTGAAAATGCTGGATGTGGAGGTCCTGGGCTGGTGTGGTTACACGTAGTCTGCGGTTGTGAGGCCAGTTGGATGTACTGCCAAATTCTCTGAAACACCTTTGGAGATGGCTTATGGTAGAGAAATGAACATTCAATTCACGGGTAACAGCTCTAGTGGACATTCCTGCTGTCAGCATACCAATTGCATGCTCCCTCAAAACTTGCGACATCTGTGGAATTTTGCTGTGTGATAAAACTGCACATTTTAGAGTGGCCTTTTATTGTGGCCAGCCTAAGGCACACCTGTGCAATCATCATGCTGTCTAATCTGCATCTTGATATGCCACACTTGTGAGGTGGATGGATTATCTTGGCAAAGGAGAAGTGCTCACTAACACAGATTTATACAGATTTGTGAACATTATTTGAGAGAAATAGGCCTTTTGTGTATATAGAAAAAGTCTTAGATCTTTGAGTTCAGCTCATGAACAATGGGGGCAAAAATAAAAGTGTTAGGTTTGTAATTTTGTCCAGTGTATAAAAAGATACATACTTTCATTTATTGATTACTTAGTTACTAGAAATAGTATTGAAACTTGATGAGGGGCGTGGCTTGGCGTCGGAGCGGAATGGCCGCCTAATTCCTCTGCTTCCGGTCACAGCAAGAGAAACAGCCCCATAATCAGCGCAACCCTCGATCCTTATCTCCCTGAAATGGGTAAGAGCTCAGCGCACACCTCCCCCTCATGCTCCTGGTCCCTGCGGGATACTGGAATGCAAGCCAGCCGTAGCATCCCGGATCTGTTTAGGCAGCTGCCATGCGAGGCCCCGGCTCCACCTTGGGCCAACTCGGATGCTGCACGTGGGAACACTGCCAGCTCTGCAGAGGGAAGATCAGACATGTCTCCCCCAATGCCAGAGACACCCCCTCCGCAAAGCATTCTGCAACCTCTCAACATCCAGGACCTCAGGCTGGTGGCTGACTACATTAAATCCACACTAGCCTCAGCCATCTCAGACCTCAAGAGAGATATCCACGCCATTACTGTGAGGATAGAGGAGGTAGAAGAAAATACCTCAGTACAAGACGAATCCACCCAACTCCTGCAATCTTCTTCCACAATCCACTCCACCAAGCTCAGGGACCTCCACAGATACATGGAATACCTGGACAACCGTGGCCGTCGCCACAATCTCAGGGTAACAGGCCTCCCTGAAACTGTTGAGCCCTCCCAAATCACACAAACGACCATCGCTATTTTCAATGATATTCTACTAAGACCCCCAGAGACACCGATGGAATTTGAGCAGCTACACAGGGCCCTGAAACCCAGAGGTAGAGACACAGACCCATCCAGGGACATTATATGCTGCCTAATAAACTTTAGTGAAGTGAAGGAGAATATCCAAAGAAGATCCCGAGACGCAATCTCTTGTATCAAGGAGCGGACAAAAAAAAATCTTCCAAGATCTTTCTCCCATAATGCTTCAACACTGAAGAGATCTGCGCCATCTCCTAGAACTCCTGCGGAGCAGGGTATATACAATACCGCTGGAAGTTCCCCTTTTGTCTTTCAGCTTCTTCTCATGGTCAAACTGCTAACCTCCCTGTTCCAGAGCATCTGACAACTTTCTGCAACACTTTAAATCTACCACGCATTGATATCCATGACTGGTATAGAAGCCTTTGCCCCCCTCGCCTGGATAGAGCAACCTCCATGGATGCCATCCCAGAGAGGGATGATTTCCACATGAAGCAGATCCTCATCTCCTGGAAATTCCTCATCCTTAGACCCCAGAATCCACAGGAACGGAAGCCCCACTGCCTCACCTGTCCATAGGAGACCACGCCAAGAGAGGCTGAATTAGACATCAACAAACCTGATAAAAACTGCTCCATCTTTCTTTTTTCCCTTTTCCTTCTCTCTTTTTTCCCCTTTTTGTGTTTCTCTCCCCCCACAGGGTTCACATTCCTCCCAGCTGAATGAACATCCTCCGTACGACTAATCACTCTGAGAAGCATCAGACAAGCCGATACGAAAAGTCATAACTACCTGCTACTCATCTATGCAACGATGCTTCGCTTCTCAAGACAATCAACAGATGGACAATCTGATTTTTCTGCCACTGTTTGATAACGTGCCATCTAGATTTACCATTTTTGCACCATGACCTTTTGGTTTGCTAATATTCCCCCCTCCCAACCTCCCCCCCCCATTATTCAACATTACCCCAAACTCAATGGCCCTTACTCGCTTCCTATTCCCTGTGGCTTAAAACAGACCCTGCCCCTTATTTTTCTATATGCTGTGCTTTTCTGGATCCCCGATTATATGTGCTCCCCATTAATAGATACAGACTTCCGGTGGCAGGACATGCACCTCTCAAATACTGATGGTATACTCCAGCTACCACCTCTTCCGGGTTATACTTGAATTTCATATAATTGTCCGATTTGTAATTGTGTTTTTGGGGGACTAGTCTCCTGGATGCTCTTAATTACCCCTTGAATGACAACCCCCTACCAAATATTCCTTTCTAGACCCGCATATTTAATACCCCTTTTTTCCTAACTAATTAAACCCCGGCTCCCTTTGGAGGAGTCCTTTCCTAGATGACCCCTTCATACATGATTCTGAATTCTAGTATATTACCCTAAATTAACATCAAAGAGCAACCATGGGACTGGTCCCAAAATATATATCTGTGATCTATGACCTGCATCATTCACCATAACCCCCTGTCTGACTGATTGAATATTGCAAGGTTATACCCATACCCATGTGACAATGGCAATTCTCATGCCCTGACGTTTGTCCAGACTTCAGAATTCCCACCCGAGACTTCTGACATCCCGCATCCTTGGCCTGCTAATCATATTATTCACCACAGTGGTCAAGACACTGTTTTTCTTCTCCCTCCCCTTATTAACCCCAGGAGAAACCATTTCCTTAAGACACCCCTGATTTCTACACAATGCTCCACCTAATACCTCCAGAGAAAAGACAGAGACGTAGGCCCATTACCCTAGATCATTCACTAGACTTAATTATTACTCCCCCTTCAAATAAGAATTTGACCAACAGCTACTCTCTATCCTCATACACCTAGTTTGACTTTGTCGCTTATACGGATCCTCTCCCCACTTCATCTGATTCAGAAATAAGATATCTTTAAAACCTTGCCGTTCCTGTAGTGCTGAGAAGATAGTTACCAATGTTACTATTTGTTATTCGCATGCTTACCCTCTCCTACTTCAGATCACTTACCACCCTTTCTTGATTACTTACCCACAAGCACTACCATTAACCCTGAAGGCTAATATTTACTGCTTGTATACTCTCTCTTGCTGTAGACTGGATACACATCCCTATTCAATTTCTCTCTGACGCCTTCTACGCTTCCACACGACTGGAATGAGATACATCTTTCCCAGTCATCTTTTACTGAATGCTGTAAATACTTCTAGAGAGGAACCCCAGGTTCCTCCCTAGCTTTGGTTCTTTACACCCCCTTTCCCTCCACATACCCGTCCCTCCCAGCTCTTTCCCTTCCTCGCCCATCCTTCACCTCCCCCCTCCTTTGCCCCTTTCTTTCCCTTTCCCCCCCTCCCCCCCTCCACCCCTCCCTCTTTCCTTGTCTATCTAACAGTCTCTGCCCCTGGTGCTCGTGAGGAGACGAAGCACTCAGAGGTCTCTACATAACCACATATAACCCCCTCTCATACACACCATTTCTCATCATCAATAAAACATACGTAGACACAATGACGCACCCAACTCCTAAACCCCAAACTTCCACACTGAAAGTGATCTCTTTGAACGTGAAGGGACTGAATATCCTTGAAAAAAGGAGCCAATTGCTTACCATGATGCACAAAATGAAAGATTTTCCCCTCCTGTCACACGCCGCAATTGAGCCAATGGTCCTCTCAGACCATCACCCGACGGGTTCATAGCCCCGTGCTATAAAACGTTGACACACTTTCGTAACCCCTACTAAAAACTTTTACCTCACTGTCCTCCCCCCTCAACTCCCTTCCACAGACCACTAGAAGCTCAAATTACAGTCATCCCAAGGAAGGCAAAGATACAACTTCTGTCACAAATTACAGACCTATTTCTCTACCTAATGTAGATATAAATTTGTTCACGAAGATTCTTGTCAACCGCCTACTCCCCCTTCTATCCAACATAATTGGCAAAGACCAGTCTTAAGACATCTTTGCATTCGAAATAGAATGTTCAACTCGATTATGTCTCTGTATTCCACTCCTTCGGCCTGCGTTATAGTGAACGGCCACCTGTCGAACGTCTTCTCCATTAGCAAAGGGACGACACAAGGTTGTCCGCTCTCACCCATCCTTTTTGTCCTAACCCTTTTGCCTTTCCTACACTCTATCAAATCGAACAACAGTATCAGGGGAATATCCATAGCGTCCCACTCCTATAAACTGGCAGCATTCGCGAATGACGCTCTTTTATTTCTCAGCGATCCTTTGATGTGCATCCTGACCCTACTACAAGAATTCAAACATTTCCAGCACTTGTCTAATTTCAAAATTGATTTTTCAAAATCACACGCCCCGAATATTTCACTTCCCCAAGATTTAGTAGCACAATGTATGAAAAACTTCCCCTTCCAATGGAAAGCTGATTCCATCAAATACTTTGGTATTCATCTTCCAATGAATCTCTCTGACCTCTGCACCAAAAATTTCTTACCCACCCTCAAAACCATTACTGAAGACTTAAGAAAGTGGAACAGACCACACTTTTCCCTTGGTTCAGACGGGCAGCTATACCTAAAATGAATGTCCTCCCATGCCTTCTCTCTCTTTCAAACAATCCCTATTAAAATTCCCTCTTCCTTCTTCCAAACATATATGCCTGAAATTCCTATGGAACCAAAAACGTCCTAGACTTTCATTCAATCTCTTGACCAGACCTAAACATGCTGGAGGGATCAGTCTACCAGACCTAAGAAAATACTACTGGGCATGCCACCTAACTAGATTAATAGACTGGTCCATACACAAGCGGAATAAATATTGGATCAACTTGGAAAATTCATTATCTAACCTACCCATGCACATAACGCCCTGGATTGATTCACCCCATCTTTCACGTTCTCTCAGAGACCATCCGTTAATAGGCGCGAAGTTATCCTGCTTTAAGAAAGCTTGGAGACACACATCGATTTTGTCTAATCCGGGACCCCTGACCCCAGTCAAACTAAACCCAGCTTTTGCCCCGGGAATGTCCGTTCACTTTTTAGACAACCTGTGGCGAGATACACTGTTTCGAGCCTACCAATTCTACAAAGACAACGTCCTTCTTGAACGCTCGTCTCTTAAGACTAGCCCTAATGATACCCCTGTCCCCTCTTGGTCATACTTTCAGCTATGCCACTTTTTAAACTCTATAAAATCGAGATGGCTCGATCACCAGAGACCTCTCACCCCTTAAACAACTTTGTATCAGTACAGTCCCACAGCGCCACCTGATATCGACCACTTACAACATGCTCTCCGCCAACACCTCAACAAAATCTACCAAATCTTGGGCTTCTAACCTTGACATGGATCTTACAGAAACCTAATGGGAACGAATTTGTACCATCACCCACAAAGGTTCCCTGAACATCTCTATTCAGGAAAATAACTATAAAAATATTACCCGATTGTACAAGACTCCTTCCCTTCTCCATAAAATAAACCCAACCATCTCAAACAAATGCTGGAGATACAACTCAGAAACAGATACACTACAACTCTTCTGGTCCTGCAACCCTATTCAGCCATTCTGGAACCAAATACACACCCTAATCTCAACTATCACTGACTATACCTTAGGATTTTCCCCAGTGCAATTCCTATTACATTATTCAGACATTCCTGCCAACAGATACCGCAAATCTTTACTGCCGCACCTACTTAATGCAGTTAAAGCATGCATTCCAATACACTGGAAATCACCCAATCCCCCGTCCATACGAGAATGGATACTCAAAGTTGACAAGATAGCAAAAATGGAGGAGTTAATCTCCTTTGCACGAGATACTACAGAAAAATACGCTCACATCTGGTATCCTTGGGCACATTTCCAAACCTCCACCACATATATGACATCCACAAACCTGGCTCCTACTTGAAATACTGATTGACCATTCGCCCCATTGTCTCTGCAAACCTCCTCTCCATCTAATGCTGACTACAAACAACTCACATCTGAGACTAACAGATAAACTGAAAATGTCTGCAATACCATGGTGCAGGGCTCCTCTCACCCCTAAACAAGGGATGAGCGTGGGAGATGCCCTGCATCCTTTGCTCTTCTCCCTCCCCTCCCGACAAAGCTACATATACAACATCTCCTAGATGCTCTGTGATACAATTTCCTTTTTCTTCTTTGACACGCTTGCGGCAAAGACTGGGAGGAGACCTAACCCCACTCCATCCCAATTCTTCTTCCTTCCAACATCCTTCTCCTCCCCCTCTTCTTCTCCCCTCTCCCTTTCTTACCCCCCAGATTATATATGATATTTAAAATGAGATAGGAGCTGGGGGGATGTTTCGGATGTTTTTCGGGGTGCCCGGCGTGGCCCCCCCCCCCCCCGGTCCCGCATACAAACATAATAGAAGCCTTGAAAACTATAATATTACGGCTGGAACCCAACGAAATTTTAGGGCTCCTCACAGTTCCCAAACTTTAAGATCACCCATAGGTCTACAGGAGACCTCAGAGAACAACAGGTTACTTACTACTTACCACCATATACCTTACATAAATAAAATGCAAGTGGCCTCCCTGACCACAAATGTTTGTTATACTTGTATAATTTGTTTCATCAAAGTTGTGTTGATGCCTTACAGTTCTCTGACTAATATCTTACTACACCGCAGTTGAGTTCTGTATTAGAAGATCTTTTCTTATGGTTTGATCATCTTGTTAATTGATTAACGTTTAGTGACGCTTTATTTGTTATTCCCGATTCTAAATAATAAAAATATTTTGGAAAAAAAAAAAAGGAACTTGATTAATCTGATTTATATCCCAAGATCCTGTGCATTTATTATAAACTCTATAACCCTATATAACCCTATATAAACTCTATAACCCTCTATAACCCTAACATTAGAAATGTACTGTAAACAAGACTTTTTGTAACCTTTACTTTACTTAAAAAAGTAGAGGGTTTTGTCACACAAATCTGAAACTCATATTTGAAAGACTATTTGCAGACCTGTGTATACATGTACTGAATGTAGCAGAGACAAGTGTACTAGTAAAAGCAGAAATACTGAAAATCTGAAGATGGGGATTAAAAGTAAAGCGCAGATTGGGATCTTCAAGCATCACATTACCAGCCATGCAAAGCTTCAGGCCCGGCTTTAATTCCTCTATTACGCTTACCCTTCCTGTAGCCCTTACATGAATCCTGTGTGAGGAAAGGTTATCCATACTTACCTCCTGCGCCGAGATCCTCTGCACTGAGAATAAACCCTTCCTGCACTGAAGATACCGGTGTCAAACTTCCAGCATAGGAACACATAGGAACACACTGATTCACCTCCAAGAGCTGTGATGGCAAAAAAGAGAGAGAAAAAGAAAGATAGATGTATAATATACAAAGATACCATATATACGTTATTAATACAGTATTTCACCCAAACACAAAAATGGAATATATTGCAGTTTAGAAATTCTTAGATGTGGTGGCTGCACTACTTTTCTTTTTTTAGGCTTTTGTTCTTTATTTTACCTGGTGATCGAGCTGGTAACTTACCGTTGTAAGCACCCTTGTCAGTGTTAAATGATTTGTCTAAACCCTCTAAGTTCTACTTTGTCTGGACAGCTTGGTCTTTTAAAGTAAGGTGAAAAATAGCAGACTAATGCCCCGTACACACGTTCAGATTATCGTACGACAAACCTCGCTTTCGACCTAGTCTCACGATAATCGGATCGTTAGTACACAGCTTTCGACAGCCGATCACGACAGTTGGTCCAACAAAATCCGAAGGGATAAACCTGAAAACTTCTGTCGTACGACATCTTCTCGAACGATAATCGTTTCGTCAGTACAGTATTCGTACGCTAAAAGTCGATCGACAAATACCATGCATGATCGGAAACAGTAAGATATTCCAAAGTGGTCAGACGTATATACATCACTTCCGTTACGTAGCTATGAAAAATACACTTGGTCAGTGAATCGTACGAAGAAAGTCGGATGGTTTTTAGGCAGAGTTGCTTTCGATTTTAGTAACATACAACAATTGCGAAACTTTAGTCGTATGATTATCGTACGATAATCGGAACGTGTGTACGGGGCATTACTGGCCAAACTTCCAGGTAAAAAGGGAAAAAAAATCAAATTATTGCAGTACATGTAAAAATTAGTAAGCTGCAATTCAATAAAGTGTTTTTTAATTTCTTACCACTTTAACCACTTGCCGACCGCAATATAGTTAAATGACAGTTACAGCGTGGTTGTCCAGTTCTAGGAGGGTGTCTTATGAGGTTCTCCCAGAACCAGGACCCCCGCTCAACCGGTGTGGCACGAACCCAGTGAGTTCTGTGATTGCTGATCGGGATAAAGAACTAATCACAGCCGAAATACAGGCTTGCCAGCAATGTAGCTCAATTCATTTTGGACCACCCAAACATGGCTGCCATAATCTACCACTATTGGAACAGCTACAAAAAGGAGGGACATACGTGTCAGGGCAGAGTGCGGATCTTACATCAAATAGAAAGTTAGTTTGCAAGATAGCCTAAGAGGGAGAAGATTGGTGAGAGAACTTTCTGGAAGAGAGAGCTAAGAGAGATGACAGGAAGACATCCTGTGTGAACCTTCAGTCACGTTGCTGCATGTTCAGTACCTACAGCAGAAACGTTGGGAGTGGATTCCACCAATTTCTTCTGTCTGCCTAAAAAGCCTGAGGAAATCACTATGGTATAAGTGCCACACGGTCTATGCAATGAAGTTCCTTGTACTTCAGTTATGATCTCTCAGTTTTCCAGACCCACATTGCCTTGCTTCCATACAATAAGTCCTCTGCTACCTCTTTATCTCATCAGCAGATAGACTTTATTGCATAGTCAAAGGAAGACTGTTTTGACATATACAGAGGATAAATGCACACATTGCTTTACCATACCTTCCAAAATTTTGGGAACGAGGGACACCTATTACAAAAAGTATGTAGGCATAGGCGGCACCCTCTGCCACCCCCCCCCCCCCTTAAAGGTGAACTATACAAAAGTATACCCAACGTGTTTTATTTTTTATTTTTATCGCTACTATTCCTTCATACTGGCTTTTGAAATTTACAAATGCAGCAATTTAGAAATGGGATTAAAGGCTTAGCAGTGGGAAACACCTTTTAAAAGATGCAAAAAAACAAGGAGTTGAGTGAAAGCCCTGGTGTGAGGGTCGAACACAGACACCTTGTTTGAAGTGAGGAAGGTCTAGAAATAATGAAGGAAAGGAATGAAAATAGTGAAATTTGGCAGAAAAAAGGAAAATGGGGAAAAGTTGAAAGAAAAAAGGAAAAGCAAGAGGGCTGAAAGAAAAATGGTGGAGGGGAAAGAAGGAAAAAGAGGGAGGGAGTAAAGGGAAAGGGGGAAATAGAAAAAAGGAAGGAAAGAGGAGGGAGGAGGGGGGGGGGGGAAAGGAAGGAAAGGGGAGGAGAGGGAAAAAAAGAAAGGCAGAGGGTTGGATGGGGAGGGAAAGGGGGAAATAGGAAGGAAAATTAGTAGAGGGCTAATGGGATTTTAACGGTACTTAAATCAACGATGGAAAAACCACCATGTATAAAAATATATAAATTTTATTATTCCATTAAAAATTACATACAGAAAGAAGAGAAAAAGATTATTGTAAAATAAAAAATTGTACAGAATAGATTACCATCATAGTCATATCAATTACATACAGTTCTGAACATTGCAGGCAGTATCGATGTTATGCAAGCTCCGATAGCCCCAAATCAGGGTACCGGGCATTAACCCAACATGTTTCGCGGGTTTCAACACTCCGCTTCTTCAGGGGTGTAAAATTGTACACTATATTGGTTGCCTTAGAGTTCCTGTATGTGATAGTATCAGTATCTGGTAGGTCATAGAATGCCCATGAGGTTGTATGGCCAGACAAAGTGGCACTTCTTTCAAACTTGAGTTGGAAGTATACAAGTGTATCTATAAATACATCATGATGTCCCAAGTAGTTCTTTTTTGGCTCCAAGTTTGCATATAAGCAATTATGGAGGGATGTATGGGTGTTCCGGATAAAGGCTCCCTTTAAGGAGGTAAGAGGCACTTGAATGCCTCGTGTCTGGTCTGCTAGTGTATACCCCGGCATCTAGATGCCGGGGTATACACTAGCAGACCAGACACGAGGCATTCAAGTGCCTCTTACCTCCTTAAAGGGAGCCTTTATCCGGAACACCCATACATCCCTCCATAATTGCTTATATGCAAACTTGGAGCCAAAAAAGAACTACTTGGGACATCATGATGTATTTATAGATACACTTGTATACTTCCAACTCAAGTTTGAAAGAAGTGCCACTTTGTCTGGCCATACAACCTCATGGGCATTCTATGACCTACCAGATACTGATACTATCACATACAGGAACTCTAAGGCAACCAATATAGTGTACAATTTTACACCCCTGAAGAAGCGGAGTGTTGAAACCCGCGAAACATGTTGGGTTAATGCCCGGTACCCTGATTTGGGGCTATCGGAGCTTGCATAACATCGATACTGCCTGCAATGTTCAGAACTGTATGTAATTGATATGACTATGATGGTAATCTATTCTGTACAATTTTTTATTTTACAATAATCTTTTTCTCTTCTTTCTGTATGTAATTTTTAATGGAATAATAAAATTTATATATTTTTATACATGGTGGTTTTTCCATCGTTGATTTAAGTACCGTTAAAATCCCATTAGCCCTCTACTAATTTTCCTTCCTATTTCCCCCTTTCCCTCCCCATCCAACCCTCTGCCTTTCTTTTTTTTCCCTCTCCTCCCCTTTCCTTCCTTCCCCCCCCCTCCTCCCTCCTCTTTCCTTCCTTTTTTCTATTTCCCCCTTTCCCTTTACTCCCTCCCTCTTTTTCCTTCTTTCCCCTCCACCATTTTTCTTTCAGCCCTCTTGCTTTTCCTTTTTTCTTTCAACTTTTCCCCATTTTCCTTTTTTCTGCCAAATTTCACTATTTTCATTCCTTTCCTTCATTATTTCTAGACCTTCCTCACTTCAAACAAGGTGTCTGTGTTCGACCCTCACACCAGGGCTTTCACTCAACTCCTTGTTTTTTTGCATTATTATTAGGGATGTTGGTACCATAATACTATTATACAAACAAACATCTGTCTATATAACCTTTTAAAAGATAAAAAGTACATTTTATATACAACTATATAGATCAGACCAAAATGAGGGACAAATGAGGAGGAAAGAGGGACAGAGAAACTTTGTTCCAAATCAGGGACAGTTGGGAGATATGCTTTACAGTAGTGCCTGCTGGATAAACTATCTGTAAGAGATGTGAAGGTGATTCTTTTTAAAGGGGGTAAACACCTGTTTTTCAGCGTGTAGTATTTTATAGAGGCAGTACATCAGTTACTACTTTGTTAGTTTAGCCACTTCCAGACCGCCCACCGCAGGCCGGCCCAGCTGTGCAAAACAATGTACCTGTATGTCGCATCTTCGTCCTGGTCTGGGGACCGCGCGTGCTGCTGTCTACCCACTGTGATTGGACACAGCGAGACCCAATCAGTGGGTCCGGCAGATGCGGTGTCCGCCGTGACCCGCCGGTCGTTACAAATTAAATTAGCGGATATGGATCTGCACACTGCCATGTGCTGTTAATCAACAGCTAGGCAGATTGGATGGGGAACTAGTCTCTTAGTTCCCTATTAGAGTCCACTTACCCTTACTACAAAACTCCTTGGCCATGTGCCTGTCACTGGGAAGGGAGGGAGCCCACTGAGGAAGGGCTGTCCAGGAGGAGTGTCCAGCATGGCACCAACAGATTCATGTATCTATTTTTGACAGGTACATGAATTGGCAGCAAGCACTCATGATTTTATTGCAATGGTCCAACACAATTCTGAACTCTCCCTTTTTTTTTTTTGACTGATCTTGACATTTTTCATGTGATTTAAAGGTTACCTAAATCAATAGATTTTGTGTAAAATACGGCACATACGTGCATAAAAACAAGAAAGAAAAAAAACATTTTTTTACTGTGAGAACTAAACTTCTGCATTGAAAAAATTGACCAGACTGTGCCTGATATTTAATAATATCATTTATTCTCCAGTGACATACTTTGAATCATTTCTTTGCAGGAAGAAAGGTATCTGTGATATCCATAGCAACAATCAAATTTCAACTGTCATACTACAATGCAAATAAAAGCATGAAATCGAGTGTCGGACTGGTGGCTAGGGACAATAAAGACTCGTTTTCCCCCACTGTTGTGAAGCAGTATTTCTCATTTGCAGGGTCTGTTAAAAAGAAGGGTTGTAATAAAGGCTAAAGATGCTACAGCAACTGCTGAATGGAGGAGGGGGGATGCTGACTCAGCTGCAAAATGCCCTTAACCTCCCTGGCGTGGCGGTATGATTGTTTCCGATTTTAAAATATATAAAATAAATATCCACAAGTGATAAATATGATATACCCCCTGCGCACAAGTTAAATATATTGAATGAGTCCGATTCCAGACCTATCGCAGCTACTTTGAAGTTGCAAATATGTTGAAGTTACCAGAAAAAAGCCCCATCCATCGAACAAAAAACTAGTAATAGTAGCGCAGATAGTTCAAATGGTAATCCTCCACACAGAAGAAATAAATGTCCCTTTAAAATTTCTTATGCAGAGTCTCTTAAATTTCTCTCCACCAATTGGGAACAACAGTGAATTTACGGGGTCACCACACCACACATCCTACACCTTGGTGCTAAATAAGGGGGGTGGCAACTCACCAGACAGCGTAGCCCACCTATTCTCATAGGATAGGCAATAAGGCAAAGAACACAAATCTCCGATCAAATTACAGCAGCCGACTGTGTCTTTCCCTGTAGCTTGTCATTTAAGGCGTTCCCTTCTCCTCACAGCAATCCTCCCATTCACCACAGTTGGAAAGATAAGAAAAGGGAAACCGCACTAGCGTAATATTGTTTAAAATCCACACATTTATTCACCAAACCAAATTAAATGTACTCACAAACAAAGCGCATATAAAAGCCTTCAATATCCTGTGAACAGTATCACGGATACACCGATCGGTGCTGTAGGTCTGGCTCACCCTCTCCACGCTGATGCTCCGGACCACGCCAGCCTCCATAGGTGTCACCCGATCACTTCGGTCGCCGTAAGGTTCACTCCCTGACATGTTTCGTCATATCCGACTTGTTCACAGGGGCGTACCTTACGGCGACCGGAAGTGATCGGGTGACACTTTTAAGAGACTCTGCAAAATAAATTTTAAAGGAACATTTATTTCTTCTGTGTGGAGGATTACCATTTGAACTATCTGTTTCCGATTTTAGGTGCCGAAAGCAGTACAATTATTTTGCATGTAATTCTTAAGGACGAGCAGCCCAAACCAACTATTTACAGATGATTTTTTTTACTGTGCGTTCTTCTTTATAACATCTCGGGTATGATAAAGTTTGAAACAGAAAATCATAAATTATAATATAATAAATAACTATTAATAAGTTAAAGTATATATATATATTGTGACAGGAAGTCAGGTAAATCTGGGAATGTAGTCACTGAGAGGAGACACATTCCCACCTGCTTTGAAAAGTTCACTGATACTATAGGGTGTTGGCTGCAAAAAGAGCCAGCAGGAAGTTGAAAACCATTCAGCTGTTCAGAATGAGGAGATCAAGGCCTCTATAATTTGTCCAGAGAAAATCTATTGAGTGCTGCCTCCTGTCGCTGTGTGAGCTGGGAAGAGGAGGACAGACATACGTGTACCTCCCGACGCCGTGTGGGCATGGGAGAAGGACTGCTGCCGCCTGTCGCCGTGTGGGCTGGGAGAGGGGGACAGTCGGATGTGTGCCTCCCGACAAGCTGGTGAGCATGGGAGAAGACCCCCTACAGCGATGTGAAGCTAAGGAGGGTAACCACGAGTGAAGACGTCTCAAAGGTGAGAAGACAAAGTGTTCCATGTGAAGAGTGTGAAGAGTAAAGGATCCTGTTATAAATGAACATGTGCTGTGTGAAAGAAAACAAAGGGACATGTTCAATGGACAATGTTTGTGCTGTGTGAAAAGCAAACAAATGGACATTTGAGTGTCTGCTGTAGGATCAGCAGTGTCGGCCCAACAGTAGGTTGGGAAGACTTCTTAGGTAGGTTCCAGCGTGAGAAGGTAGCCGCCCACAGAGGCAAGGATTTATTTTGTCTTTTATTTTATTTTGGCTGTTTTGACGCTTGCAATTATGTGAAGTAAATTGCATGAATAAATCAGTCTTGTTTTCAACCTCTGCTCGGCTATCTCTCTGTGAAAACGCACCCCCAAAGGGGTCACCCATACGCCTACCACCGAGCTAATCCCTTACATATGGTGGAGGTATGCAGTGGGCATAAGCAGAGATCCCTGCAAGGAAGTGCAAATGTTTGATGAACTTTGTCTGGTGCATGAGATTGCACAATCTATGTGTGCAAGAGAGAAGATCCTGACAGAAAAAAAAAAAAAAAAACGTGTTTTAAAGAAACAGCGGTCTCAACATTTTTGATGAACTTTGTTGTGTCTGGTGCAAGGGACTGCACAAACTGTGTGCGCAGGAAAAGAGATCCTGCAAGAGAGAGAAAAACTACATGTGTTGAAGAGACAGTGGTCTGAAAATTGTTTGCTGGACTGTGAAAAATTTGTTTGTGGAGTTATTGAAGATGGGGCGATCCAAACGCCTGAAAAATGCAAAGATAGATGAAATGAGAGACCGGATTCTATGGATGGAGGGGATGTTACCGTCTGAACCAGCCCCATCCATGCCTAAAGAGAGTCTACTAAAGAGGAAGGTTGTTGTCCCTAGCAACACTGATGAAACTGCTATGGAGACGCAGTGTGCTCAGATGAAAAGTAAACCCAAAATGGGGGAGATGCTGAAACAACGGAGCTTTGCAGCTCAACAAAAGGCTCATCAAGAGAGCATGGCAGGCTGGAAACAGAGACGCCAGCAGCCAATGGAGGCCATCGGTTTGGAGGAAACCGAGTATGTGTGCAGGGCTGAGTTGGATGCCTTGCAACGGAAAATGGAAGAAAAGGAACAAGCCTTGGAATTGCTTAAAATGGAGCATAGAAACTTGCAGGAAATGAATGAACTACTCAAGTCTCATGTGTTACAGTGGGAAGAATCCACTGCTCTTCTTTTGGTCGAGTTGCAAAAATGTCAAGACACTATAAAGGAGAAAGATACCATCCTCATGGAAAAGGAAATTGAAATTCAGACTTTGCAGAAGCAAAGTATGTGTGAAATGTTGGAGTTGCGTAATCAGCTGGAAAAAAGTCTTCAGTGTTTGGAAGTTACAAAAATAGACCTGCAGGAGTCGCAGGAACAGAATGTCGCTCTGAAAACGACATTGTCTCTCAGCGACAAGGAGAAAAGTGAAAGAGAGGCTAAATTACTGAGTACTGTGTATGAGCTCACCACTTTGAGCAATGTGGTAGATGAATTACGTGCAGACTGTGAAAGTTGGAAAGGTGAAGCCCAACGTTTCCAGCTGCAGTTAAAGGAGAAAGAAGCCTGTGTGGCAGAATTACAGTCTCATTCCCAGAAACTAGCCAATGAGGTGAAGGCTCTTATGCAGGGAAAAGGAGATTGTGAACATAAGAGGGAAAAAGTAGAGGCACGGCTTCTGGAATCGCAAGTCAAGGTGTCAGAAGGTGACCGATTGTGTGCTAAGCTGTTAGAGAAGGCAAACCGACTGCAGGTTGAGTTGGACAATGTTACAAATCAGCTTTCTCAAGCAGACAGCAAATCTAGAGAAATTGCGGAAGATTTTTCTATCTTGGAATCGCAGCTGCAAGACACGCAGGAACTCTTACAGGAAGAGAGGTGTCAAAGGCTGAGTTTTAGCACAAAGCTCAAACAAATGGAAGATGAGAAAAATGGCTTCCTGGAACAATTAAAAGAGGAGGCGGAAGAAAAGAAAAACCTATCAGAGCAAGTCGCAACATTGCAAGCTCAGATAGCGGATATGAAAAAACGCATGGAAGAAAGCGTTGGTTCATTACAGTGTGTTGAAGATGTGAAAAAGAAGTTTGATCAGATGCTTGGTGAAGAGAAGACTGTGTCTGCAAAATATGCAGAAGAACGCGCACGTGAAGAAACGGAGGTGCGTGATAACGAGAGCAAAGCCCTGTTCTTGGCTCGCTCTTTGGAGGAAGCTCTAGAGTGTAAGGCTGAACTAGAAAGAGTTAACCAACAGCTGTGTACAGAAATGGAAGATTTGGTCCGCTCCAAGGATGATGTTGTGAAAAGAGTTCAGGAGCTAGAAAAGTCTAAGCGAGCCTTAGAACAGCAAGTAGAAGAGATGAAGATTCCGTTGCAGGAACTGGAAGAGGAATTCCAGGCAACAGAGGATCTGTCCCAAAGAGGGGATAGTGTGCCTGATGCAGTTTTTAAAAGGATCAGTGTTTTGGGGTCTGTCCTGAGTGAGCCTCAGAAATGTGATGACACATGGCTTGAATCACCCCTTTGGAATAAACCGTTCCTTCAAAAACTTCAAGCATTGGAAAATGTATCATTAGAGCTTCAGCAAACAAAAGAGTTGTGTAAGAAATGTGATGATTTCTCAGTTCAGGCTGAAAACCTAGTGGAGAAAACTAAAGCGGAGAAAACTAAAGCAAGTGATATAAATCTGGGAGAAAAAAGCAAACGCCACCTAGTGGAGAAAACTAAGGCTGTTGGTGAAAACGTGAAGCAAATGAATAAGTGCCTTTCAGGGAGTGTTTCCAAAATGGAACTGGTGAAAGACGGGTGGCAGAAGTTTGATCGTGATCTTGAGATACATTCCATGTGGAATTCAGATAGAGAAAAGGAACTAGGTGACCTTGAGCGGTCAAATAGTTCAGCAGAAAGTGCATTGAAGAAACCTGTAAAAGAATGTGTTGCAGTTCCATGCTTCTTCACTGATGCAGAGAGGAGGTCTATAATGGATACCACCCAGATCGCTGGGTTCAACTGTGTTGTTGCCTGTAACCCCTATGTTGGTGGAAGGAAAGTTGATGGTGTTCTGGTTGGCTACTTCTGTGAAGAGTTTGGCAAGAAATATAAACTGAATATCAAATCAAATAGTAGGCCTTTACTGCGACTCGCTCAGGAGGGCGAAAAGTTTAAGAAGTTGATGAGTGCAAATGCTTCAGATCTGCCTATGAATATGAAATGTTTGAATGATATTGATATCTCTGGGAAAAGGAACAGGGGTCACTTTGAAGAAATGTGTGACAGCCTGTTGTCTCAATTGGAAAATCCTCTGCACAGCATCTTAGAGCAAGCAAAGCTCAAGAAGGAAGATCATTCCCTTTTACAACAAAAAGTCAATGATTGTGTACAGCTGTATGGAGAGGCAACTCAAGTCACAGAGGGATGTCAAGAGTCCCTACTTGGAACAAAGCTTAGTGAAGCAAAGGTTCTCAAAGTTTTGTGGAAAACATTTATGGATTGCAGAGAGAGGCGTCTTAAGAATGTTGAAGACATTAAGACTAGCCCAATTGAGTTGCCTATGGATCACGGTCCTCCATGGTGGATTGGACAGACGGTTATGAGGGACAAGCTGTCTGACATTTATGAGAAAGCTGTCAATGAAGATGACAGAAACGAGAAGGAGCAAAATTATGCCAAAAATGCAGTTGAAGAATGTGTATATGAGATGAGAGACAAACTGTGTGGCATTTATGAGAAATCTGTCAGTGAAGATGACAGAAACAGTTTCATCCGGAAGCTTGAGGATAATAGGAGGCTTATCAGTGAGTCAGCAGTGCCTGACACATGCGTGCCTGGAAATATGTGTCCCAACCCTAGGGTTGAAACAAGAGGGGGGGGTATGTGACAGGAAGTCAGGTAAATCTGGGAATGTAGTCACTGAGAGGAGACACATTCCCACCTGCTTTGAAAAGTTCACTGATACTATAGGGTGTTGGCTGCAAAAAGAGCCAGCAGGAAGTTGAAAACCATTCAGCTGTTCAGAATGAGGAGATCAAGGCCTCTATAATTTGTCCAGAGAAAATCTATTGAGTGCTGCCTCCTGTCGCTGTGTGAGCTGGGAAGAGGAGGACAGACATACGTGTACCTCCCGACGCCGTGTGGGCATGGGAGAAGGACTGCTGCCGCCTGTCGCCGTGTGGGCTGGGAGAGGGGGACAGTCGGATGTGTGCCTCCCGACAAGCTGGTGAGCATGGGAGAAGACCCCCTACAGCGATGTGAAGCTAAGGAGGGTAACCACGAGTGAAGACGTCTCAAAGGTGAGAAGACAAAGTGTTCCATGTGAAGAGTGTGAAGAGTAAAGGATCCTGTTATAAATGAACATGTGCTGTGTGAAAGAAAACAAAGGGACATGTTCAATGGACAATGTTTGTGCTGTGTGAAAAGCAAACAAATGGACATTTGAGTGTCTGCTGTAGGATCAGCAGTGTCGGCCCAACAGTAGGTTGGGAAGACTTCTTAGGTAGGTTCCAGCGTGAGAAGGTAGCCGCCCACAGAGGCAAGGATTTATTTTGTCTTTTATTTTATTTTGGCTGTTTTGACGCTTGCAATTATGTGAAGTAAATTGCATGAATAAATCAGTCTTGTTTTCAACCTCTGCTCGGCTATCTCTCTGTGAAAACGCACCCCCAAAGGGGTCACCCATACGCCTACCACCGAGCTAATCCCTTACAATATATATATATATATATACCAGATACGTCACTTCAACAGCCACCTAGAAATTCCAACTGACCACACTTCCGGAGATATACTTGGGTGGGGGGGTGTAGATGTGGGATCACCATGTTTGCCTATATCGACACTCTCAATGCTACCATGCTATATGCAATACTAATTATTTGTATTTGATATTTCCATAGATGACAATCTTTATTGAATTCTTTTTGCCCCTGAGGAAGCAATAATCTTTTGCGAAAAATGTCGGGCTAGAATTCCAGTGGAGGCACTTCAAACCTCGCACCTCAATAAGGAGGATCTTATCAATGACAATTGTGGAAAGTCACCAGTTGTTTCAATGATTACAAGTGTACTGTTGTCTACATGTTTTTTGTATGTCTGATAATACTAGGTTAATTGTCAATATCTTTGACTTTTTAAGGAGAAAATTTAATAAAATATTTTTGATTTTATACTTACCTAGTCCTACATAAATTGAGTATGATACCATCAAAGTCCCATTAAGCCCTCTTTTCTCTCTTTTCCAATGTACACTTGCACATTGGCAATTTTTATATATATATATATATATATATATATATACACACACACACACACACACACACACACACACACACATACATACATATATAGATATACACAGTCAGGTCCATAAATATTGGGACATCGACACAGTTATTATCTTTTTGGCTCTATACACCACCAAAATGTATTTGAAATGAAACAAACAAGATGTGCTTTAACTGCAGACTTTCAGCTTTAATTTGAGGATATTTACACCCAAATCAGGTGAACGGTGTAGGAATTACAATAGTTTGTATATGTGCCTTCCACTTTTTAAGGGACCAAAAGTAATGGGACATATTATCAATCATGAATTAAACTTTCACTTTTTAATACTTGGTTGCAAATACTTTGCAGTCAATTACAGCCTGAAGTCTGGAACGCATAGACATCACCAGACGCTGGGTTTCATCCCTGGTGATGCTCTGTCAGGCCTCTACTGCAACTATCTTCAGTTCCTGCTTGTTCTTGGGTCATTTTCCCTTCAGTGAAATGCATGCTCAATCGGATTCAGGTCAGGTGATTGACTTGGCCATTGCATAAAATTCCACTTCTTTCCCTTAAAAAACTATTTGGTTGCTTTCGCAGTATGCTTCGGTTCATTGTCCCATCTGCACTGTGAAGGGCCGTCCAATGAGTTCTGAAGCATTTGGCTGAATATGAGCAGATAACATTGCCCGAAACACTTCAGAATTCATCCTGTTGCTTTTGTCAGAAATCACATCATCAATAAATACAAGAGAACCAGTTCCATTGGCAGCCATACATGCCCACACCATGACTCTACCACCACCATGCTTCACTGATGAGGTGGTATGCTTTGGATCATGAGCAGTTCCTTTCCTTCTCCATACTCTTCTATTCCCATCACTCTGGTACAAGTTGATCTTGGTCTCATCTGTCCATATGATGTTTCAGAACTGTGAAGGCTTTTTTAGATGTTGTTTGGCAAACTCTAATCTGGCCTTCCTGTTTCTTGAGACTCCCCAATGGTTTACATCTTGTGGTGAACCCTCTTTATTCACTCTAGTGAAGTCTTCTATTGATTGTTGACTTTGACACACGTACACCTACCTCCTGGAGAGTGTTCTTGATCTGGCCAACTGTTGTGAAGGGTGTTTTCTTCACCAGGGAAAGAATTTTTCTGCCATCCACCACAGTTGTTTTCCGTGGTCTTCCGGGTCTTTTGTTGTTGCTGAGCTCACCGGTGCGTTCTTTCTTTTTAAGGATGTTCCAAACAGTTGATTTGGCCACACTTAATGTTATTGCTATCTCTCTGATGGGTTTGTTTTGTTTTTATTCGGCCTAATAATGGCTTGCTTCCCTGATAGTGACAGCTCTTTGGATCTCATATTGAGAGTTGACAGCAACAGATTCCAAATGCAAATAGCACACTTGAAATTAACTCTGGACCTTTTATCTGCTCCTTGTTTATTGGGATAATGGGAGAATAACACACACCTGGCCATGGAACAGCTGAGCAGCCAATTGTCTCATTACTTTTGGTCCCTTAAAAAGTGGGAGGCACATATACAAACTGTTGTAATTCCTCCTACAACTTTCACCTGATTTTGATGTAAATACCCACAAATTAAAGCTGAAAGTCTGCAGTTAAAGCACATCTTGTTTGTTTAATTTCAAATCCATTGTGGTGGTGTATAGAGCCAAAGAAATAAGAATTGTGTTGATGTCCCAATATTTATGGACCTGACTGTATATATATATATATATATGTGTATGGACCTGACACGTGTGTATATATACATACATACATATATATATTACATTAAAAGTGCAGGCAAGGGCACTGGGGGGCAAACTAATGTCAATTTATTTTATTTAGTAATGTAATCCAATAGGATTACAACATATCAGTGTGTTTGTGTGTTTTACTTTTTGAATTTGCCGCCAGTTCCACCCCCCCCCCCCCCTGCGACGCGACGCTCGCAGGGAATGGAAGCCGGGGCACAGAGCATCAGACGGAAGATCCGGCTGCCGTACACTGCCGGAATACATCGCGGCATCCCGGGGACAAAGTAAGTAACCTCTCTTCCAGGATCCAGCAATGTTCCCTGGCGGTACCCCGAGTGTGGCTCGGGGGTTACCGCTAATGCCACTGAAATTCCACCCCGAGCCACACTCAGGAATACCGCCAGGGAGGTTAAAGTGCATCTTCACTGCGTCTGAGCACCACAAACCAAAAACACTATTTAACTAATTTTTAATATTCAAAGCAAACTCCCCCATTCATCCATGTCTTTATGCTTTTACTTGTTTGGAAACCACATTGAAAAACAACCCTCTCGCATTTCTGGCCATGGCTATTTTGAGTAAAGGAAAATTATTCATGTAGCATTTACTTCCTGGAATCCATCTGCCCTTAGCTCAAGCATGCATGCAGGAGAGTGTGCATAGCTGAGAAAACCCCTTCTCCTCCTCTTCTCTCCTCTTGAAGACTCCTGGGATGTATGACATCATTTGCCCAGGCAAGAAACCAGGAAGTAACTGAAAAAATGTAAAAAAAAAAAAAGTTTAAAACAAGTTATTATTAGTGTTGAGCGAACACGGACTGTATTATTCGTGTTCGTACCGAATAATTGGATTTTTTTTACCCGAACACGGACACGGACACTTTACTGTATGTTCGGGTAAAAATCCGTGTTCGGTCGTTTTATTTCCGGGTTTTGCATGCTTTGGCGCTCTTTTCATGGCGGGCTTTCAACAGCCAATCAACAATCGTTTAACTGGTGTGCCTTAAGCCATCCCAGCCATGCCTGCAAATGTCTTAGTAGCTGTGATTGGCCGTCTGAAGCATGTGACCAAGTCTTTATAAGTTCGAGGCAGCCGCCGCAGCAGCGTCATTCTGCTGCTTAGCTAAGGGACAGAGCACACATCAATGTGCTGGCTGCTGATTAGGGAAAGATAGGCAGGAAAAAACCATTTGTGTCCGGATAGAATTGAGGGACAGGTCGGAGTGTTTAGGCAGGGCGAGTTGTAGGCATTTTAGGGATAGAGTCTGCTGAATTATAGGGTCAGTGTCTTCTACAAACTACAATCGATATTGCTGTGTGGGGGGTGGGGTGAATCTGCACTCAATCCTGATCTACGATCTCTTCTCAATCCTGTTAGGGACAGAGTCTGCTGAATTTTAGGGAAACTGTGTTCTACAAACTACAATCGATATTGCTGTGTGGTGTGGGATTGGAGATAGGCAGGTGTCAGTGATCCACATCCATTTTTCTGTGTGTGAGCTGCAGTGAACACAATCTTTTTGGGCTGCAGTGAACACAATCTTTTTGGGCTGCAGTGAACACAATCTTTTTGGGCTGCAGTGAACACAATCTTTTTGGGCTGCAGTGAACACAATCTTTTTGGGGTGCAGTGAACAAAATCTTTTTGGGGTGCAGTGAACACAATCCTTTTTGGTGTGCAGTGAACACAATCTTTGTGGGGTGCAGTGAACAAAATCCTTTGTGGGGTGCAGTGAACACAATCTTTTTGGGGTGCAGTGAACAAAATCCTTTTTGGGGTGCAGTGAACAACATCCTTTTTGGGGTGCAGTGAACACAATCTTTTTGGGGTGCAGTGAACAAAATCCTTTGTGGGGTGCAGTGAACACAATCTTTTTGGGGTGCAGTGAACACAATCTTTTTGGGGTGGAGTGAACAACATCCTTTTTGGGGTGCAGTGAACAAAATCCTTTTTGGGGTGCAGTGAACAAAATCATTTTTGGGGTGCAGTGAACACAATCTTTTTGGGGTGCAGTGAACACAATCTTTGTGGGGTGCAGTGAACACAATCTTTTTGGGGTGGAGTGAACAACATCCTTTTTGGGGTGCAGTGAACAACATCCTTTTTGGGGTGCAGTGAACACAATCTTTTTGGGGTGCAGTGAACACAATCTTTGTGGGGTACAGTGAACAGAATCTTTGTGGGGTGCAGTGAACACAATCTTTGGGGGGTACAGTGAACACAATCTTTTTGGGGTGCAGTGAACACAATCTTTGTGGGGTGCAGTGAACACAATCTTTTTGGGGTGGAGTGAACAAAATCATTTTTGGGGTGCAGTGAACAACATCCTTTTTGGGGTGCAGTGATCAAAATCCTTTTTGGGGTGCAGTGAACACAATCTTTTTGGGGTGCAGTGAACAAAATCCTTTGTGGGGTGCAGTGAACAGAATCTTTGTGGGGTGCAGTGAACACAATCTTTGGGGGGGTACAGTGAACACAATCTTTTTGGGGTGCAGTGAACACAATCTTTGTGGGGTACAGTGAACAGAATCTTTGTGGGGTGCAGTGAACACAATCTTTGGGGGGTACAGTGAACACAATCTTTTTGGGGTGCAGTGAACACAATCTTTGGGGGGTGCAGTGAACACAATCTTTGGGGGGGTACAGTGAACACAATCTTTTTGGGGTGCAGTGAACAACATCCTTTTAGGGTGCAGTGAACACAATCTTTGTGGGGTGCAGTGAACAACATCCTTTTAGGGTGCAGTGAACACAATCTTTGTGGGGTACAGTGAACAGAATCTTTGTGGGGTGCAGTGAACACAATCTTTGGGGGGTACAGTGAACACAATCTTTGTGAGGTGCAGTGAACACAATCTTTGTGGGGTGCAGTGAACACAATCATTGTGGGGTGCAGTGAACTCAATCTTTGTGGGGTACAGTGAACACAATCTCATACTTCTGAAGATTTGAGGGTGCTGCCTGTTCCATACTCCCCCTACTCCTCATCTAGCCTTTTAGGGGTACAAACAATAGTAATTGGGGCCTAGTGTGGTTGTGTACGTGTGATATACATACACTTTTTTTGGATCATATTTTCTATTCCGCTATTTAATCAAAAACCTTTGGGGATCAGTTAAATTGGGGGATAGTCTGTGTTGGTACGTGTGAGAGAGATCCACCTTTCCAAGTTGTTGGGGTTCATCTCATACTTCTGAAGGTTTGAGGGTGCTGCCTGTTCCATACTCCCCCTACTCCTCATCTAGCCTTTTAGGGGTACAAACAATAGTAATTGGGGCCCAGTGTGGTTGTGTACGTGTGATATACATACACTTTTTTTGGATCATATTTTCTATTCCGCTATTTAATCAAAAACCTTTGGGGATCAGTTAAATTGGGGGATAGTCTGTGTTGGTACGTGTGAGAGAGATCCACCTTTCCAAGTTGTTGGGGTTCATCTCATACTTCTGAAGGTTTGAGGGTGCTGCCTGTTCCATACCCCCCCTACTCCTCATCTAGCCTTTTAGGGGTACAAACAATAGTAATTGGGGCCTAGTGTGGTTGTGTACGTGTGATATACATACACTTTTTTTGGATCATATTTTCTATTCCGCTATTTAATCAAAAACCTTTGGGGATCAGTTAAATTGGGGGATAGTCTGTGTTGGTACGTGTGAGAGAGATCCACCTTTCCAAGTTGTTGGGGTTCATCTCATACTTCTGAAGGTTTGAGGGTGCTGCCTGTTCCATACCCCCCCTACTCCTCATCTAGCCTTTTAGGGGTACAAACAATAGTAATTGGGGCCTAGTGTGGTTGTGTACGTGTGATATACATACACTTTTTTTGGATCATATTTTCTATTCCGCTATTTAATCAAAAACCTTTGGGGATCAGTTAAATTGGGGGATAGTCTGTGTTGGTACGTGTGAGAGAGATCCACCTTTCCAAGTTGTTGGGGTTCATCTCATACTTCTGAAGGTTTGAGGGTGCTGCCTGTTCCATACCCCCCCTACTCCTCATCTAGCCTTTTAGGGGTACAAACAATAGTAATTGGGGCCTAGTGTGGTTGTGTACGTGTGATATACATACACTTTTTTTGGATCATATTTTCTATTCCGCTATTTAATCAAAAACCTTTGGGGATCAGTTAAATTGGGGGATAGTCTGTGTTGGTACGTGTGAGAGAGATCCACCTTTCCAAGTTGTTGGGGTTCATCTCATACTTCTGAAGGTTTGAGGGTGCTGCCTGTTCCATACCCCCCCTACTCCTCATCTAGCCTTTTAGGGGTACAAACAATAGTAATTGGGGCCTAGTGTGGTTGTGTACGTGTGATATACATACACTTTTTTTGGATCATATTTTCTATTCCGCTATTTAATCAAAAACCTTTGGGGATCAGTTAAATTGGGGGATAGTCTGTGTTGGTACGTGTGAGAGAGATCCACCTTTCCAAGTTGTTGGGGTTCATCTCATACTTCTGAAGGTTTGAGGGTGCTGCCTGTTCCATACCCCCCCTACTCCTCATCTAGCCTTTTAGGGGTAAAACAATAGTAATTGGGGCCTAGTGTGGTTGTGTACGTGTGATATACATACACTTTTTTTGGATCATATTTTCTATTCCGCTATTTAATCAAAAACCTTTGGGGATCAGTTAAATTGGGGGATAGTCTGTGTTGGTACGTGTGAGAGAGATCCACCTTTCCAAGTTGTTGGGGTTCATCTCATACTTCTGAAGGTTTGAGGGTGCTGCCTGTTCCATACTCCCCCTACTCCTCATCTAGCCTTTTAGGGGTACAAACAATAGTAATTGGGGCCCAGTGTGGTTGTGTACGTGTGATATACATACACTTTTTTTGGATCATATTTTCTATTCCGCTATTTAATTTAACTGGGCCTCCATGCGAGACCTGTGTGCCTTGTTGCGCTGTTTTGAGTACTCCACCAACATGGCCAGTGGCAATGACGCCGTTCTCAGCTTAACTATCCCACTTCTATGCCTCCTTGAAAAAACAATTCGGGCGATGATGGAAGAGGATGTGGCACAGGATGAGGAGGAGGAGGAGGATGAAGAGGTAACATTTCCAAGGCTTTCAGGGCAGTCATTCGCAAGGGGCTCCGAGGGTGGGTTCCTGCACACGCAAACGCCAGGGACGCAATTGTCCAGCAGGGGCACAGTTCTGGAGGATGAGGAGGATGAGGAGGAGGAGGAGCTGGAGGAGGAGATGGAACCATGTTCACAGCAGGGTGGCACCCAGGCCAGCTCATGGCCATCACTGGTGCGTGGCTGGGGGGATACAGAGGACACGGACCATACACCTCCCACAGAGGACAGCCTTTCGTTGCCTCTGGGCAGCCTGGCACACATGAGCGATTACATGCTGCAGTGTCTCCACAACGACCGCCGAGTTGCCCACATTCTAACTTGTGCTGATTACTGGGTGGCCACGCTGCTGGATCCCCGTTACAAGGACAACGTACCGTCCTTAATTCACTCACTGGAGCGCGATCGCAAGATGCGCGAGTACAAGCGCACGCTGGTAGACGCCATGCTGCTGGCATTCCCATCTGACAGCGGGGCCACAGTGGAAGCACAAGGCAGAGGAGGAGGAGGAGGAGGTCGCCAACGCAACCAGGGCACCGCCAGCACCTCAGAAGGCAGGGTTAGCATGGCCGAAATGTGGAAAAGCTTTGTCAGCACGCCACAACAAACAGCAGCACCAGCAGCTCAGATGGAACGTCTTAGCAGGAGGCAGCATTTTACCAACATGGTGGAGCAGTATGTGTGCACACGCCTACATGTAGTGAATGACGGGTCTGCCCCCTTCAACTTCTGGGTCTCCAAATTGGGCACATGGCCTGAGCTTGCCCTTTACGCCTTGGAGGTGCTGGCGTGCCCTGCAGCCAGTGTATTATCTGAACGGGTATTTAGCACGGCTGGGGGCGTTATAACAGACAAGCGCAGCCGCCTGTCCAGAGACAATGTGGACAAGCTCACGTTCATTAAAATGAACCAGGCATGGATCCCACGGGACTTTTCCGTACCTTATGCAGAATAGCAATGGATACCGACCTTACCCACCCATTGTTCCATTTTTGCTCTTTCTCACTCTTTTGGGGTGTACCCTCATTTAAAATTTTTGAAAAGAAGCAGTGTTGGCTACCTCGTCCTCCTCCTCAGGGCCAGATTAATGTAGGGGCTATTGGAGCTGCAGCTCCAGGCCCCTACCTTTTATATAGGCCCCGGGTTGGCCATATTCACTGTTACCGCTCTTCTGTCACTTGTAAACACAGAAGTCTGGCTTCTATGCTCGCTTCCCCAGGCAGCACCCTCAGAACCTCCCCACACAGCGTGAAGGCCGGACAAGGAGGGACAGTTGGCGATGCATGGATGTGTTTATGGGCTTCAGAGACAGCATCCCATGTTGAATTAGGCATGCATGGCTGCACCCTTCCTCCTCTGGGTGCATGGCAAGGCACGGCCCTTAAGGCCCTTCAAAATCCTCAGCACCAAGCCCATGATGCTGTTAATCCGGCCCTGGTCCTCCTCCACCGCCGCTTCCACCTACACCGCCCATAGGTGTGCGCAGCCTATTGCATTAAGGTGTGCACCCCAAAGTTGAAATACACATGCATGTGTTTGCCAGCAGGGAGAGTAATGTATCGGGGCCATGTACCTGTAGGCAAGGAGAAATAGAGCAGAGCAGGTCCCAGGGAGATCTTTCCCATCTCCTCACTGGCAATGCTATGTGCCCTAGGTGATTAGGGTGTGCCCAGGCACACCCAGCACACCCTGTGCGCACGCCTATGTCACCGCCACATCCACCACCACCTCAACCTCCCTCCTACTCCATATGGGCCTCGTCCTTCAGAGATGAAGAAGAACATTGTTTTATTTTTCTGTTTTTTTTTGTTGTTTTAAGTTATTTCCCTATCCACATTTGTTTGCAGAGCACTTGCCATGCTCTTAATTACGTTTTGCTGCCATTTGCAGCACTCTAGCCCTTTCCTTTGGTGTTTTAGAGCCATTTTAGTGCCTTAAAGTTCGGGTCCCCATTGACTTCAATGGGGTTCGGTGTCCGGGAAAAGTTCGGTAAAAGTCCGGGACACGGACCCGGACTTTTTTTTAAAGTTTGGCCGAACCCGTCGAACACGGACATCTAGGTGTCCGCTCAACCCTAGTTATTATGATGTGCTTTCCTGTGTATTTTTCTAATGCTAGCAGCATGAGGATTCAAAATAATCAATGGTTATTGTAAGAAGATCTGCTCTAACTGTGTACCTGAAATTAAGAAATGACCCTCACAATTCTAGCAAAATACAGCCCATAAACATGTATAAATACATAAGTGGTCCATATAATGAATTTGGTGTTGAGTTATTCACTTTAAGGTCACCAAATATGGAAAGGCTTCTTCACAGTAAGAGCTGTGAAAACATGAAATAGACTGCCGCAAGAGGTGGTTCTGGCCAGCTCAGTAGTTTGCTTGAAGAAAGGCCTGGATTCTTTCCTAGATACATATAATATAAATACAGTATATACTAATATTCATAATTAAAGTTGATCCAGGGAATACCTGATTGCCTCTTAAGTAATCAGGAAGGAATTTTTCCCCTGCTGGAGCAAATTGGATCATGCTTTATTTTGGTTTCTTTTTTTTTACTTTCTCTGGAGATATATACATGTACTTTAATGGCATCCCAGTCTTAGTCCGTAGAGTTCAATATTGGGTTGCCAAACCTTTGCAGCCATAACAGCTTCAACTCTTCTGGGAAGGCTGTCCACAAGGTTTAGGAGTGTGTCTATGGAAATGTTTGACCATTCTTCCAGAAGCACATTTGTGAAGTCAGGCATTGTTAAGGATGAGAAGATCTAGCTAGCAGTCTCTGTTCTAATTCATCCCAAAGGACTCAAGTTCCTCCACCCCAAACTTATTCATCCATGTCTTTATGGACCTGGCCAGTCAAGAGGAACTTGACTGGCCTGCACAGAGTCCTGAGCTCAACCCGATAGAACATCTTTAGGATGAATAAGAGTAGAGTCTGCGGCAGAGGTGTGTGGGTCCAGAGGATCCTGGGCAGGTGGGCTGGCATGCAGAAGAGGGCCATAGCCTGGAGCCATAGCCAGGCTGGTACGCAAGCCGGCGTGAGATCTGTGGACGAAAGGATGTCAGGCCATGGTGACATCACATGATGGGCGGCAACATGTTTCGGGCAACTTTGACTCCTTCATCAAACCGGAAGAAGGACATAAGAATGTACTGGGCTTGCATTGATGGAGTGTAGGGAATAGGAGAGAGTTACTCTATACATGCAACAGGAGATGCTAAAAGACATGACTGAAAGTCTCCAGAGTGGAACAAAGTATTAAGGTAGAAGAGAGAGAGGGGGTGGGAGACCCCCTAGCCCTGCCTGCAGTCCCTCCTGTTCCCCCCTGTCTGTGGGTAGGTGTGTGTGATTTCTGGCAACTTTGACTCCTTCATCAAACCGGAAGAAGGACATAGGAATGTACTGGGCTTGCATTGATTGAGTGTAGGGAATAGGAGAGATTTACTCTATACATGCAACAGGAGATGCTAAAAGACGTGACTGAAAGTCTCCAGAGTGGAACAAAGTATTAAGGTGGAAGAGAGAGAGAGGGGGTGGGAGACCCCCTAGCCCTGCCTGCAGTCCCTCCTGTTTCCCCCTGTTTGTGGGTAGGTGTGAGAGAGGAGGGGTGAGGGAGTGAGAGGAGGGGTGAGAGAGGAGGAATAAGAGAGAGAGAGGGGGTGAGAGAGAGAGGGGGGTGAAAGAGAGAGCAGGGGGGAGAGAGAGAGGGGGGTGGGAGACCCCCTAGCCCTGCCTGCAGTCCCTCCTGTTCCCCCCTGTCTGTGGGTAGGTGTGTGTGATACACCTACCTCCCGCCCGTCCTCGTCTTTTGGGCCCTCGGTCAGCCTGTTGATGTCCAAGCTGGGAGCGGAGGGGAGGTTTGAGAAGGAGTGCAGGCTCTTGGAGGCGCCAGGGATACTGCACCCGCTGCTGCTTAGAACAGGGTGGCGCTGTGGCAGTGGAGGTCTTCTTCCTTGCAGGCTCTCAGTTCTAGCCAGCTTTCAAGGCCGGCCGCCCGCTCGCTCGCTGTGTGAAAACACCGCAGCTCAGCAGCAGCAGCTGCTGGATGGTGGTGGATTTTGCTTTGTTGCTCTTCACCCCACTGTCACCTGACCGGCAGGACTCGCTGGGCCCCACGAGCACTAGGTGCGGAGGAGGAGGAAGTTAAATCCTCCTCCACTTTAAATCATGGCCAGGGAGTCATGGCGGTGATGTCACTGGTTGCTAGATGCTAGCCGGCTCTAACAAACAGTGGCCAATAAACTCTCAGGTGGAGGTGGGGGCAGCTATTTTGCTGCCCCCCTGCAAAGTGCCGCCCTAGGCCTGGGCCTTGTTGGCCTAGGCCAAAATACAGCACTGAGTGCTATAGCTTTTAATAAACAGTTTTTGTTGTAAAAGGTATCACGCTATGTGCCCTGTGTTCCCTTTACATCTATGTGGTTCCCATGTACCTTCCTGGGAGCACAATTCAAAAGGTCTTCTCTGATGATCTGCACCTGATGGGTTTAACCCCTGTATACGCATTTGGCTTTTCCATTCGTTTGGAAGCCAACATCATCTGGTAAGAAGCCATTCGTCTCTATGTTTCACTGGGGGCTTCTATTTGTTTTGCCTTGAGAGGAGCACTGTCTCCACCTGCATGCTGGGACTTGTGGTTCTTCTATACAGGACAAAGGTTTTTTACCACTGGATTTTTTTCCTTATTTATGGACTTTTATATGGATTTTCACTGTTAAGACATGTTCCTTGATTGATTCATGTGCACTTTTATTTAGACATTTTTTTTTGATATTCACTATCATTTAGCGCTACATGTTTTTTATATGTAGCACCCTCCTAGACAGGGGCTAGGTAAAAGCATCTGTTAGTTCCATTCTGCTTATCAGGGGGCTTGTTCTGTTAGTTATGCCTGTCACATGTTTCCAGGTGTGATTTACTGGGTCTGGCGGAGTGTCCCCCCTGTATCCAATGCGGGAGCTTATTGGACAGTGGAGGAAACCTAACCAGTAGGACACCAGAGTTTGTGGCTGTCTGAGTGGGTGGTCATTGTTGCAATGCATCCTGGGATTGGCTATAAACCTGGAGGGAGCATGTGACAGGGCGTCTTTTGGCAGAGCAAAGTCCCAGGAGGAGGTGGGCGGCTGTCTTTCCTCCTGCAGGTGTGAAGAAGGTGGTTCAGGCAGTCGGCTTTGTGAACCAAGTGTATGGAGCTGAGCTGCAGTGGATCCAGAGTGCTGACAAGTGGAGTCGCTGGCTGTTGAGACTGTTGAGAAAAACAGTATTGTGAGTACTTGGGCCAGGCTTGGACGGTCCGTGGTCTAGACAACCAAGGGAACCTTGTTAGAATTCCTCATCCAGACTACTACATATAACAAGGACTTTCAGCAAGAAATTAGATACCAGAAGAAAGAAAATGGCTGGCTAGCCTGTATTTAAAACTATGCTCCAGCAAGTTCAAGCTGTTGTGTTGGAATGTTTATCCCCCTTTTCACCACCCTTCCTTCCTTCTATCCTTACAGAAGAGGTTGGGGAATATCAAGTTGTATTCAATGGATACAAATCAGAGGGCCGTCCCTTTGCAGGGTTTGAGACAGACTCTCATGGTTGTTCTACAGACCCGTTGGGCCATCGGGCCAGGGTCCTGGATTACAAATGTAAGAATTACGGATTTAAAGTCATAGATTCTACCTCGAGTTCCAGTTGAACTGTTCGGGCCAATGGGCCAGACCTGGAACTGTGTTGATTGACGGTTCCAGAAAAGGCATGCAAGCCTACCAAGTGTTTGGTGGAGGGGTGCCCCGTTGTTGCCAGGGACCCCTGAAGAGGCTCTTTCCCTTTCCTCCACCGTATATATGGTCACTCAGGCTCCAGTGATCGATCCTTTCAAGGAGGACTGAAAGAGACTACATAGGTAGTTAGTGACAGGGACAGGATCACCTTGGAGAAGAGGCCTGATCCCTGTGTCAAGAGATACTCAAGATACTGGCTATGGCAGTCAGGGATTGGGGTGAGAAGGTCGCCCCTGTGGGGAGGGTCTTCTCATTAAATACAGATGTAGGAAGCAACCATTGTTGTATATTTGTACAGATGCTTAACTCTCTTTATTTTCTTGACAGGTAACACCCATTTTAGAGGTAGTCAGTCAGGATGTTTCTGGTTACTTATTAAAAAGAGTTTTGTTTGCTGGGGGTTGCATTCTTCTAAAATGCACCTAATATGTATATTTTGTACAGCAGATGCAATTATATTTTTTCATTTAATTTATTCTGTATATTGGTTCTTTTCCCTTTTGCAGGTTTGTGGGATAGTCCTCTGGATTGTTTCCGGTAGGGATTTTTGGTTTGTAGGGGGCAGCTGCCCCAGAGCCAACGGGACATGGCTCATTTTTGGTGGGGGGTGGATGTAGCACCCTCCTAGACAGGTGCTAGGTAAAAGCATCTATTAGCTCCATTTTGCTTATCAGGGGAGCTTGTTCTGTTAGTTTTGCCTGTCACATGTTTCCAGGTGTGATTTACTGGGTCTGGGGGAGTGTCCCTACTGTAGGGACACTCCCCCAGACCCAGTAAATCACATCCAAAGAGGGAGCTTGTTGGACAGTGGAGGAAACCTAACCAGTAGGACACCAGTGTTTGTGGCTGTCTCAGTGGGTGGGCATTGTGGCAATGCATCCTGGGATTGGCTATAAACCTGGAAGGAGCATGTGACAGGGCGTCTTTTGGCAGAGCAAAGTCCCAGGAGGAGGTGGGCGGCTGTCTCTCCTCCTGCAGGTGTGAAGAAGGTGGTTCAGGCAGTCGGCTTTGTGAACCAAGTGTATGGAGCTGAGCTGCAGTGGATCCAGAGTGCTGACAAGTGGAGTCGTTGGCAGAAACTGTTGGGAAAAACAGTATCGTGAGTACCAGGAGTTCTGCCTAGGGGTCTGCCTAAGAGAGGGGACCACTAAAGAGAGGTCAGGGGATCAAGGAGCTTGCTCACACTAGGAGTGTTACAGTAAAGGGGGTGCCATGTAGTTGACCCTGAAGATCAGGAACAAAGAGGGCACCAGGGAAGGCCCTGAAGTTGTTCAGCAGTACAGTACAGATTACATCAGAAAGTTCATTCAGTCCTGCGTCACAGTTTGTGACAAACTAAAGCAGCGGCCTAGGCGTGACTAGCGTTACTCAGCAATATTAAGTCATCCCAGCAAATTGTCCATAGTTGTATAAGTTGGAGTATCCCACTCATTCCCTTCTCCTATCCAAGTTCCAGATAAAAACACAAAAACCAAAGATACTGGATTGTTTCCTGTCTGAGCTCAAACACTTGGGAAAATGTCAAACTGTCATGTTGTTGCTAATGGTTACCCAGTGGAACCCGTGTTGTGGAAATTTTATTAATATTTATGTGGACGTTTCTTTAGGATGTATTTTTAGTTAAATTGCCATTATGTCTCTCAGTGTCAGTTTACTGGTAATCGCTATGCACAGCGAATATGGCTTTAACTGACATTCAGGAAAGACCTATAGATGTGGAAATCTTCCAATAAATGGACACTGCACGCTACTTGTAGCCTGATCACCCCTATCGGCAGTGCCGTTCCATATCCAAGGCAGTGCAAGGAGATTTCTACCACACAAATGTATATCAGTCAACCGAGACCCCGGTATTCACTGACGGAGATGTGTTTGTGATATGGAACTCTTATCATATTGATAATACCTGCCCTTTACCAGGATGAATGGCTGGCACCTTTCTGTCATATTGATCCATATGATTGAAATACTGCTGCTATTGTATTTTGCAGATATAGTTAAGTCTCATTCATTGGAGCAATAGCATGGTCACTATCAAAAATGGTTCTTATATGAATTATATTATATAGGATCCACTCTAACAGGTTATAATGGAAGGGCATGCACACGTATTAGCGGGGCAATGTTCATAAAATACACGCTAGTTCCATTGCATAGTGTTTGGCGGGCATTTTGATCTACACGTGGGTCTCATTGTAGTAATAGTGCATGGTCACTCCTGCACCCAACGGCGGGAAACTCAGGAACGCGGCTCCACTAGTTCATTAACATGCATTCCCCTTCCTTTTGTATTTCTGAATGTATGCATGTCTGTGATATGTGGTCTTGAAGCCACTCCCCTGTAACCCCCTTTTTGACATATGGCTATAAATTAACCTGAGCGCTGCTCTGTAAAGCAGATATACATCAGTTGGCATTGAATTTACAGCAAGTGTCTGTCTGTTTCTTTCTTTGCCGCCTAGCGCGCTGAGATTAACCTTATACAAAAGAGCTGTACATTGTACTTTTAAGTACAAGGGATTAATGGCGCTTAGCATGTATTAATATCCACAAGTGTGCTTTTCTGTGCAGTGTATTTTTCAGCGCACGCACCTAAGAGAATTTCTATGTTCCAAACCCCATTCATTTCCACAACACCCGTAATCATCAGCTCCCAAGGAAGTAGTGCTACATATAGTATCCCACTATCCACTTCTCCCATCCAAGTTCCACAATAAATACAAATCCAAATACCCTGGCCTGTTTATTGAGTAACAAGCAAACGGGAGTAAGGATGGATGTGTGGAAAATGCCCTAGTGGCTGTCTGCAGGTAATCAGAGGGAGAACTAAGAAGTCAACACACAGCAAGCCCTACGGGGACAGTGCTAGGTATGTAACAGAAAAAAAGGGGCCATATCAAGCTTGTGCCATAGGAAGAGGAGCCAACTAGGATGTTTGCCAAGTAGAGCCACAGAGTAAAGATAGCTGGAACAGGGAGGAAGTTAAGTATTTTAAAAAGCACATGGCATTCAGGGTAGTAGTGGGGGTCTCACATGTCCTTTACTATGTCTAACCTTCTTAGCCTACAAACTTTGGCAACAGCACTTATTTGGCACAATTGTACTTCCTGGTTAGAAAGATGTAGGCCTTGGAAGATAGGTGATTTACAAGAGAGACTGTTATTTGGAGAGACTGGCCATCCTAGAACTCTACACAGGTGCACACAGAGCTGATGTAGAATCAAAACCCAGTACATGAACTCATGCACTAAACTAGAATTTTTGCTTAAAGTAAAGACTGGTAAATATTCATGGATTTAAGTGTCATTAAGCCACTGGATCAATACCTGGGGCTTGCTTCTCAAAACAGATTATTTGCTGCAAATCACAGGCTAAAGTGATTCTTACCTTTAAACCTTAAAAGGATTGTTGTTTTTTTTGTTTAACCTGCATACATATCAGGCTAGAAGAGCAAACAAAGCTGAATGGAGGCATGTACTTGTTTGCTTTGAGCATGTTTTTTGCATGAGTACTTAGATTATATGAGTCATTGTCATTAATCAGTACCTAATTAGTAACTTACACTATAGCATAGTTGCATTCCAATATACTATACTATCAAAATATAAAAATGACTGCAAAATGTTTTTTATATTTTTAGAATTTCTATCTTCTAAAAGAATAGTTCCAGAAGCTAATTAAAGTTAAATCTGAGATTTTTTTTTCTTTATAACTCATTCTACTGGCTTACTTTGAAGTGAATTTGTGGATATTTACATTTTCTTAATCACTTAAGGTCTGCCCTATTGCAGTTTTACTGCTGCAGGGTGGCACCTGTGCGCCAGATCACGCATATAGACTGTACATAATCTGACTATTTCGGGTAGGGGGCTTGCTTCCGCTGTGATTACATACAGCAGGAGCCGATCACTGGGGGCACGGTACCTGATGTCCTTTGGCACCCACTGATCGTTAGGCAGAGAAAGAGTACGGCGATCTGCCTATGTAAACAAGGCAGGTCGCCATTCTGACAGGAGGGAAGGAATGGAACTTGTGTCCCTGCAACCAGTAATTGTAACCATTAGTAATTGTAAATAGATATAAATGTACAAAGTTTTGATTTCAGACTCATATTTGCTATATGACTGTAGATGTGTAATTTGTGTAAGCCAGACAGACCGGCTTTAGTAATCAATGGCTAATAAATCCGTTTGAAATGCATGCCTGAGCTACCAGGGGGCACCTGCTATTTTACACTTAAACACTTGATAGTATCACTCTGTAATTAAATTCCTGTGAGCCAGACATCCTGGGGCCAAGGCAATAATGATAATACTGTAGGCCATGTCACTCCCCTTGATATATCTTCAAAGACTCAGTCTTTAGATATGCAATGAAGGTGATCGTCTGTTCAGGGATGGGCAATTTGCCCAGCAGCTGACCTAGCATTATTAATCCCCCCCAGAGAGGAGGGCTATCGAGAGGCTGGGTTATGCTCAATATAGGGGATGGGGAAATTGTCCAATCCTGAATAAGATAGGCCCAGAGGGAGGAGAAGGGTAAGGTTGCTACACCAATCAGAAAGGCGATATGGATCCATATTCGTGAAGGTGGGAAGGGGAGAAATCTCTCTTGTATTGCAGACTCGGATGAAACTACTGGGGATGGTAACTATGGACTATATCTCTCACGCCTAAAAAGTATACATGCTTTTTCTCTTTTGTGTTTGAACACACGGCAGGCACCATGTCTGAAGTGAAAAGGTAACCTAATTCCATGCTCATTCATACATGGTATTGTAAATATGGTTATTGTAGGTAATTTGTAAATATCATATAAGCCCGGGGATTTGTACTAATAATGTGTTGTAAATACTCTTTAGTGTGTAATTTGTATATATATATATTATGTAACTCTTTCAATAAATGTGTATTGCGGATTGAACTACCTCTTTTGTGTAAAGATCTCTCAGGATCTAGATGTGTATAGGCGTATGCTACTACAATGATTGGGGTGTATGCACATTTACACATAACAAAAGGCAACAATAGGTTGGGCTGTGGATACCACATCTACCATGCATGCGCCCTTAATCGGTCCTTCTGACTAGAGGGAAACAACCTTTGCAGGTACCAATGCTCTCTCAGCCACCGGCCGCTCTGCGATCCCTCCTTCTGGCATAGCAGTTGTGTCCACACCCTTTTCACATACCAGAGCTTTGTCTAGCATGGCTATCAAATGTTTGGCCTAACTATCCCAATCCATTGTGCTTCTGTTATGGGTGCTCTGCATCACCTGCTCTAGGAGACACCTGGGATTCTGCAGAACAAACAGTATCTTTGTCAGTTTTATACACATCACATTTTGACAGCATGCTGTTACTCTGCAATAATGCATCATCAATCAAGGCTGGCTGCAAAACACCACTTTGGCCAGCTTGCTCTGGTGGCGCTAACACACTCAGCTGTGTACTTTCCATTTTGGCCAGCTGACTTAACCCCTTACCAACTGGGTTACACATTGGGTGAGTGGACTGCTCCCACACACACTTACAGCATTGTAAAGACCAGTCTGTTCCACTAGAGCAATGTCAGTGCTGTCCTGGAAAACCTCTGGCTCCAACACAGGGAGACTGCCTGAGATTTCCATGTTCAACCCTATGGCTCAGTCTCTGGTTGTTACGGGAGATATCCTACTCCCACCATGGCTAGTGAACACATCATCAACATAAGTACATTCATCAGTATTCAAAGACATATCAACAGTGTTATAATCTTTAGCAGGCTGTTTTTGGTCATTACCGACGGCAACTTGTGTGCCACTTGGCACACTACCCTTCCTCTCCGAAGGGATACCTTTGCTCACTAGGGTAGCTCCACAGTTGTCCTGGGAAACCATGTGCCTCACCACTGCGGGCTCATGGGAGGTTTCCCTGGGCATCTCTGCAGCACCTGTCACTAGGGAACCTGGCACAAAGACTGTTTTGGTCATCCCTAGTATATCTCTCCCAGTACTCTGCTGGATTACCTTAGGTGCATACAGAGTCCTTAAGTCTCTTTGAGTCCTTAACCTTGCTGCAGGTTGAGCTTCAACCTGTGTCTCCCCACTACTTGGGGTAGCTCACTGCAGCAAGTCCATTCGCACACCTTCTGCAGATCTCCCAGCTGGATGGACTCCCACTTCATTGGGATCAGTCCCACAAACTGCAATAGTCTTACCATATCCTGTAGCAGATACTTTGGCTTCATTTGAGTGCATGGTCTCTCACCTGCATCCTCACAAGCTACTGCCTCTTTGTGGCCATAATGCGGCACTGCAGCCTTTTCAGACGGTGTTCCAGAACCTAGGGCAAGTAAAGATCCCATGCCCAACTTGACCACATTCCAAGCACGGTACTGGACACTGAACTTTAACTCCATGGCATCTCCTTAATGACTGACTCTCACTCGTTGCGGAGGATACCACTGGTCACGATCATCAGCAGACAGACTCCTTGGTTCCCAGACATCCCTGCTGGGCTGGACAATGCTGCCACGAACGACCATACTCCTCCTTTCCACACGCTGTTGTCCACCTGGATTCCTGTTGCCAGGGAAACCTCTTTCACTTCTCGTTTAACTGGGGGTGAGGTGATTAATTTACACCAGTTCACAGCAAATTCACACTCGGGTGAATTTTCTGGTGTGGCTGAGGCATGTGGTGAAATACCCTCTAGCCATAGCAGCCTTTCCCTTGCCTTAGCAAGGATTGCATCCTTTTTTTTTTGCTTTGACCGCCCCATCCTTTGCAGTTCACAGCAGAAAAAAAAAAAACGTTTTTACTTTCATTTCACTGGTACACCACCTGCAGCACGCAATGCCTTTTGCCTGGCTGCACTTCTGCACACAGCCAACAGTTCCTGACCTGAATTCACTGTGGAGCAAGGACCTCAATTCCCCCGTCTTGTTGCCCGCATCCTCCACCACTTGCACAATGGGGGACCATTAGCTCAGTAACAGATGCGTTTCTCCAGTGATTCACTGTACTCAGGCACTATATTTTAAGGGCCTGGTAGCCCATTTTTATTATAAGGCAAATGATAAAAAAAAAAGTCAATAACATAGGTTTTCCCATGTAGGGGTTCTTCTCCAGTAAATACAAAATTAAAAATACTAGTCCACCTGGCTCTCTTGCTCTCATGCAGTTTTTCCTTGGCAGTACCTCTGCACTTTATGCTGGTCCCCAGACCATGGACTCTCTGAAGCTGACAGCTTCACTGTGGCCTTGGTCCTCAGGCCGTCTCCTGTCTCTTCAGACACACACATGTGCTCTGGCTGCCACCTGCAGCCACTGACTCCAAGAGAGTATTGGATTCCTCCTGACTCTCCATGAACAGACCTCCTGTCTGTTGGATGAAGCAGTCTCCAACTGGGAGCCCTGAGGTCTTCCTATACCTTCATTATTAGGGCTGCATGCACCTGAGCACACAACCTGCTAGTCCTGCACAAAACCCGGACACAGGGTTGGAGATTCCATCCTACCCAAGACACTGTGGAATCTCCCAACTACAGAGCCCCACCAGTAATACCAAAAGCTGGAGAAAGCTGCCAAAGTAGTTTTCTCTACTTCACAGCTACACTCTGTCGTCCTCGGCGGAGCCAATGTGCACACTCTATGTCTTTTAAATTGCTATTTTTAACGTGACAGCATTGTATCTTGTCACAATATATATATATATATATATATATATATATATATATATATATATATATATATAGTATATCTAAAGCCAAAACAGTTTTTCAGTTTGAATTGATTAGGTTTTTTTTTTTTGCTATCTGTGGCCTATTTGGGAGATTTCCATTAAAACTTAACTCCACTTTTTTTGATAAAAAAACATTCCCCTCTGGGTGATCTATGTACATTACAAGGATTATAACAAACTTTGTTACAGATTTCTACCTTTTTTTTATTCTGAATAAATCTCTGTGCTAAGTGGTTCTAATCGGAGTGGTTTCATAGTTATCAATCAGCTGTACAGAGCACTAATGGGGAAATCTGCTGGGCCTGCATCTCTTTAGACATCTTCATATTGTGATTATCTCATCAAAAATGACATTTTTGTTACAGGGGATGCCAGAAATCTTAGGCAGACTTCTGGGAAAATTGGTGAGCCAATCTCACAAGCAGGAAATGATGTTTCCGGGGGATTCAGTACACATTCTGTTTACAAAACACCTGCAGGTAGCCATATTGCACTGCATTTTCAGAAAATTACAGTGGCTGCAGATTGAATAGTAAAGGTCATTTTTAATACTATTCAATTACAATATGACTTGTGTCACAATTGTATATGCTATATTGGTTTTTCTTTATTTGTTATTTTTCCCCCCACAAACGTGGAGGTTTCATTTAACCTTGTGTCCTATAGACACAACAGAAGTGAAGGGAAATTTCTCCAAAGTAAAGAAAATGTTCATCTTAGACAGTTGGCACCAAAACAGGTGTCCTTATTGGAAGAGTTTCCCTCTATTGGTCTTCTGGTGACACTCAACATGTTTTTTTCCCCCTCAGTGTTAGTGATAATGACCACTGTGTTAAACAGAGAGGGTGAAGCTCCCTAATGAAGACATAAACAGCAACAAAAACTTGATTCAGCTTCTAACTTTTCCCCACTTTATCCCCAAAAAATTGACTTCATATACATTTTAAGCTCTATTTGGGGCAGTAAGGGGACTAGTCACCCTTCTAGGGATAGAGCATTAACAAGGGTCCAGTCCCTCTGAAAAAATTTTTTGAGGGATCATCTGCTGCTAAATGGCAAATAGAACTAAAATTAGTGCAAGTTATATATCTCGTAATAGACTAGTGATTATTGCTTTTGCCCGTTGTGGGACTTTAAAATATAAGCACTTTGGGAAACATAACAAATAAGGTCCTTTTTTTTATACTATTCAGAACATGTAATTTTCTTACTTATGCATATGAACAGATGTAAAGGCCATGATTAACTGAAGTGTGAACATGAATGAAGTCAAGCAGTTAATTTCACACTCCAGCAAAAATCAGCTAAAGCAACACATATAACCTAGAGAGTAATAAAAATAACTTAAGGGTCACATAAAAAGCATGCAGTTAAAGCCAGCATGAAAGCCAGTGTTTAAAATGTCCACAGAAAAGTCTTTTAAAACTGAATGTTGGATAAAACATAGCTTAAACAGCGTAGGTACAATCACACAAACCTTACTGCATGAAATGTCATTGTTTTGTACATACCTACCTACATATGACCACTTAGGCTCCTTTTACACAGGCTTTTCGATCAGGTCCGCCTGTCAGTTTTTCAGGCAGACTGGATCGGATGCTCCATGCAGCCCTATGGAGCAGCGGATGTCAGCAGAGACATCTCCGCTGACACACGCTGCTATCCGATCCAATCCTGTCTGTGAAATCCGGATGGATAGGAAACCCTATTTTCCATCCGTCTGGAGGATTGGATCAGATAAGATTGGATGAAAACGGACAGGTGGTCCGTTCTCATCCAATCTCCCATAGAGGAGAGCGGGGCTCTGACAGCTCAGTCTCTGCACACAGAGCGGAGACGGACCTGTCATCCACCTGCTCTGTTAAAACTTAGCTGGTGACCATATACTTTATATTACCAAAAGTATTGGGGCACCTGCCTTTACACGCACATGAACTTTAATGGCATCCCAGTCTTAGACCATAAGGTTCAGTATTGAGTTGGCTTATGCCCTGTACACACACGCAGATCGTCGGCCGAACGATCGGCCGTCTTTTGTCCCCGGGCTGTCGTGTCTGTTGAAAAGTGCAAAAGACTGCACAAGAATTTTTCTGTGTTCCCTGTGTTTTTTCTTTTCTGAGCATGCCCAGTCTTGCAAATCTGCTGTCTGTCGGCCGAATTCTGTACTGACTGGAGAACAATCGGCCGCTCTGGTGTCGGCATATAAAAATTTTAATGCTTGCATGACAGATTATTTTTGGCCGAAAGTGCGCTGTCGGCTGTCGGAAGCATCATACTAACAAGCCGAAAATTGGTCGATCGGTCGTCGGCCGAATCTTTTCGGCCGACAATCTGCACGTGTGTACGGGGCATTACCCTGTGCAGCTATAACAGCTTCAACTCTTCTGGGAAGGCTGTCCACAAGGTTTAGGAGTGTGTTTATGGGCCTGGCTTGCAGTCTGCTCTCGAATTCATCCCAAAGATGTTCTATCGGGTTGAGGTCAGGACTCTCAAGTTCCTCCACCCCAAACTCGCCATCCTTGTCTTAACGGACCTTATTTGTTCACTGGTGTGCAGTCATGTTGGAACAGAAAGGGGACATCCCTAAATTGTTTCCACAAAGTTGGGAGCATGAAATTGTCCAAAATGTCTTGGTATGCTGACACCTTAATAGTTCCCTTCACTGAAACTAAGGGCCAAGCCTAACCCCTGAAAAATAACCTCACACCATAATCCCCCCTCCACCAAATTATTTGGACCAGTACACAAAGCAAGGTCCATAAAGACATGAATGAGCGATTTTGGGGTGGAGAAACTTGACTGGCCTGCACAGAGTCCTGACTTGAACCCAACAGAACCCATTTAGGATGAATTAGAGCGCAGACTTCAAGCCAGGCCTTCTCTTCAACATCAGTGCCTAGTCTCACAAATGTGCTTCTGGAAGGATGGTTGAAGTGATTGTAGCCGTATTAGTGCACTTGCGACAGAGACAAATTGAGTACTGTCCATGATACTTTTTTTATTTGCACTAACATACAATTTTTCAGGACAAGCTTTTGGGGTATGTCCCCTTCATCAAGTACTGCTTGGACCTTGATGAAGGGGACATACTCCAAAAGCTTGTCCTGAAAATTGTATGTTAGTGCAAAAAAAAAAATGTTTCATGGAAGGATGGTCAAACATTCCCATAAACACACTCCTAAACCTTGTGGACAGCCTTCCCAGAAGAGTTGAAGCTGTTATAGCTGCAAATGGTGGGTGAACTCAATATTGAACCCTACAGACTAAGACTGGGATGCCATTAAAGTTCATGTAAAGGCAGGTGTCCCAATACTTTTGGTAATATAGTGTATCTAATTATGATAGCTTAAAGTGATAAAAAAATAAATAAAGAATTCCCAGCTCAAAATGATGAAAAATGTGTAAAATTGAAAAGCCCAACTTAAGGCTGCCAGCAAGATCTGATATTGACAATTCAGAGAGGATACAAATAATGGTAGGGTTGTGGCGTTCAAATAACAGTCCGTGTTTTTAGCGGGGACAATCCAATCTGCTTAGAAAATAAGAATAAACCTGTCGTCAAATAAGTATGATGTTGAATCACTTTGTTCCAACTCAGCTCAATCGACTCGGCGGAGACCGCAAAGCATATGTAATCAAACAAAAAAAGATCTCATGTATATGCAACTAATAGGTAATTAAAACACGACCCATCACCAAGAACCCTTGTTGTACCACACTTGCACTATTGACAGACAGGCTGCTCACCAGATATGTATTTAATTGGACGATACTCTCAAAAAAGGGACTGTTACCAAGACCCCTTTATAGGCAACAATCGATGGTAGTCACACAGGCTGCTTACCAGACTCTAATTAAATGTAGACATATAAAATTAGATGGTATTTTACACTCAGTTAGAGGGGATTCCACCTCGATTGGCCAACACAATTCAGGGATCAGGTCTGAAAAACACATAGTGAACCCAAAACAAAAGGAAATAAACATAGTGTGGTATGTTTGGACACAAGGATAGCCTCTATCAAGAAACCACCACCAAGAACCCTGTGGGTCAGAAGCAATCACCTATGGATATACTGTAAGTGAATAGGCTGCTTACCAAACCACTTCTTTTATTAGTATAAAATCAGGTTACTGGGGTCCAGACAAATCCTTGTTGAAAAGGGAGATCTCATATAGGGAGGATGATCCGATTTGCAGATTAATTCTGGGAGGATCTATCAGGAATCAAGGGAGTGCTAGCAACTATCGGTACTTGCCTGTGGTCACATTCAGGGACTAATACCCCCAGCACCAAGGGGAACCCACCTTCGAGTGAGATTTACAGCCCACAAGAGGGGGTCTTCTTGTCCAGGAAAGGCTTAACCTGGGAAGTCCACAAGGAAAGGTAAATCGTTTTTTGTTTTTTTTTAAAGGTGTCCGGAGCGAGGACAAAAAAATAATGAAGAAGATAGTAAAGGCTTGTTGTTGTTTTTTTATTTTAATACCAAACATCTTATATTTACCTGCTCTATGTAATGGTTTTGCCTGGATCCTCCTTTTCTTGGGTCCCCCAATGGCACTCTAGGGCCCTCTAGTGGGCTATTGTATTATAGTTCTTCTGTCATAATAGAATGATTGAGGGGGGGGGGAGGAGTAATCAATTTTTTTTCAGCCACCTGGCAAATTAGTTTAGGATGATACCACCATCCTCTTTTTTCTCATTAGACAGGTTAAGGGTTGGTGCTCTACTTTGAATTTTAAAAAGTATATAGCTAAGATCTGAAATTCTCCATTTTCCCTATAGTATGAATCTACTTACTAACTGGGATCTTGTTTCTTCCAGAGCCTTGAGCAGAAAAAAATACTTTGCCAGTTTTACTTTATTTTTATCACTTTTCTTTTCAGTTCCTGTGTTGCCTATTTGTCCATCTTTTGTAACTTTTTTTTCCTATATGCATTGCCCACCTTTAGGTATAATAAATATAGCATTATTAGGCTGGATTTCTGAAATTGCCATGATTCCAAAAAGAGAAAAAGCCTTGTGACATTGTGACAGGAGAGATCATTAAGTATATTTCCCCAAGTTGTCTGTCATACGTATGACAGTGCAAGGCCCTGTCACTTTGTGAGGATAAGCAGAAGACACACAGGATGTGCACTAAGGTAGAGTGCAAAGCTCCAGAATATTACAATGTATGTCTGAATTGGGAACACTGTGTTTACAGCTTTCTCCAGGTCTGGTAATCCTGGACCAGGGCTCGGAGCTTGAAGGCTTCTTAGGTGGGACAAAGCCCTCAATCCTGTCTCCAAGTCTTACTGGAGACCTGCAAGCTGTGTATGTGTCCAGGTGCACACTTGGTATAAAGCATTAGCTGGCCATAACTCAGATCCCTTGTTTGGAGATGGGTGTGTTCTTCATCCAGGAGAGGTGATCTACCCTTGAATCAAGATTCCATGTTGGAGAGACTCCCTAACTTCAGGACTGGGAGAATTGGGACAGCTAAGTTAGTCTGCAGGACTGAGAGAGTTCAGGTAACTAGCAAGTTTGGGGACTAGAGAGAGTCTGTAAGTCTTGGAAGAGTGGAAGAGCCAGGGGTGTCAGGAGAACTGCTATTGAGAGGCCAGGAGTAGGTTTGTGTAGCTGGGCGCTGCAATAAAAATGTTGAGTGAACCTGACAAGCCTGTGTTGTAAGTGACCAGTGCCAAGAGGAGCAGTGCTGCTGACAAAAGAGCCAGGTTAAAGAAAATCCCCTGCATGGGCAACTTTGTTTGAACTTTTTTTTTTTGTTTTTTGTTTTGAACCCTCCAGCTGTTGCAAAACTACAAATCCCATCATGCCTCTGCCTCTGGGTGTCATGCTTGTGGCTGTTAGAGTCTTGCTATGCCTAATGGGACTTGTAGTTCTGCAACATCTGGAGGGCCACAGTTTGCATATCCTTGCTCTAGATCCTTGGTTGGAAAAGACTGCATTAGTTTAAAGCAGCCATAACAATGATAAATGATTACTTATTGGCTAATTTATAACTATGTAATTGCATTCAGAAATGCTTATTTTGACAACATTCTAACCTAATTTAAACAGGACAGTAGGGGTAGTTTAATATGGGTGTTTAATGTTTTATGCCATGTTCTCAAGTCCAAGTTGTGAGGATTTTTTTTTTACACTAGTTAGTAAGGAAAAATAACTCTAGGAATACATAAAATTTTGTTTAGTTATTATTGCGTTAAATCAAAATGTCTTTATCAACATTTGCTTTTACTTTCTGAGTGTCTGAAAAAAGCATTCTCCACAATATTTTGAACCAAGAGGAGGACCAGGGACCTTTGTCTGCTAGAAAAACACAACCAACTGACCTTTCATGGTAGAAGTTACTACGAGTAATGAAGTTACATGGTAGAAGTGGCTCCTGGTGCTTTAAAAATACATATATATTTAGGAAGTACAATAAAGACAGCAGAGCGCTAAAATTAAGAATGAGTAAAAAAATAGCTAGATGGTCGTTTGACCTGTCAATGGCCAAATTTCTCTCTAAGTTAACCACATAGGGAGAGTGTAACAGATCAACCGACACCCTGATCGGGTACCTCCATTGACGGATGCTCCTAGTACTTTCCGAGGGCTTCAAGCACTCCACCAGACACCGTAACCACTTCAGACCCCACAAACCATATCTCAGGTTGCGCTGGGTTCCCGGTCCCATCTGACCGTGTGGTACGTACCCAACTGCTTTCTCGCCGACATACTTAGTCTGGCTTGAGAGTACCACCTTAGCTACTCAGTTTTTTATTTATATATTTTTTCTGCCATGTTACCCGGATTCCCAATGAATCTACTTTAACTGAGATTAGCTGGTGGTTACTAGCAGACCCTGATGAAGATATATTGACTCTGTGGACCCTCTCTTAGGGTTCAGACGTGTTCTCAGTGTGTTTTATTACCTGGCGGTTCACAGGTTTTACTGTACTTTTTAGACATATCTCAGGTTGCGCTGGGTTCCCGGTCCCATCTGACCGTGTGGTACGTACCCAACTGCTTTCTCGCCGACATACTTAGTCTGGCTTGAGAGTACCACCTTAGCTACTCAGTTTTTTATTTATATATTTTTTCTGCCATGTTACCCGGATTCCCAATGAATCTACTTTAACTGAGATTAGCTGGTGGTTACTAGCAGACCCTGATGAAGATATATTGACTCTGTGGACCCTCTCTTAGGGTTCAGACGTGTTCTCAGTGTGTTTTATTACCTGGCGGTTCACAGGTTTTACTGTACTTTTTAGTTTATCATGGCATTTGTCCTTGGGGACAACTTTGATGCAGAGATTAGGGCAACATTTGGGAAAAACTTGACATCTGAAGAAACTATTGGAGAAAACCTTAAATCACAATTTAAGGAACATAAGAAATTACTAGTCAAGTCACTTAACCGAAAATGGGATATTCTTTCCCTTGAATCATATGTAGAACAGGGTATTATCCCAAGAGGTTTAAGGGAAAGAGTGATACCAGCAACACATCTGCATACGGATAGGTTTTTACAAAAATGGAAAACTGTCTGCATACAGCATGGGCTTGATGTAATGAAGCTCATTATTGAGGAAGAGAAAATCCAGCTGGCAGATTTAGAACAGGAGATTAAATTAACTACGGAAAAACTTGAACCACTGAAAGATCTCGAGGAATTCGAACAGCAGAACGAATATCTTAAGAAAGAAATCGAGAAGGTACAAAAAAATCTACGCAGCACCAAGCAATCCAAATTTCAGAGGGACTTAGGAGATTGGGAAACTGGGGAAATCTTCGATCTCACCTCTAGGAGAGGTAGGTCACGTAGAAGAGGTAGCACACAAAGGAACAGATCTTGGAACGACTCGACCTTCTCGGGAAGTGATGACGATGAGAGGTCAGTGACTTTTTTAGGACAAGACACTCAGGGAGATCTGGACAATCACCCTGCGGCCATAAAAGGTATCCTAAAGAAGACATCCAAAAAGGCAGGGGGAAGAGGAAGAGGAAGAGGAGAGGCAAGCGGAGGAGAAAGAGTGGAGATGGGAGAACGGAGAACACGATCCGGGAAGCGGAGATAAATCAACAAAATAACATGCTGGTCCCCGTTGTAACTTCTCTAAATTCAAATTTGAGTTTAAATCCAACCCCGGTCCTCGCTCTAGCTCCCTCCTCGGACTCAAAGGACCAAAAAGTGATCAACCTGTCTGACTTCCCTGTGGATCAGAGACACATTGATCTACTGGAGAAGGGACTCTCCTTCTCACCAGTAAACAATATGGATCACTTTGAGGTATACAAAGATCTCTGTCTCTTCCTAAGAAAAATTTACTACAGACTACTTCACGCTACTGATATGAACACTGATGGTGACCAACAGGGGTCACAATCGAATGACCAGGAGGCCATAGAAATTCTCACATCACTACTTGATGAAAATGAATCCAGTGATGACGAATCCCTGGACTTTTCCCCTGACCTTAGAAAGGCGAACATCCGTATACGGTCTACTACAATGCCCAAGTTTAGAAACAACAAGTGGCTAAATGTCTTTGCCACCCTTGTTGAAGAAGACCTCAAAAAGATCTGTTGGGAATGGTCGCCACCTGACAATCTTACTTGTGACGAGAGAACGGCCCTAAAAGAACTAAAAGAGTCCAAGGGGCTAGTGATCAAAAAGAGTGACAAGGGCGGCAATGTCGTTCTGCTCTCTGAGGCTTCTTATGAAATGGAAGCAAATAGACTTCTCTCAGACCAATCCACCTACAATAAACTTAAAGAGACCCCCTTCCCTAAAGTCCAGGCTAAACTGAATGAAAAACTCAAATTTGCCAGAGAAGCATGCCTTATTACGAATAAGGAGCTAAAATTCCTGAAGGTGACTGACTATAATATCCCCACTTTCTATATAATCCCGAAAATACATAAGAACCTTCGGGACCCCCCTGGGAGACCCATAGTCTCAGCAGTAGGGGGTCCCCTGGAGAAAGTGGGGAAATTTCTTGATTCCCTCATCAAGGAGTTAGTCTGTGACTTACCCTCCTATGTCAGGGACACGGGTGACGTTTTGAATAAAATCCGGGACTTACACTTTGAAGGGGAAGTGATCTTGGTAGGAATAGACGTGGAATCTTTATACACCTCCATCCCCAATGCCTGGGGCATACTAGCCACCTATCACTTCCTCGAGAAAAAGTTCCCCCTGTGTGCAGCACAAAATGAATTTCTTGTGGACGTCTTGGATTTTGCCCTGTCCCACAATTTCTTTCAGTTTGCGGGCAAATATTATCAGCAAATCAGAGGCACAGCTATGGGGGCACCTTGGGCCCCCTCCTATGCCTGCCTGCATTTGGGACTGTGGGAGGAAGAGACAGTATACGCCTCGTCTATGTACCAGAGCCATGCACTCACATGGCTTAGGTACATAGACGATGTGTTGCTGGTCTGGAATGGCACAATAAATCAGCTCCAAGAGTTTCTGACCGAACTCAATAATAATCCCCGGAATATCCACCTCACCTACACCTGGAATAAGGAATGTATCTCATTTCTTGATCTAAAAATTAATCTGGAGAATGGGAGATTAGTCACTTCCACATTTAGGAAACAAACGGCTGCCAATACCCTCCTTAGAGCTGATAGTCTACACCCTACTGCTCTGAAGAGGGGCATTCCAGTTGGTCAGTTCATAAGACTCAAACGCAATTGTACCAAATACAGTGGATACATTAAAGAGGCCAAAAAACTTTACCAACGATTTAGAGAACGAGGATACTCCCACCGCACTCTTCGCAGAGCCAAAAGACAAGCCGGACAAAGAACACGTGACCAACTCCTTACACCTAATCCCAAGATTAATGACCAAACAATGACACCACCGAGACTAATCACCAAATTTGGTACCCAATGGGGTGAAGTACGTAGTATCCTAGAACGACATTGGCACGTGTTACAAAACACTGAAAGATTGAAGAAAATTGTGGGCCCAAGACCACTTCTAGTGGCCAGGAGAGCCAAGAACCTAAGTGATCACCTGGTGCATTCAGAATTCACTAAAACTCAATCTCATGGTAATTGGCTGTCAGACCTACCCAAATTTAAGGGTATGTACCCATGTGGACACTGCCACATATGCAAATATGTGGAAAAAAGCTCAGTCTTCTTTGACTCAACTGGCAAGAAAGAATTCAGGATAACCTCCTTCATTAATTGCAGTACATCTAAACTCCTATACCAGATCACTTGCCCATGTGGCAAACACTACATAGGCAAGACAAAAAGGACTCTGAGAATCAGAATAGGGGAACATTTAAAAAGCATAAGGCTGAAAGAGGACACCCCACTTGCAGAGCATTTCAATGAATATCACGGAGGTAACCCCAGGGGCCTAAGAGTTAAGGGGTTCTGGGCCCTCAACATTTCACCCCGCAGGGGTGACTTTGACAAAGCACTCCTTCGGGCTGAAAAAGCCTGGATTTTCCGGCTTTCCACACTCACACCATATGGGCTCAACAAGGAACTAAGCCTCAAGGTCTTCCTGGACCCCTAAACATAGCCCCTAGCCTCTTTATCCTCACTACTAGGTTATAGGACCTGTAATAGCTATGGCTAAATCTCCCCCACTTCATGAGTTGTTTGCCCCCTGTCCCCCGTTAATCAGGGGCCGCTTTCAAAATAGTATCATTATTCTCATCATTTGTATATTTTTTCTGCCATCTTGAGTATACACACTGTAGGACAGTACACCCTTTACTCAACTATTAGCATGGTTTAGGCCATCTGACTGTATTCAGTACACTACCTTCTGCCTTGATGACCATGCTCTGCATTAAAGTTGTACCCCAGCTCATGCCAATTCTAAGTGGGAATATATATTTACCTTAGTGTCTATTTATGTTTCTACTTTATTTATACACTATTTGGTTATTTACTAACCTGGTCACTGTTAAGCAAGAGTATAAACTACATAGACCTCGACACTATGTTTTGTGAGATGGCCTTGTCCCCCCCCCCCCCGCCCCCTCCCCTGCACTGGACTTTTATTACCCTTCACCGCCAGGTCTTTTATATGGTCAAATTGACCGACATCGGGAACTAATACCAGATTGTACCGCTGTGGTAAAGTGGTGGTAGTACCACATTTATACCACCAGATGGCCTCAGTCTTAACATTTCCGGGAACATCTAATTGTTGATTGCTGTCACCATGGTTTCAGCCTATATAAACGAACCCCGGAGAACGTGATGACGTCCTGAGGAAGCGTGCGTAAGCACGCGAAACGCGTCGACATCACACGTTGACGCCCCGCCCACCCTTCGTCCCCGTAGGAGATCGCACCGGACTGGCTGAACACATCCACCGTGACCCGGAAACAGCACCAGGACTGCACCCGGACACGGAACTGAGTCTGCCCCTGCAGCTTCCTTGATGGTAGAGGCCACAACGCCACTGGCAGTTACAAACCCATTGGACAGCCGAATCATCCTTCATCTGCGTCTGCCTGCCCTGACTGTGACCTAAGTGCGGAGCACGCTACCTCCATCCCTGTTATCTTGGATGAGCACGGGTGATATCTGGTAAGACCAACACTTCCTTTAATACACATCCAACTTTGGATCATCAGTTAAGCATGGTCGCTACACCTCATCCCCGAAACCTTTAGCAGCTCCAGCCAATGGTCTGACCGGGACTTCTCTCATGCAGACTCTAGATTTCTGAGCTGTCCCAGTACTGCCAATTTTTGGATCAGCCAACCAGTGAACAAGCATCTCTGGCGATCAGCCATTATTTGGGACTAAATTATAGTCCTTCCTCTACATACACGGGAGATCCCCTTGAGGAGACAAACATTCACCCATACTGCTGTTTTAGCAAAGTGGCTGGTTAAGCCCGGATCCCCCCAACATATCCCACCTTATTGGTACTTGCTGATTAAGCAAAACGGCTGGTTAAGCCACGATCCCTCCAAGCACCACCATTCCGTGCACTGCCCCGTTGGGCAAGGTTTCCTTGGAGGCTCTCAGCCAGGAAATGAGACTTACCCCATAGGGAGCAGGCCCGTGTTGTTTGTTACTACATGAGACAATGATGCTTTATTTTGTCCAATTTTTGTGATGCACTGACGATACTTTTTGACATGACGTCATATTAATACATTTAGTATTTTTTTCAGGTGCCACCCCACACTTTATCGGCATCCCCATGTACTTTCCCTCCACGGGCTCACCATAGTTCCCTCCTGGCCATAGCACTGTTGCTCGGGCTTCCAGAGTGATTTTCAGGTCGTGTATCCTCGACTAATCACACTAAGCCCGTTAACAACAGTGCATACCAGGACTGGGTGGGTGGGGACCTCAATGTGTTTTATTGCTGTCTGTACCATTCTGACCCCCAAGGGGTCCACGGAGTCAAACAGTTCACCTGATGAGCTTCCACACCTCTTTTACTGATTAGATTTACCTGTTTATATTTTTCATGTGTGTATATCTTCACCAATAAAGCTTTTTTGTCTGCACCTATATCCCTGTGAGCCCCTCATTGCAACCATTCACGGAGGGAAATTCTTGTCCCTCCACCTCCCAACCTTTTTTGTCCCTAGATGGTCGTTTGACCTGTCAATGGCCAAATTTCTCTCTAAGTTAACCACATAGGGAGAGTGTAACAGATCAACCGACACCCTGATCGGGTACCTCCATTGACGGATGCTCCTAGTACTTTCCGAGGGCTTCAAGCACTCCACCAGACACCGTAACCACTTCAGACCCCACAAACCGCCGCAGCTTGGTTAGGATCTTGCTGTCTCCTACCCACCCTGGACCTACGACAAGGCTCCAGGTTCCCGTGGGTGAACCTCTCTTTCCCCAGAGAGTGCAGCAGAACAAGCTCTTACACAAGCTCTTACAAGAGCTTAGTGATTATCCAAGAGAGTATGGAGGACATAGCAATCCCTTACAGTCGATTCCCCCAATGAGAGACAGGACTCTAGATTGAGGGTGAAGTATAACTCAACTTTATTGGTACAGCTGCTCTTTTATACAGTTCCCCCCCCCCCCCAAGGTTACCGCCCAGGTGGATCTTGTTGGGGACAGGACATGACATTCACAATCCAATGGAAACAGGGCTTTACACTCAGTCATTCCCATACATTGTACACAATCCCTCCCCTCTGGCTGAATACATTATCTCATGCAGATGAATGAGTATACAGGAACAGAATTAAACCTAAACTAATTATCTGGCCATCTGGACAGAACAATGTGAGGTCATTACCATTAGACAATGGGACGGCACAATCCACATTCCATTTCAATACACAAACAATAGGGAAGTCTGCCAATGACAGTCTGTATGTTTCTCTCACATTGAAGCTGAAATACACATTATCTGGGAATTACAGACTTTCAGTGACGGTGAATGCCGTCACAGGGAGATTTTCTAAAACTGGAGTGTGCCAAATCTAGTGCAGCTCTGCATAGAAACCAATCAGCTTCCAGGTTTTATTGTCAAAGCTTAATTGAACAAGCTAAAGTTAGAAGCTGATTGGTTACTATGCACAGCTGCACCAGGTTGCGAGTGCTCCAGTTTCAGTAAATCTCCCCCAGAATGTCACAAACAAGACACCACAGTTGCCATTCATGTTAATATGTAGGTCGTTGTATGGTTCCTGCTGTGTATTGTTTGTGACAAATCTGTGCCAAACTTGGAGAAAACTCCACCATTGTATTGAGTACCCTGCGGAGTGGTTAGGAATATACTCCCTGTGGATAGAAATGTACTCCCTCCCTTTATTTTCACAAAGAAATCTTCTCCAATGGAGAGTTATAGGAGAGGCAGTGAGATGTAGTAGGACTGTGTGGGAAGTGGAATGAGACATAAAGATATAATTGTTATTGGGAGGGTGGACAACAAGATTGGATTGTGTAAATGTAGCACTGCCTCCACAAGGACTGCCAAATGTACACTTTTTGGGTCCCCCCTGAGTTACCAACAGCAACATTGACATGAACAGTTTCTCACTCTTTCTCCTTGGCGTGCTCCAATAACCAGTCCAGGGGGTATTTGGTTGTTTTGTGTTTTATTATAAATTAGGTAATTAGATAAGGTAATCGTGGGATACTCTGAATTAACTATGCACAATGTTGGAGGACTTCCATCTTCATGTACAGCCAGGCTGTTGGTTCACCTTGCTACTAAAGGTGAATTTGGGTTAAGCCTCTTTCCTAAGGTGACTTGGTGAACTATGGGTTATCTTCAGGACACTCTCCTCAGCATCCTCTCTCTCTCTTGACCATCGACAACCGTCCACTGATTACTCTACTCCTGGGGTGCCCCCCCTCAGGTCAGGCCCCTTGACACAAGCCCTGTACTCACGATACTGTTTTTCCAGGGTCTCCAGTGTCTCCCCTTTTGTCAGCTCTCCTGGACCTCTGGGTTCAGCTCTGTTCCTCTGGCCCTCAGGATGACCTCCTGTGACCACGTGCCACTGCTACAGAGTAGGAGGCAGCCGCCCCCTCCCTCCGGGACTCTGCTTTACAATCAAAGACCCCCGCAGCACATGTGCTCCTGTCTTTTAATTTACTGAGGCAACTTGCCACTGCCAATCACCAGGACTGTATCAAAGTCCATGCATTCATTTGTCAGGTTTCCCTTCACTGTCCAACATGCCTCCCTATTGGACCAGTGTGAAACACTTTCTAAAAACAATGAATCGCATACTTAGCACAATGAGCAGACCTCACCAACAGATCCTGCTCTCTGGTAAGCAAAGAGCAATATAGATTTGCCTGCAGCCCCTCTAATACGTAAACAGAGCCAAAAACTATACTCTCTCACTAGCACCTACCTAGAAGGGTGCTACATAAAAAAAGAGAAAGAATAGACAACAGAATTGTGGAGGAGGGGAAGAATTAGGGCAGCAGGACCAGATTGTGAAGAAAAAATATATTTTTTTGTAGAAAAGTGATACTTAAATATGGAGGGGGCTATCCAAGCAGGTTTGGATAGCAGACAGCAGTCGGTCAGATCAGGTTATGAGGGGGAGTAACAAAATTGGTTTGAGGAAGATAGGGCGAAACAAAGTAACAAAGGCAGATTGTGAAAGAGGGGACATTAGGTAATGGAGCTGAATAGTGGAGGTAGTAAACAGAATCCGCAAAGCCATGTTTATTAGAAAAACATCTTTGCCACTCTGTAGTCTCCCATGCTGAAAAATGGTGTGGCTTGAGTTTCACTTTAATTTTTCAATGAGCAGGCCAGAGACAACAGACAGATAAAACTTGTTGTCTCTGGCCTGCTCATTAAAAAATTAAAGTGGAACTCTAAGTTTTGCAAATAGCTAAGCAATTCTCCTGATTTTGTAGTGAGGCAGAGGTGTGAGATTCACAGGAGTGGTTGAACAGAATTATGAAACTTTGTCAGGTAAGACTATCTATATGTATGTTTTTCTACTGTATCTTTATCTGCTTGCCTAGAGTTAAGCTCTAGTTTTGTTCAAAATATTATAGAGCCGCTATCCAATCCATTTAATTTAATGCAGTTATGATTTTCTAAAGCTGCCACAAAAGTCTAATTTATTTTTCTAGAAACCATGACAACCATTCTCATTTTATAGATAGGATTTCCCAGAATTCTCATCCCTCTAGTCTTCTGCCTGGTTCACTGCTTTTCCTGGAGTTAATACAGTATTACTTTAAAGGCCTGTTCAGACATAAATGTGCATTAAAATGCATACAAATGCTCAAATAATGGACGTGCATTGCCTTCCATTGACATGCTTTGATGTGCATTTTTATGTGTGTTAAATTGCTATGTATTTTACAGGTTATTTACTCTGACGTCACATTCTTTTGCTGCTTGGTTCCTTGTGCTGATGTTCATATATATTAACGCAACTCCCTCCACTGCACATGACACCAGCATTGAGTTGTGAATGAGACAAATAGAAAACAATTGTTTTTTATTTGCCCACATAGTGCCCTGCATTTTACCACACTGGAAGATGCTACATGTTTGCTCATCAACACAAGGACCCAAGCAGCAAAATAATGTGACATCATAGTAAATAACCTGCAAAATGCATAGCAATTTAACTTGCACAAAAATGCATGTGAACAGGGCATAAGGCAGAACCCGAAGAACATACATACACTATATTACCAAAAGTATTGGCACTCTTGCCTTTCCATGCACAAGAACTTTAATGGCATTCCAGTCTTAGTCCGTAAGGTTCAATATTGAGTTGGCCCACCCTTTGCAGCTATAACAGCTTCAACTCTTCTGGGAAGGCTGTCCACAAGGTTTAGGACTGTGTCTATGGGAATGTTTGACCAATCTTCCAGAAGCACATTTGTGAGGTCGAGCACTGATGTTGGAGGGAAGGCCTGGCTTACAGTCTCCACTCAAATTCATCCCAAAGGTGTTTGATTGGGTGGAGGTCAGGACTCTGTGCAGGTCAGTCAAGTTCCTCCACCCCAAACTCGCTCATCAATGTCCTTATGTCTTGCTTTGTGCACTGGTCCAAATCATTTGCTGGAGGGGGGGTTATGGTGTGGGGTTGTTTTCCAGGGGTTGGGCTTGGCCCCTTAGTTCCAGTGAAGGGAGCCCTTAAGGCATCAGCATACCAAGACATTTTAGACAATTTCATGCTCCCAACTTTGTGGAAACAGTTTGGGGACGGCCCCTTCCTGTTCCAACGTGACTGCGCACCAGTGCACAGAGCAAGTTCCATGAGAACATGGATGAGCTAGTTTGGGGTGGAGAAACTTGACTGGCCTGCACAGCGTCATGACCTCAACTTGATAAATCATCTTTGGGATGAATTCGAGCGGAGACTGTGAGCGCCAGGCCTGTCCACATCAGTGCCTGACCTCACAAATGCACTTCTGGAAGAATGGTCAAATATTCCCATAGACACACTCCTAAACCTTGTGGACAGCCTTCCCAGAAGAGATAAAGCTGTTAGAGCTGCAAAGGGTGGGCCAACTCAATATTGAACCCTACGGATTAATACTGGGATGTCATTAAAGTTTGTGTGCATGTAAAGGCAGGTGTCCCAATACTTTTGGTAATATAGTGTATTATTGATGGTCTCATTTAGAATATCCAATCTTTTGTGCATTAATATTGCTCCCAGCTTCAGAGACAATGAGGTTGATTCACTAAAGGAGTTGAAAAGAAAATCTTCCCACAACAAATTGCGTTAAACTATTAAATCACATGAAACACAAATTCCCTATTTGATCTGCACAAGAATCTGTATTTTAAAGAGCAAGAATTAGCATTGCACATTATTGGATAATTGAAGTGAATATTCACACAATTTATTGTGAAAAATTCTCCTTTAGCAAATCAGCCCAAATGCCGTGAATAGGGTATAGTCAGAAATTCAAACAGCACTGGCAATAAGAAAACTACAGTAATTGCAATGCTTTTTTTTTTCAAATTTTCTTTGATTTGTACTTTCTTTAATAAAAAAGGTGAACATTTCAAAGACACATATTGTACACGTATTGTAAATCTCTTAATATTATCTTAAAAACTATTTTCTCCAGACACAGGGAAAATATGTTTGAGAAACAATGTACAAATTGCCCTTCAAATTGATATGTTCCTTGTATATATCTATATCTGCTATCCTCCAGTTTCTCTCCAACTAAAAGTAGGTCAACTTTTATCCTGGCTTCAGAAAGTAAAGATTAAAAAAAGCGTTCATGTAAAAATGCTTCTCAGTTTACTCACGTTATGTGCCGTGTGACCCAGTTTGCGAGTGTCGAGTTGAACTACATTCAGCTTTGTATCAATGTGTAGAGTTTATTACATTTTGTTAAAAAGAGATTGGAATTGGCCTATATGGCTGAAACAGAATGCTAATTGACTCAATCTTTCAATTCTACTTTGTTGTGCCCTCACAGTTCTACTGTGAACTACTGTATATATTATGAACTATCAGGAGAAAGGCTAGCACCTCTAATGCAGTTTTATTTCAAAATTAACTTTTTTAATTAGCATGACAGATTTAAATGTAATCTGTACAAATACTGTACAATTACCAATCCTATCAAACCAAGCAAAATTGTTGCTCTAGAAAAAGACAATTCTATTACATATATTAAAATGATGAAAGCCTGGTATAATTTTTTTTCTAATTGATCCATTAACGCATTTTTCCATGAGGAAAAGATGTATTGGTAAGAATGTAATGCTCTGGATCACTAATACTGTAAATTGCCATGTTTAATCTTAATTTATTGCAACTAATTGGACTCCCATTTTTCAATTGTACCGATGTTATTATAATATGCATGACTTATATAGCACTAACAGTTTGCACAGTGCTTTACAAAGTGAAGGGAGACAGAACAGTTACAACACAATTCAATACAAAAGGAACCAGAGGGCCCTACTCATTAGAGCTTACAATCTAAAAGATAATGTCAAGTGATACAAAACATAACTGTGGGGGATAAACTTAAAAGAACATAAACGTTCACTAAACATTCAGAGGTGGGATAGGCCTCTCTGAAGAGATAGGTTTTTTCAGGGATTGGCCAAAGATGGATAGAACAGGAGATAGTTAAATAGATTGGGGTAAGGAGTTCCAGAGAATGGGAGAGGCTCCGGAGAAGTCCTGGAGGTGAGCATGGGAGGAGGTGACAGGGAAGCTAGAGAGCAGATTTTAAGAGGAACAAAGACAACAGGTTTTTGCCATTTTTAGAGGAGGTAAGTGATGCAGCTGGGGCAGAGTTGTGTATGGCTTTATAGGTTGTTGATAGCATTTCAAATTGTATTCCTTGGGTGAGTAGAAGCCAATGGAGGGCTTGGCAGAGGTGTAGCAGACACAAAACAATTGGTAAGGTGGATGAGTCTGGCAGCAGCATCCATGATGGAATGAAGGGGGGATAGCCTATGTAAAGGTAATCCAATAAGGAGGGAGTTGCAATAGTCACAGTGAGAGATAACCAGGGAGTGAATTAGTAGCTTAGTGGTGTCCTTGGTTAAGAAGGGGGCTTTTCCTAGTATAAAGGGGTAATTCTCATCTTTTAGGTACAACAGAAAGCTCTTTATCTCCCAACACCATTTTAAAAACAGTTGCTCAGTTCCGCCATTGTTTAATTTTTTAAGTGAATCGAAAGCTCACTGAACAGAACCATTGTATTTGATGGTTGGAACTGCAATATCGGATTTCACAGGCAAAGGGCCCTACAAGTGAAATTGTAAAAGCATATCGAAACCTCATCACAAATATCATATATTTGAGCTTTCCTGGCCCTGTAGCCCAGTGACTGCATTCATTTTCATTTTTTAGGCTAAGAACATTTGCAACAAATGCAGAAAATACCTGTTGACCTTTTGCCAAGTGCAGTGTCCTTGTCACTTCCTGTAAGCTAACAAGGCACAGATAAACGTATCTATCTTGTGTAAACTATTAGTCCCATCAATCCACCATGTAATGGGGATCGACAAATTAGACATGTTTAAAATCCAGCCAGTGGAGTTGATTTACCAAAACTGGAGGAAGCAAAACCTGATGCAGCTGTGCATAGTAGTGAATCAACTTCTAACTTCAGTTTGTTCAATTAAGTTTTGACAAAAAAAAAAAACCCTGGAAGCTGATTGGTTTCTATAAACAGCTGCACCAGATTTTGCACACTCCAGTTTTAGAAAATCAACCCCAGTGTGACAACCATGGCTGCCCCTCTAGATACCATTGAGAAATGTGCACAGCCACAAGAGAACACCGCATCATCAGATAGTGTGAGGTCAAATACCAGACAGACAGCAGAGGTACAAAAGCAATAGGAAGAAGACAAAGTCAGGAAATGAGTCAAGGTCAATATCAATAGATAAGATTATGGCAAAGTCAGGAGGCAAGCCAAGTCAAACACAAAATAGCAGAATACAGTCAGTTCACTAGTCACAGAAGCTAAGAACCACACAGCATTTTCTCCTTAGCATCTTCAGTGTGCTGTGCTTTGAGCAGGGTTATTGGTGCAAAAGCCAGTGTCAGATGTGCATGCTTATTCATGCACATTATTGTGAGTGACTAGGTAGGTTGTCACAAATTATAAACATAATGCAATACATGGATTAAAAGTGCGTTATGTCATTGTGACACAGTTACCTTTTTGGACTTTACCAAGTAAATGCATCCTGCAAACTGCACAAACTGCCATGAAGGATATGTTAATGAAGGGGTGGGTAGTAAGCATATCACACCCAGGAAAGGAATCCCACAAACTGAGTGTAGAAGTCCTTCTCTAGCTTTCAGGGAACTTCTCTATGTTTGCAAAAAAACATGCTTATGGATAACAAATGGCATTGTCATACTGGCATCCCTCACTATCATTCCTTGCATTCCCTCTTACACAGGAAACAAATCCTACCACCATGCCCAGGAGCAGCAGCGTTTTGGCAGAGAAGATGCCGATGCATCCAAAACATGTAAATGGATCTAAACTCGAGTTAACACCTAGCTATAAGTAAGCCACCTAATTTTTAGAGGTACCCATTCTTTAGGTTGACCCTTAAAGTATAACTAAGGGCAAAACTTCTGTTTTTAGTTTTGGATAGAGTGGAGAAGGGTTATAATGCTTGCCAGTTTGTATTGCTGTCTGTGTCCCCGATAGGGAGATTCACCCTCTTTATTTGTCCTGTTTACCATTATAATTGAAAGTGAAAGTAAAAGAAAATCCCACATTTTGGGTTGTACAAAAGTAATAGAAGGGAAATCTTCCAATGGAGACACAAGTTCTGTTGACCTTGGGGTACCAAAGTAACTCCCTTAATTTGCAGGGATTTTCTCTCACTTCCTCACTTTCCTAGGGAAATGCTATGTTTGATCAGGTCACCAAGGTGGCAAAGGAACACACCTGCTCACCTTAAACTTGTCCCATGATAGCAGGCTACCAGCCCAATCAGCTGTAGCTATATTAGGTTTATTAATGTCACCAGCATGCCCACCCCTTTGTTAAGTGAAACAGTAGGGCAGGGATGCAGAAGACATCTTGACCTAATATGGCCATATGGTCATCTTTGGACAAATATGGCAACATTAGGTCAAAAATGTCAACAGCATTTCCCCCCTTTGTTACTTGTGACTGCAGGGTGGTGACTTCCACAGCTGCAATGGCAGCTTCCTATCAAGTCAGAAGGTATTGAGTTGCCTCGCGTATGGCTATAGCGAGCAGCTGAGCTGACCCCCAATGTAACCCCCAATGTAACATTAACCTTCTGGGCAATACAGGACTTTACACAACGACTTTATATGATGACACTTCCCAATGTGTGGGTGGTGGACAAAGAGAGTAAGCATGAACTAAGGTCTACCCTCCTGACCATGTGCTTCATCCCTCTCACTCTCAGTGGTTTCAGACACTGTGCACATTCTCCAGGCCCCACAGCCAGGGGACACCAGATGTGGTTACGATAATTTATGATCATTTACGATCATTTACTCAAAGCCTCAATCAATCATGGCTCCAATGGAACAACACAGTTCAGTTGTGTTATGGACTCTTGGTCCTAAACTCTGCCGATGGCTGTTCTTATCCTTGCAGTTAGATGGGCCTATGTTTCTCCTCACCCAGAATGGTGGAAACAGAGGGATAAACCAGCTCCATGGCTCTTACTTCTCTCCTGGAACTTGGATGTGGAACCAAAGGGCACCCTGCCCTCCCCCAAGGTGGGGGGAGGGAGAGCAGGAGCACAGCAGATGGATGTTGCTGCTTTCTCTTCCTCTGCAGTCTTCACCACCTCCCTGGCCCTATCCAGACTCCCAGCATTCTCCCAGGGAAGGAGGCACCTAAAGGAGAACACACTCTACCATCTCCCAACAATTATGTTACAGTTTCCTTTGGGGTTGAGCCAAACCTTAGTTCATCCTTACTCTCTATGAATGTGTGTAATAGAAATACATTGGGTGATGTAAAGATACTCTGTCACCAGCTTAAAAAAAATGCAGAAAAATTTAGTATTTTAAATGTTTACTATCGGTATTCCTTTACCCTAAATTATTTTTTATTAATTTGCAATGTGCTTTGCAAGAAGACTTGATTAACAAATGCGCTCTTATGCTTCTTGATGCATTGAGTGCAATTTGTTTTTAACCATTTTTTTTATTAAATAATCAACACTGCAGATGCTGGTCTCCTCCTGTGTTTGTTGTAATTTTCTATGCATTAGGAGAGAAGAGCAATGGGACATTAAATGGCACCACATGCCTGCTGCCTGATCAAGGGGAAGGACACCGGACACTGGCCAGTTGTGCTGCCAACAGTAAACAGCTGCTAACCACAGGAGTTGGTCAGAGGCTGCTGGCCAAACCCTACTACACTTGAACAAAGAGAAACAATGGTGTCTGCAAGTATTACAAACCCAGTGCTTTTATCCGTGCCTGAGGGGACATTATGCTGAACACTGCAACATGAGAGTTGGGCCCCAATGAGCTGGCCAGCAGAAGAGAGAGGGTAAACTACAGACTGCTGAACTGTTATGTGGTGTAACTCTCCTTAGTTAGGATTGCCCCATTATAGGTTTTAGGAGGGGTTGCTCTCTATGCCAATTGTTTTTTCCTCACTATATTTCTTGCTACTATTCACCCATTGCAGTATATTTATTGCTATGAATTACCTATTTGCTATGTCCTCATTCATATCTTTTTTGCTACCGGGGTTATTACTTATACATCTGTAATAAATATTCCGCACCAAACCAGGTGTGTCAGAGTGTGTGGTGCTGAATGATTATATAGTCTTGGGCACTAGTGATGGGCTTGGGCGTGTTAGGATCGAGCCCGTCTGGAAGCCGTCATTGCACACTGCCAATCAAAGGTAGTGAGGCATTTCCCAACCTGGAGCTGCACATACACATGCATGCCTGTGATTGGCGGTGTGCAGTGCCGGCTTTCCGGTGGGCTCAATCCGAACACACCCGAGCCTGACGCTATTGGGCACAGGAACAAGAACAAGGGACCCGAGAAGCAGTGGCTCATTCGGGGATAAGCAATATATAATGTTATGAGAAGATTGTTGAAATAAATGAACAACAAAAAATGCAGAACCCCTGTTCTGCCAAAGGTGGACTTTACTAGCATAAGCATGAGACCAGACCAATTGAAGATAAACAGTATCACAATTTTAATTTATACATATAATAGAAAAACACAACTTTGGTATCACACCAATACAGTACAACAACACATATACATATTAACCACTTAAGCCCCAGAGGATTTGGCTGCTAAAAGACCAGGGGGTATTTTGCGATTCGGCACTGCGTGACTTTAACGGACAATTGCGCGGTCGTGCGACGCTGTACCTAAACGAATTTGACGTCCTTTTTTTCCCACAAACAGTGCTTTCTTTTGGTGGTATTTGATCACCTGTGCGATTTTTTGATCATGCGCTATAGACAAAAAAAAATAAATAAAAATCAAAATGTTTTAAGTTAACATTTTCGGCCAATTTGTTTTATGCTACATATGTTTGGTAAAAAAAAAAATCGCAAAAAGCGTATTTTGATTGGTTTGCGCAAAAGTTATCGCGTTTACTAACAAAGGGAAAGATTTTTGTCATTTTTGTTGTTTTTTTTTTTAACGCGTAATGGCGGCGATCTGCGATTTTTTATGCGGTACTGCGACATTGGGGCGGACAGATCGGACCCTTGACTGACATTTTTGACACTTTTGGGGTTACCAGTGACATTTCTACAGTAATCAGTGCTATATATATGCACTGTTACTGTAAAATTACACTGGCAGTGAAGGGGTTAACTTTATTTGAGAGGGAGGGGTGGTGTGTGTCCCTAGGGGCGTGATTCTAACTGTGATTGGCTGTGGCTCGAGCTGTAGGAACAATGATCAACGGTCCTACATAGTAGAACCGTATGATCAGTGTTTCTACACAGGGGAGAATGACAGGCGGCTTGTTTACACAGCCTGCCTGCCTTTCTCCCTCTCCCCCGACGATCGCAGAGTGACCGGTGGACATCGGGTCCGCCGGTCACACGCGCGGGGGGGTCCGTGACCGCGCGGGAGTGCGCCGCCGGCAGCGCGCGCTCGCTCCCCAGAGCCTCACAGGCTAGTGACGTACCGATACATCACTCTGCCTGTGAGGGGCTGACCGCCGCAGTATATGTACTTGCGGCGGTCGGCAAGCGGTTAAAAACACTGTAAAAAACAGTAGGACATAGGATGAGGTCCTAGTACACCATATCCCTAATTCCCATCCAGGATGGAATATTCCCCCTATGTGTATAAGGGAATACATGCAGTGTACCACGACACTTCCACTGGTCACAGGTCGACGCGTTTCACTAACAAGTGTAGCTTCCTCAAGACCACTTGTGAGAGGGATTCCTATTGGCAATATTAGCTAAATCCAAGGCTGGCTGTCTTAGCATCTTGTAAGCTGACATAGGGGCCATATAGCTCCCCAAAGGAAAGAGAAAAGAAAAGGGCATGCACTAAGCCACTCAAGCATCTATAACTGTTTCAACTGTCTCTGGCCCATCTGTCATAAAGAAGTTATTCCTGTTCATTGGCGGGTAGAGAAATGGGCACACATTTTTCACCGTATATTAGCTGAACAGTCAAAGCCCAGAAGCATGGCATCAATCCACACATATACATGAGGGTCAAAAAGGCAAGCATCAAATCCCTGCAGGGGCCAAGGGTATAGAACCCACAAGAGAAGCCATCTTAGCCAGGTCGTAGAACCTCCTCCTGTATGTCCTAATAAAAATGCCAGGGCACTGTTGAAATAAATGGTCTGGTGAAGAGGCCCCTATAAGAATACTGTATGTAGTATGATTACTACCTCCACATAATTGATTATTTTCCAATTCCGGCTTTATTTACATTAAAAATAATCTTGACATAACTATTCCTCATATTTTTATACAATATTTCTTTGGCACGGCACAATGAAGATTCTAATTTAAGTTATAATACAAAGATAATTGCTTTGTTGTTTAAAAAGCAGTTAAAAAGCCCCTGCATTTCAAGGACGATATCTTTTTTAACATCGCCTGAATAAGCTAAAAAGGAAACTGTAAATTTTTACAGCGCGTCTGGTAAAACTATTTGGCATTTGCATCTTAATGAGTCTGTGGAATGAAGCTGGTCTGAGCTGGTCTTTCCCTTCTCCTCCCAGCTTAAGCTTCCAGTACAAGCATTCTGTGAGAGCAGCCAGCTTACCCTCCCCCACCAGCACATATTACCATCCAAATTCTGTGCTGTCTACTACAAAGGTCATGTGACCCTCATCAGTCTCCCAGGGTGGAGAAGGGGAAGCAGATTGAACCTGTTCTTTGTTAAGAGGTCAAAGCTAGCTCCCAGAGCAGGAAGAAAGAATTACCAACAACATTCTAATAGCTGTGCACTCTGCTTGGATGGATTTCTTCCCTGAAGCCTTGGAAACTGCCAGTGTACACTCAAGCAAACAGATCTCCTATATGTCTGATGATAAAATGTAACACCTCGGAGCTGAGATCCCTGTTTATTTCAATGACAGAGATGACAACGAGCGCATGGATTACATAAACAAATGCTTACCAGACAAAATTTTGAAGCTGGAGTATTATCTAAGCAATATTGTTATTATTATTATTAATATACAGGATTTAACCACTTAAGCCCCGGAAGATTTAACCCCCATTCCGACCAGGGTTTTTTTTGCGATTCGGCACTGCGTGAATTTAACGGACAATTGCGCGGTCGTGCGACGCTGTACCTAAACGAATTTGACGTCCTTTTTTCCCCACAAACAGAGCTTTCTTTTGGTGGTATTTGATCACCTGTGCGATTTTTACTTTTTGCGCTATAAACAAAAAAAAGCGTAAATTTTGCAAAAATAACAAGATTTTTCACATTTTTTTATATGAAATTCCCCAAAAAAAATGTAAAAATCGAAATTTTTTAACATTTTTGGCCAATTTGTTTTCTGCTACATATGTTTGGTAAAAAAAAAAAATCGCAAAAAGCCTATTTTGATTGGTTTGCGCAAAAGTTATTGCGTTTACTAACTAAGGGAAAGATTTCTGTCATTTTTGGTGTTTTTCTTAACGCGTAATGGCGGCGATCTGCGATTTTTTTTGCGGTACTGCGACATTGCGGCGGACAGATCGGACCCTTGACTGACATTTTTGACACTTTTGGGGTTACCAGTGACATTACTGCAGTAATCAGTGCTATACATATGCACTGTTACTGCAAAATGACACTGGCAGGGAAGGGGTTAACTTAATTGGGGAAGGAGGGGTTAAGTGTGTCCCTAGGGGCGTGCTTCTTACTGTGATTAGACATGGCTACTGGTGTAGGAACAGTGATCAACGGTCCTACATAGTAGAACCGTATGATCACCATTCCTACACAGGGTAGAATGACAGGCGGCTTGTTTACATCAGCCGCCTGCCTTTCTCCCTTCACGGCGGACTATCGCGAGTGACCGGCGGACATCGGAAGACCAGCGGACTTCCCAGGGAACGAGCCGGAGCAGGCGCGCGCTCGCCCGCCCGCTATTGGCTCACAAGGAAGTGACAGGCTAGTGACGTACCTGTGCTTCACTTTGCCTGGCCGGGGCTGACCGCCGCAGTATATGTACTTGCGGCGGTCGGTCCCGGTTAAATAGCGCCAACAGCTTGTGCAATGCTCTACAATATAAAGAGAGACAGTATGATTACAATACAGTTCAATACAGAAGGAATAGGAGGGCCATTGCTCATGGGGGAGAGGTGTTAGAAAAGGTAATAGCTGCTAGGGATGATCTGATAGAGGTGGCCAAAATACAGTTTTTAGGAGGAGGTGGGGTAGGCATCCCTGAATAAATGGGGATTGTTGGAAAGAGGGATGGCGCACTGCGGTGTGGAAAATAGCCATGCCCCATGAATCAAAACACTGGCAAGAAGTGTTGATAAAAAGGTGTCATGCAAGTTTATCAATTGATAATGGGGATTAAAAACAACCAAACAATCCAGTCCTGGAGTCTTCGGTGTCACTCTGGGGTGCTGTGGGGATCCCGTACCTTGAAACCGTGGAGCAGGATGGCCCAAACACAAAGCAGGTAAAGGGGGGTGGAATCCGGGGGATCCAAAAGAATTCCGATGCAGATAGGTGTAACCGTTCAAGTACTGTGTGCGGCCGCTACACAGACTTAGTACCGGATCTGCCGCTATTGACGGAAGTGTCCCCCTGATTACGTCACCGGAAGTGACGACCGGAACGAGGATGGAACGCTGACTGGATGTAGGTGGTGGAATGCAACAGGATCCCCACAGCACCCCAGAGTGACACCAAAGACTCCAGGACCGGTTTGTTTGGTTGTTTTTAATCCCCATTATCAATTAATAAACTTCCATGACACCTTTTTATCAACACTTCTTGCCAGTGTTTTGATTCAAGGAGCAGTGGCGTACCAATGGGGGGGGCGGGGGTGCGGCCCGCCCCGGGTGCCACTCACTGGGGGGTGTCAGCCGGTGTCCTGCCCAGTGTGTTCAGAGTCAGACAGATCCCGCAGTGGTTGGCAGCTCCTTCAGTCCGTGCTGCTAGTGGGGGGCGGAGCCACGGCGGGAATAAGGGGGCGGAGCCGCGGTGGGAATAAGGGGCGGAGCCTCGGCGGGAAGAAGGTGAGTGCCCATTGCAAAAGTGTGTGCTGGATAGGAGGGGGATGGGGCTGCTGCATATAGAGGAATTCATCTTTCTGTATTCTTCCTGCAGCTTCCTGCTGAATAACTGATTCTCCTCCTCTCCCTCCTGCAGGAAGAATAGGGAAAGATCAATTCATCTATATGCAGCTGCCCCATCCCCCTCCAATACAACTTCTTTTGTTGGCCCCCCAAAGTTCTTAACCTCCTCCAGTGCTCCTAATCCCTCCCTCAGTGCTTTTAGCCCCTCTCCCCCCAGTGCACTAGACCCCCCCCTGTTCTTTAGCCCCCCCCATGCTCTTCAACTCCCCACAGTGCTTTCTCCCTCCCCCCTAAGTGCTCCCTGTCCCCCCAGTGCTCTCCACCCCCCTGATTTTCCCTGCTCGCCCCCCAAGTACTCCCTGTCCCCCCAGTGCTCTCCACCCCCCTGGTTTTCCTTGCCCACCCCCCTAAGTGCTCCCTGTCCCCCCCCCCAGTGCTCTCCACCCCCCTGGTTTTCCCTGCTCGCCCCCCCAAGTGCTCCCTGTCCCCCCCAGTGCAATCCACCCCCTGCACCTTCCAACCCCCCTACAATGCTTTCCAAACCCTCTCTTAATTCTCTCCAGTTCCCTACCCCACCGTGCCCTTCAGCACCTCCAGTGCTCTCTGCTTCGTCTGTGCTCTCCGGCCCCCCTAGTGCTCTTCTATCTTCTATCATGTCCTCAGCCTCTGAGCATCTCCTGTATCATGTCTGTAGTCTCTGAGCATCTCCTGTATCACGTCTGCAGTCTCTGACCATCTCCTGTATCACGTCTGCAGTCTCTGACCATCTCCTGTATCACGTCTGCAGTCTCTGACCATCTCCTGTATCACGTCTGCAGTCTCTGACCATCTCCTGTATCATGTCTGTAGTCTCTGACCATCTCCTGTATCACGTCTGCAGTCTCTGACCATCTCCTGTATCATGTCTGTAGTCTCTGACCATCTCCTGTATCATGTCCTCAGTCTCTGATCATCTACTGTATCATGTCTGCAGTCTCTGACCATCTCCTGTATCACGTCTGCAGTCTCTGACCATCTCCTGTATCACGTCTGCAGTCTCTGACCATCTCCTGTATCATGTCTGTAGTCTCTGACCATCTCCTGTATCACGTCTGCAGTCTCTGACCATCTCCTGTATCATGTCTGCAGTCTCTGACCATCACCTGTAGTATGTCTGCAGTCTCTGACCATCTCCTGTATCATGTCTGTAGTCTCTGACCATCTCCTGTATCACGTCTGCAGTCTCTGACCATCTCCTGTATCATGTCTGCAGTCTCTGACCATCACCTGTAGTATGTCTGCAGTCTCTGACCATCTCCTGTATCATGTCCTCAGTCTCTGACCATCTCCTGTATAACGTCTTCAGTCTCTGACCATCTCCTGTATCATGTCTGTAGTCTCTGGCCATCTCCTGTATAACGTCTTCAGTCTCTGACCATCTCCTGTATCACGTCTGCAGTCTCTGACCATCTCCTGTATCATGTCTGTAGTCTCTGACCATCTCCTGTATCATGTCTGTAGTCTCTGAATATCTCCTTTAGCAAGTCTCCAATCTCTTACTCAAACTTAAACACATTGCTAATATTAGCTATCTATCTATGCTGAAGGTAGGACTGTGCAGGGGAGGCAGAGAGTGCAAAAGGGGGGACTGTGATTAGAGAGACGGAGGGCAGACTGCAAGGGGCACTGTGATGGGGGGCTGTAAAATTTGTGCAAAAAATATTCTTGAAAACATTACATTTTTTTGTGGGTGTTTTTACATTTTAAAGTCGGGGGGGGGGGGGGGGTGCCAGATATAGAATCCGCCCCGGGTGCCAAATGCTCTAGGTACGCCACTGTCAAGGAGCATGGCTATTTTCCACACCGCAGTGCACCATCCCTCTTTCCAACAATCCCCATAGTCCCCACATCATCCTGTGTCAGGGATTTGGCAGCCTAGGTGTTACATGATCAATTGGTTTCATTTCTTCATGCTACAGCCATTTGGTACCACGACCCCACAGGAACACGTCTAAGGGACTAGCGCCAGGACAATTTTTTTTGTTTGAATTTGTTTCAGCGATCACCTAAAGACAGACAGGGTAGGAACTGACCTAAAATACTTGTATAGCAGGTTTTCCAGGCCTGTGGCCTGATGTGGGTCTGCCATCGGTACCAGTTACCCCTCCAGCCCTTGTGAGCTGTGGCCCTGGGTGTGAGCACTGAGACATTGACAACTCCGGCATCTTTGTTTTGTGGTTTTATTGTATTTAAGGGGATGGGAGACGGGAATGAGTGGGATACTCCTTTAGGCTCAACTAAATACAATTGTGGGACTTTTCTGGCAAAAATGCCTATTAGCGCTGTCTTGACGCCAGCTGATGCTAGCCAATGCTTCCTGACGCTTGAACACTGTGTAATCACTAAAACTGTACTGGATCCTCGACTTTAGTCCAGAAGATCCAGGACTGTAGAACTGCTTGACTTGTAACACTACAATATATCAGAGTCACTGAATGGCTCCCTCCAGCACTGCACTGGCTGAGAAACTCCTTGTAAGTTCCTGTACTGCTGCAACTCTCAACTGGCACATTCCACATTGTGCACTATCACTTCAGGGCCCAAACCACAGGCGCCCCCTTTACACTGTAAGCTCTTCAGGGTACACTGACTATGTACCCCCTCTGTCACTTCAGGGTCCTCAACCTAGGTACCCCTTTCACCACTAGCTGGCACAGGATCCCCGAACCTCTTCTGGAGTGGTCCCCTCTAACTTCAGGCAGACCCCCAGGGGCAATCCTCAGTACTCACGACCTGTGTAGGCTTTCCTGGGACTGGACCCCTCTGAATCTCCGCAGGTTCTTGGCACACCGGATCCCCTCAGCTTAGCTCAACACTCTCTGGATCTTCAGGCAGCACCCCGAGATCCTCCTCCTCAGACAGGAGGGGAGACAGCCGTTCTCTCCCTCCTGGGACTCTGCTCCCGCCAAAGACATCGTGCCATGTGCCACCCCCAAACTTATACCCACTCCCAGAATCCTCTGTAGCACAATCTGCCTTCTGGGGTAGATATAAGCCTGGATGTGTCCCCTGATTGGGTTTCCTCCCCCACCTTATGAGAAGCCTCTCACAGGAGCCAGTGGGGAGACTCCCCCTTCAGCAGGCACACCTGGAAACCATGACACCCTGACTTATAAATCACAGCCCTGCTGCTAGACAGACAAGGCTCACTATACCTTTACCTAGCACCTATCTGTAGGGTGCTACACTTGGGTATGGAATTCCAGAGAATGGGAGAGGTTCTGAATAGGGATGAGCTTCGAGTTTGATTCGAACCTAAGTTCGACTCGAACATCGGGTGTTCGTGCGTTCGCTGAACACACGAACAAACGTGGCCGTTCACGGGAAATTCGCCCGCCATAATGCACTGCACAATTGCAGTGCATTAAGTGCTTGTGATTGGCCAAAGCATGCAACTTGACCTGTATGCTTTGGCCAATCACAGCACAATGTCCTGTCAGAGCCATGATTGGCAAAAGACAGGGTGCTTTTAGCTAATCAAGTCCACGCCCCACACTATATAAGGCTGCTTGCATGGCAGCCGTCTGTAGTGCGTTAGAGGACGAGATAGGAGTGAGATTAGGCAGGTAGTTAGTGGATTGTGCGTTTTATATATTAATAGATCAGCCAGTGTAGTATATATATATATATATATATATATATATATATATTAGGGATCGACCGATTATCGGCAAGGCCGATATAGAGGCCTAATATTGACTTTTGCCGATATATCTGTATTGGCCCCGGACCTGGCCGATATTGCCGATATTCCGAATATTTCTCATGTAAGGGTAAAATTATGTCACATAGCATGATTCCGTTTACAAATGTTATTGAATATGCCACTCACATATGTACAAATTAATGACATCACTTCCGGGTACTGCATTCAAAACAGCCAAACTTAGCGTTTTGAATGGTTTTAAGTGCAGAGGAGGGGTTTGGGGTCTTTTAGACCCCCAGATCCCTCCACAAGAGTACCTGTCAAGTAATAAAAATAAAAAAATATTTTTTTTTTATATGTACGAAAATATCAACCCATATCGGCCGATATGCAATGGGCAAAATATAGTATAGATAGTGCAGTATATATATTTATCAGCTATTGCAGAATATATCAGCTTGTGCAGTATATATATATCTATCAGCTATTGCAGTATATTTTAGATAGTGCAGTATATATATTTATCAGCTTTTGCAGGATATATATCTACCAGTGCAATATATATATCAGCCAAGTCCAGTGTATATATCCGCCAGTGCAGTATATATATATATATATATATATATATATATATATATATATATATATATATATATATACAGTATATATATATATATATATATATATATATATATATAGCACCCTCTTAGGTAGGTGCTAAGGAAAAATATATAGGTGGCCCTGTCTGCATATCAGGGGGGCCTGATTATTTAGTTAGGCTGTCACATGTTTCTAGGTGTGTCTAGGGAGTCTCCTCACTGTTTACAATGAGGGATCTTATTGGACAGTGGAGGAAAGCTGGCCAATAGCACACCAGGGCTTATGGCTATCTCAGTGGGCGGAGTTTTCCGCAATGCACCCTGGGATGAGCGATAAGTCTGAGGGGAGCATGTGACAGAGCGTCTTTGGCGGAAAGCAGAGTCCCAGTAGGAGGGTGACCGCTGTCTCTCCTCCTGTCAGCACAAGTGAGAGTGTCCTGGGCGGTCGGCCTAGAGGACGGAGGTTGAGCTGGGCTGCAGAGGAATGATCCAGAGTGCTGTGGACCAAGTGGAAATGCTGGACAGAGGTTACGGAGAAAACAGTATTGTGAGTACTTGAGACTGCCCAGGGGTCTGCCTAGGAGAGGGGAACTCCAAAAGGTCAAGGGGATCAAGGAGCCAGCTAACCTGTGGAGAAGGTGTAGAGAAAGGGGTGCCAGTGTTTAAGACCTGAAGATAAGTGAGAGAAAGTGGGTGCCAGGTGGACCCTGAAGTGTTTAGCAGCGCAGCAGCAGTACAAGTAGCTACCTCAGCAAGGAGTGCTTAAGGGAGCTAAATAAAATAATTATTTATGTGAGAGAGCAGTCCAAGATCAATTTGGAGTCAACAGGCAGCAAGCCAGCGTTAACCAGCGTCAACTGACGTTGACCGGCATTTAGCCAGCATAAAGTCAGCGCCAAGAAGCATTTTCAGTTGTCTCTAGCAAATTGTGCATAGTTGAGCCAAAGGAGTATCCCACTCATTGCCTTCTCCCATCCAGGTTCTCAAATAAACCTAAAAACCCAGAGATACTGGACTGATTATTGTCTGAGTGCTCACACTTGGGGAAACATGTACAAGGGTACCTTTGTTGCACCCTGTGGCCCAGGGGGACCCATATCCAGCAAAACAGCTGGGAATGCTGTTACATACTGTATATACAGTATATTGCATTGCAGTGTATATATCAGCCATTGCAGTGTATATATCAGCTATTGCAGTGTATATATCAGCCATTGCAGTATAGTGTAGGACTGATTCTTATATTAAATAGTGTACTACAGCCAGTTTAGTGCTTTGCTGTGATTGTAGTGGGGCCACTGAAGTGTATTGTATACAACACATCTGTGTCACCTCACTGATCCCCTTCTTTATTTCATTGATATATATTTATATATATATATATATATATATATATATATATATATATATATATATATATATATATATATATATATATAAATAATTTCTTTTCAATTTTTTTATTTTTTTTTTAGCAGCATCAGGTTCTGTTGCTACAATATTAGTTCTCCCCCTTCTTTCTCGCAGGTGCTACTGCATACTTTTGCGTCAGCAACAATTTTGTTTTTTGCACAGCAGCACTAATAATATTAAGGGCATAATTGCTACCCCCTCTTGTGCATCTCAGGCACTATTCCTTCTGCTCCAGAAGTGGGTGTTTTTTTGGTGGTACACCAGCACTAATAATATTAAGGGCATGATTGCTGTATCTCAGATGCTATTCCTTCAGCTCCTGAAGTGGGTGTTTTTTTGGTGGTACACCAGCACTAATAATATTAAGGGCATGATTGCTGTATCTCAGATGCTATTCCTTCAGCTCCTGAAGTGGGTGTTTTTTTTTTTTTGGTGGCACACAGGCACTAATAATATTAGGGGCATATTTACTGTACCCCCTTGTGCATCTCAGATGTATTTCTTCTGCTCCAGAAGTGGATGTTTTTGTTGGTGGCACACCAGCACTAATAATATTAAGGGCATGATTGCTGTACCCCCTTGTGCATCTCAGACACTATTCATTCTGCTCCAGATGTGGGTGTTTTTGTTGGTGGTGCACCAGCACTAATAATATTAGGGGCACAATTGCTGTACCCCCTTGTGCATCTCAGATGCTATTCCTTCAGCTCTAGAAGTGGGTGTTTTTTTTTTTTTTGGTGGTGAACCAGCACTTATAATATTAAGGGCACAATTGCTGTACTCCCGTGTGCATCTCAGACGCTATTCCTTCAGCAAAAAACAGTATCTCTCCTGTGCTCGAGCGGTGTGCAGAAAGGTAAATGATCTAGGTGTTTTTTTAGGCACAAATGGAGCTGTCTTGCTGCCCTCCTCAGGACGAAGGGTATCCAAAAAGCACTACAAGAAAACAACAAGAGAAGGGCGCACCGACCTTGTGCATTACCACTAAAAAAGTTTAATAAAATCAAAGAAGGTAGGGTACAATATACTCACACACATAGGATATGTACAAGCATGTAGGAAATAGGGACTGCTCACTTCCAGGACACTTCTCTACTGCTGGATAGCGTGATGGCGTCCTCACAACCTTATATGGTTTACGCGTTTTGAGGGAGGACCCTCTTCCTCAGAGCCAAAGTTGCCACCTCTGGCACCCTTCTGCCTCAGCAGGGGTTTTCTTTTTTTTTTCTTTTTTTGGCTTTATTAATTTTTTTTCTTTAATAATAAAAAAATATATAGAATAAAACCGTTTATAGTGCAGCAAGCACAAACGTATTGCACCCAAGCACCATATTCCTTTTCCACAATCTATACTAAAAACTTAAAAAAATCCCCCCCAAAAAATAAAACACAATAATAAAACAGTTTATAGTGCACCACGCACAAAATTTTTACACCCAAGCATCATATTTCCATCCCACATTCTATAATAAACCCCCTAAAATCCACATCATGTCCGAAAGGCCAACAAGGAGAGGCAGACGCTTACAGACCACTAAAAGAGGGCAAGCAGCCTCTGTGTCCACAATGAAAAGTGGTGGTCACGGACATGGTGCATTCTCTGCAAGCAGGGCACACTTGTCCTTTTTTTCCAGTGTTGGCCGTGTTATTGAGCCACAACATGAAGAAGAGTTGTTGGAGTGGATAACTAAACCGTCCTCATCCTCCTCGTCCTGTCACACAGGCTCAAACTAGATTGGGTGCAAGTATCTGTGGCACTTATTGCTATACCATAATCCCTCTCAGTGCAGGTATTTGAGAAGACATGATGTATAGTAGGGGTAGAGATCCCAGATGAGGAGCAAGGTGAAGTATGCTTTTTTTATGCTGTTGGTCTTTCAGGTGCTGTTGCCAACGGACTTCATGGCATGTCGTTATATGTCTTGTCAAGCATGTGGTGCCCAAGCTGCTGGTGTTCTGGCCACGTTTGATCCGCTTCAGACAGAGATTGCAAACAGCAACACTGCGATCTACTGCACATGGGTTGAAAAAAGACCACACCAATGAAGCGGGGAGTTAGCAGTGCCCTGCGCCTATGAAGCTCTATGGTGTGATACAATAGGGTGGCTGCCCTTAAGGCGGCCCCTAGAGCACATCCTGCCTCGTTGGGAGTTGTGACACCTCCTCCTCCTCACTTTCCTCCTCTATTCTCTCAGGCACCCAAGTACAGTCAGTGATCTCATCATCCCCTCCCTCCTCGTCACTAGAGCAAACTTGGTAGTATGCTGCAGCTGTGGCAACATGACTGCTAGATTCTTATCCGTCATTGTCACCCCCTCTCTCTAGGCTCACGTTATTTCCTTCATCAACCTGGGAACCAACATTGGAGCATTCAATTTGCTACACATCTTCCAGCATCGTGTAACTGACACTATGATCAAAAAATTCAGGTGACTCCCCTGTGCATGATGGTGAAGCTACAGAAGATTTACAGTAGCTGTAGACAAGGAGCCTGTGGAACAGGCCAGAAAAGTCTGTGGCCATTTCTGGCAGTCATACAATGCCAGTGCTCGGCTATCTGACATTCTGCGGTAAAAAGTTCGGAATTCGGCCACCAGAACTGCCCAAAATGCAATGGGACAGGAACTGGGCTTTAAAAGCCCGTAATTGGCCCAGAAACATCAGTAAAATGTGATTGGAGTGACTACGGGGTCCAGAGGCCAATCAGGAGTGAATACGCCCCCCATACGCCCCACAGTATATAACATAGCCCCGCCAAACCTCTAGCACTGTAATACAGGGGCTGTGGAAGAGAGTGGAAGCATTTGTGTTACTCCTGCTGTATGGAGCTGTTCTTTTAGTGTGAGGAAAGGGATATGCAGTGTAGTTAGGTGTAGCGCTCCTGCGTTTTCTGAAACAAGATGGATTTGCAGCTGCAGAAAAATTCCACTCAGTAGTCATGTAGAGATACGTTGAAATACCAATTCCAACTCCCAAGACTCATCACTGTGGTCTGTCTGATTCAGCATACAAATATACACACTCAATAAGATGTTCCTGGAGTGATAGATGTATATAGCAGTATAGTGGTGATGAGCTAAAGAGACAGGTATGCACAGTGACAATAGGTGAACAGCACTTGAGAGAAATGTTCATGAGAGTATAGATGGTAACAGGTAGGATGCAGATAGGTTAGCAATCATGTATGGTAGTAGGTGGTAGGATAGCAGATGACATACAGGAGAGACTAACCCAGTGCAAGGATAGATGTTAGTTGGCTCAAGAGCTAGCAATCTAAACAACAGTGCAGATGATAGTAACAGTCCTTAATATGCAGAGCTAGATAGTGTAAGCTTAGTAGGAAGGTTTATGGAGGATTCCCCTGCGGGGTACTTATCACTAATAGCAAGCAGTAGTAGAGAGGTTCGGTATGAGCGAGTGATCCGGTAGCGGGATACAGGGATCAGTAGCGAGGTTCCGACAGCGAGGTACGCTTGTGAGCATGTGAGCTTCAAGGCAGGTTGAACGAACATGTGAGTGAGAACGCCGGCGGTTGAAATAGCTGCTCTGCGACGCTCAGTGATGACAGCATCGGTCTTAAAGGTTTATGCGCACCTACCAGAAGAGAATGGTGGGACGCATACACTGACTTGGAAAGTGGAATAAAGGGTACCAGAGGTACCAGAACATTACATTAGGGTACTATATACCACTATAGTTAGATTCAATAATCTAGTTTCTGTAGGGATACCTTTATGTGTCAGGGTGACCGTAGTGTGGTTTAAGTGACCTGACTCTGCCATGTCAGGGTGACCGTAATGTAGTTTAGCTGACTCTGCATGAGGCTGCCATACCAGGGTGACCGAACTCCTCACTGTTAGGGTGACCGTAGTGTAGTTTAGCTGACTCTGCCTGCCATACCAGGGTGACCGAACTCTTCCATGTCAGGTTGACCGTAGTGTAGTTTAGCTGACTCTGCCTGCCATACCAGGGTGACCGAACTCTGCCATGTCAGGGTGACCCCACTATGCAGATTTTGGTTTAGGGGTGTATATATATATGTGTGTATATATATGAATATACACACACACACACATATATATATATATATATATATATATATATATATATATATATATATAGATATATATATATTGTGATATTTGGGGTGATAGCTCCAAGGGATCACGTGCACTAGCCAGGTAAACTTAAACAAGACGTGGTTTATTTTCTTCGACAACAGAAATAAAGCTTTCAGCAACAAACAGTTCAGAAAACAGGTATAACTTAAAAGTCTGCTTAACTCCAGCATAAATGGTAAATTATAATACGATACCAGCTTATGGCAGGGGCTTTTACCCCAGGTATGTAGTCCCAAGCAGCAGCTTGTCTCCAGCTCCTATACAGTACACAAACACTCTTGGTTTTTTTTTAGCAGCTCAGTCTCCCAGGTGTATGTCCAGCTCCTACTCTCCCACACCCACCGACACTACTTCCTGTCTTTAAGAGCTGGTCTCTCTGGGAGAGGGCTTAACCCTTGCCTTCCTGAGATCCCATACTGGTGCAATGTAACATCCATCCAGGACCCAACCTCTATGACCTACACAATATATATATATATATATATCAAAAAGTAAAACACACTTATACATTGCAAAATAAACTAAATTCACATTAGTATGCCCCCCAGTGCCCTTTCCTGCATTTTTACTGTACTTTTTATGTACAGTATATGTATATGTATATACACATATATTTATATATATATATATATATATATATATATATATATATATATATATATATACATACACCTATATTTATATATATATAAATATATATATACCCGCACATATATATATATATATATATATATATATATATATATATATATATATATATATATACCCCTATACAGAAGTTCAGATGTCATGCCTGCCTCCAAACCCCCAAAAAACGCCTGAAAAACGCCTGAAACAAAAACGCCCAGGTGTGAAAGTAGGGTAACACCATACCTGCGCTACTGAAATTCTAAGAAAAAGAATCTGTTTTTTTTTCTGGTTCTGGACATGCTACAGAGCTGAAACTTCACAGGTACACTTTTTAGACCCCCCAGACACTAAATCCAAAGAAATCTCTTTTTTTTTCGATAATTTTTTCAATAATTGGCTCTCTATCAAAAACGACAATTTTTAAGAACTTTTTTTTGTGTGATTAATAGTCCCTGGGGCATGACCCAGAACCCTAGGCACTTTTTAGGGGCATTTATTGGGTTTTAGGGCTTCAAATGGTGTTTTTTGATTACAGAAGTTCGGGTCCCATTGATTTCAATGGGGTTCTGGAATCCGAACCGAACTTTCGGGAAATTCGGGTGTTCTGGCCGAACCAAACTTTTCAAAAGTTTGATCATCCCTACTGGGGAGAGGTTGTTTCTGACAATACCATCCTTAGTGACCCAGAGGACTCAGAATCTCATGCCTCCTCAAACTTACGCTGCATGGGCTCCTTGATTCTGCAAAGCCTGCAAAATTGCCAGATGATTTGTGGAATCAAGGAGAGGGATTATTACTGGTTGGCAACCCTTCTTGATCCACATTACAAGGGTAAAGTTGCAGAGCTCAATCTGCCTTCACAGAGGGAGCAGAGGATGAAACATCTTGAGGACGCCTTGAAGAAAAATTTGTGTAACACCTTTCCAGACACTGGGAGGTTAATATTTTCTGGACGTGTTTCTGAGGCATTGTTCAGCCAAAGGAGGAGCAGTGGAGAAGGTGGCTGACCGATGCCTTTAAACAATTCTTTAGTCCTCAGCGCGCAGGGCTGTTTAAGCAACCATCGGCAGTGTCCCCATCATATGGTGCAGGATTATCTAGGGGCAAGAGCAGACTTGGAGACCTTTCCAACTGAGCATCCACTGGGTTACTGGGTCTTGGGGATGGACCACTGGCCAGAACTTGCTGAACATGCAGTCGAGCTACTCGCCTGTCCTGCTTCCAGCGTGCTTTGCGAACGGAAATTCAGTGCTGCTGGAGGTTTTGTGATGGATAAGAGTGCGTCTCTCCACCGACTCTGTTGACCAGCTGACATTTATAAAAATGAATCAGTCCTGGATCAACAGCAGCTATCAAGCCCCTGATGCTGATATAACTGATTGAATTTTCTAGGGGTCTGGCATCCCTTGAAGATTGCATATGCTGCCTATCCTGTTCCTGAATCTTGATTATGCTAGCTTCCAACAATGTTTTTGGTTTAGGTCACCACCAACACCCAAGGCCCAATTTTTCTGCACCTGTATGACAGGTGCATGTGATTTGAATTTCGTATAGAATTTTTAACAGCAGGGCCCGTTCCTACACCCAGCAAGACCAACTGTGAGGGGTTGCGGTGTTCAGGCACCACCAACACCCAAGGCCCGATTTTCTGCACCTGTATGACAAGTACATGCGATTTGAATTTTGTATTGAATTTTTAACAGCAGGGCCCGTTCCTACACCCAGCAAGACTAACTGCGAGGGGTTGCAGTGTTCAGGCACCACCAACACCCAAGGCCCAATTTTCTGCACCTGTATGACAAGTACATGCAATTTCAATTTTGTATCTAATTTTTTACAGCAGGACTCGTTCCTGCGTGTTTTCTTTTTTTATAATTTTGGCGTAACAGATCCAAATCCATACCAGACCCGAAGGTACTGGGGGGACCCTACGCCGTTTTTTTCTTTTGTTTTATCTGTATTGCTGGGTGCCGACAATACATTACAGCCGCGAGTAAGTTTAAATTACATTTTTTCCTTTTCAAATGTCAGTATTGCTGCAGCAGGCTACATACATCGTACAAATGCACCACTTTACAGGCACATTAAGGGGACCCCCAAGCACAATATTAAAAGGAATTTTTCATTTTTATTGTTTCACTTTAAGCATCATTAAAATCACTGCTCCTGTAAAAACAATAGTTTTAAAAAAAAATGTTTGCATTGGTACATGTCCCCCAGGGCAGTACCCGGACCCCATACACTTTTTTCTGGGCAATAACTTGCATTTAAGCCTTTAAAATTATGACTTTAGACTTTTCAGGTTCGAGTCCCGTAGACTTTAATGGAGTTTGAATGTTCGAACGATGTTTCCCCAGTTCACGGTGTTCTGGTGCGAACCGAACAGGGAGGTGTGCGGCCCATCCCTAGTTCTGAAGATGTCCTGGAGGCGAGCAGGGGAGAAGGTAACAATGATGCCTGAGAGCAAGATGTCCCGGGAGCAGCGTATAGGTCAATTTAGACAATACCTGCAGATGAGGTTGGTGATGTAGCTGGGGGCAGTGTTATAGATGGCTTTGTATGTGGTAGTTAATATTTTGAATTTTATGCGTTGGACAGTCAGAAGCCAGTAAAGGGGTTGGCAGAGAGGGGCAGAGTATGGTGTATAGGTCTGTGTTATGTTAGGTCAGAGAAGAGGGAGTTGCAGTAGCCAAGGCGGGAGATAACCATAGAGTGAATAAGTTGTTTTGTGGTGTTGTTAGTTAAGATGGGGCAAATTCTGGAAATGTTGCAGAGGTTAATGTGACAAGACTTAGCCAGTGATTGTATGTGAGTTCAGAAGGAGAGGTTAGAGTCCAGGATTACACCTAACACCCTGGAGTGTGTGGAGGGACCAATAATTGTGCTATTGATCTCAATGGTAAAGTGATGAAGTGGGGATTGGGGAGGAGAAAATATTACAAGCTCAGTATTTGACGGATTAAGTTTGAGGAAATGGTGTGACATCTATATTAATATATTTCTCAGTAAATTTGTGATACATGAAGAGATTGAGGGGGTAAGCTTGGGAGTAAAATTATAGATCTGGGTGTCATCTGTATAGAAGTGCTTTTGGAAGCCATGGGAGGTTATCAATTGGACCAAAAAAAAAAAAGGCGTAGAAAAAGAATAGGAGGGGCCCAAGGACATAGCCTGGGGGTACCCCAAATGAAAGAGAAACAGGAGCGGAGGAGAAAGAGCTGTATATGACACTGAAAGTATACTGAGATAGGTAGAAAAAAAGGGGTGTGGAGGTTGAGTATGATGAAAGGAGAATTGAGTTAGTCTACCCTCATCCCTTTACTGAATGGTAGGCATGTACAGGGAAAATGACCCCCTAAACGGGACTATAACGGGTACTGACTCATGTGTATCAAAAAATAGATATTTTATTTATACAAACAATATATACAAAAATTGGCAAATGAGCATGATAATACACAAGTGCACAATATACGAAATTTAAAAATGACGACTATATACAGTTCAGCTAGAATGTGACTGTGCCAACATGGAGGAACCTGAGGTTAGGTACTGGAGACCCTATCTCTCCAGTACCTAACCTCAGGTTCCTCCATGTTGGCACAGTTACATTCTAGCTGAACTGTATATAGTCGTCATTTTTAAATTTCGTATATTGTGCACTTGTGTATTATCATGCTCATTTGCCAATTTTTGTATATATTGTTTGTATAAATAAAATATCTATTTTTTGATACACATGAGTCAGTACTGAGATAGGTAGATAGAGAACCAGGAAAGAGCAGAGTTGCAGGGACCAAGGGAGTATAATTTGCTGAGGGGGAGTGGGTGGCATACTGTGTCAATAGCAATGAAAAAAGGTTTTACATGTATTTTCCAACTGCAGCCAAAGGCCACAAACAAGCCACATCTTGCAGACTTTCAGGTTATTGGACAGATGTGTCGATAAATTTGGCATTTAAAAAAAAACACACTGATTATATCTCTTTTAACTGGATGAAGAGATGAAAAACCCAGACCAGAGCAGGGGCATTGCAGCACCACCATCAATCGTGAGCAGCTTGTAGGGTAGATTGGGATTGACCACATTGTGCTACCAGCTCCTGACCCAAATGTGTTACCTCTCAGACCTCAGATCAGAGCATCAATGCAAATGCAGAGCCAAGGGAAGAAGGGCAAAAGACACGCCGGTCCAGGTGAGATGAAAGAGCCTCTAAGATTTCACACATGGGTGCCCGCCCTGGCTTGCCTCCATGAAGCATGTAGTAGAAAAAGGTAATGGCTGCACACCACCGCTGGTCCTGAACCTTTTATTGAAATGGAAAAGTTACAGATGGTTAATGCATTTCACACAAAAAAATGTGCCTCATCACAGGGAAGTTCTGGGCTTTCACGGCTTCGTTGTTTCAGAGTTGACACAGTTGAGGGGAGAAGCAAGAGGATTTTCCTCTCTCTGCCAGGTGCCATTGTATCTGTGGTCTGGTGGTATGGTGAGTGTATTTTATGGAGGGCAGTTGTATGTTAGTTGCTCCTGACCTCCGCACTCCTAATCTCTGCACTCTGTGTTATCTTCTATTAACCTCTGAAATCTGTTACTTTTTCCTGACCTCTGAACCCTGTTACTTACTACTGACCCCTGTACTATTCCTTTAAAACTTTTGACCACTGAACTCTGTGTTACATACTCCTAAACCCTGCATTACATACTACTGACCTCTGAACTCTGCACACTGATGCACATCTCATTCATGTTGTTCAGGTAGATCTCCACTTCTCCATGGTTGCCTTCCCCTGGACTAGAACAACATAGGAGTGTTTTAGTAGTTTAATTATTAATTGCTAAGTGTTCCAAACAATCGCTAAGCAGATGAAACTAATGGTGTAAACTACACAGGCAGCTTGTTGTAGTAATAAAGCTAGCATGATTATAACATGCTCCAATCACTTGTTATTGATCTTGACTACATGCTACCTTGTAGCTTACTCCATAATGAGCTATGCATCCCATCTGTTTAGTGATTAAGTGCTACCCCAAGTGATTATTCTCTAGCTATTCTAGTAGTGCCATTAAGCTATGCAGCACTAGCTTAAAGTGGAGCTTCACTCTCCCAATCAAACATGATTATTTGTAATCCAAATTGCTGCTAGCACTAGTAAATAGATAGAGGAAAGTATATCATATTTACTTGATTTATTTATCAAGTCCGAGCCACCAAACCTCTCGCTGGCGGGCATGGGAGACATTTAAAATAATACACTGGTATAGAATGGAGGTTTGGTGGCTCGGCTCGATAGGAGTGACCTTTGGCAGTCAGTAATTTCAGGTGAGGTTATATCTCCCCCCTACCTTTGTCTGTACATCCTGAGGATTGTATTATTATTAATTCTATCCTATTATCACCATTAGAACAAGCGCAATCCATAAATCCTCCTGAAGAAGCGGTAAAAAACGTGAAACATGTAGAGGGATATACGGTGGGATACCTACATTTTTTCAATATGGGATAATCTGTTCTGATATATACTGTAATTTTTGTATAACTGCTTTGCTTTATTCCTTTTGTGATTTTAACATGTTTTGAATAAAATTTACAAAATATTTTATTCCTGTATCTATAATTTTTGGTACCTGAAAAATCCAGTCTTCTTGTCCCCTATCCCCCTCCCCCCTCTCCTCTGGACCTATATGGGGAGCATAGGCCCAGTACTCTCCCTTTTCCCCATTTTTTGATATACAATTTGGATGTTGATACCTTTCTTAAATTTTGTTATACATCAGGCTTCCATATTGATGTACAGGCAGTAGTCAACATGAATATATTCTAAGGTTCATCCCACTGTATAGTACTACTACTATACTTTCCTTATAATATGTCAAAGATAGACAGCAGGGATGGAAAGGGAAGGTTGGGGTAGTAAAAGTATGTAGTTAGCCCATACATAAACACAGAAATGCAGGCTGTACCCATGCCATGGGTTGGATGCTTTGCTTTGCAGCCATGACAAAAATGAAACGGCTTGTTGCAATTGGCATGCAGTACAATTGCTGAATACGACCTATTTAAGTGAATGGGATGGCACAACAATCTTCCTGCAACTGCATACAATGTGTGCAGTTGTGGTGAGGTGGCTGACATTTCAATGATTTAAGCAGAGGAGGAAGAGGAGGAAACATATTGCCTTCTCATCGTCTGTCAAATGCCAGAATAGTAACACATATGACCGAGCCCTAAACAATTAGATGTTAGAACAGAAAAATGCAAAGAAAATAAATTTATCACTGAAAAAGAAGCATATGATACAATTTACTTTTTTCAGTAGCTGCATCCAGAGAGGTTTTTTTTTGATCTGCTAGTAGAAAGACAGCTAAAGATTTATGTCTACCCTGCTATGCATAGCATACCTAGCTCACCAAATGACTGTTCTTAGAAAAATCTGGATTTTGTCGCATCACAGTAATGAATTATGTAATCATAAGCCTCACTATGTTTTATGACATTGTGTTCAATGCAAGTTTGTATGAATATTCTTTTGGTACTCTAGCTGTGAGTTTTAGCAGTGACAAGTAGCAGAATATGTGGGGCTGCCTAAATATAATATAGGAAAGGTGTCAGAAAAAGACCTTAATTTTTATTTTCTGGAAATGTTAGCAGACTCCAATATGCTTCTTTCATGCCTTTGTGTAGCCAAGTGCCAATTTACTCACCATGCTCAGATGCGGGGGAAAGACCTTTAATTGCTTTTCCCACAATTTCCTGGGTTTATGACTATGCCCGGGGAATATAAGTCCCTCAGCAGATCAGAGAGGCAACATTTAATAAAAAAGCAGAGGTAGTGATCTGCAGCCAGGTGAGAGGCTCTAATGTCAGAACTGAGCTGCAGGTAGCTGGGCTTGTAGTTAATAGCAAGCAGCTTCTCAGAAGACCCAGCTACTGGGGGGGAACTCCTCCCCAGTTGCTACCTGGGTACTCCACTTCCAGTGGGGTTGCCCCCTTCCATTTGTCCTTGGGCCTGGAATCCTTACACCTTTTTCACCTATCCTAGAGTTCTGACATGGTCAGTGGTCAGGTTCGGAGGCTAGTAACTATAGCAGTGTAAATGTTCACACAGAAACCAGCAGGATGAACACATCAGTAGGTTCCCCTGACAGGTGTGCTTGTGCTAGGTTGGGGTCCTCAGGACCACCTCACCAGGAGGTGAGCAAGCCAGTGTCCGGAAGCAGATGTAGCAGGTAGTTATCCAACAGAAGTGTAGTTGGTAAAAAGTGGTTGCAGGTTGGCATCAAGCAGAAGAAAAGTCAAGGAACAAGTCAACGGTGGGTAATGAGTAGTAGTGAAGCTATGAACAGCAGCAGGAGAGCAAGGAGCCACATTCTGGCTGGAGAAGAGCACATTAATCTAGCAAAAAAGAAATGCAAAGACATGGCCTAAATAGGAACAAGATAGAAAGTAAGGTTGTCCAAGAAGTCAGGCAGGAAGCTGTCCAGCATCTCAGTTGGCACAGTAAGAAGAGATACTGTCACAAGTAACAGTGATCCCTGGTTCAGATCTGGATCCTGGCAACTTCATTGTGAGGGATACTGAATATGAGGATAAATGCAAGTAGCTGTTTGAGTTCTAATCTACCCTACTTAAAGTGTTACTAAGCCCAGGACCTTGCATTTAATATATCTGGTTTCCAACAGAACATGGAAATGCAACTATTTCAGTAAATATAAACCGCTAAATACCTTTCCTCATCAGCGGTATATAGAAGTCTTGTGACTTTAATCAGTTCCTGCTTAAAGCTTGTAGGAGGAGTTTTCATACTGCACTGAGCTGTCCTATCTGGATCAGGGACCCCTGCCCCTCTGTCTGGACAGTGATGATTGGCCCTGTGCTAATCACATGGACTCTCCCAAGAAAAAAAAAACTCTTTAGCAATACACACAAAACTGAGCATGTGCAGCTGGACTCCAGTAACTTTGTCTTATCCAGACCTGTTCTGGAGTCAGTGGAAGAAGAGTAGGATCTGTGCATACAAGGTCAAACAGCCTTTTTACTCAATGCAGAGGATTATCTCCTTAGAATCCACAGTGAGAACAACAAGCATTGTTTACTTAATTTACAAACTGATTTTACTGTTGTAGGTTTAGTAACACTTTAAATAGTAATTTTGAGCTACATTCTCTGATGTCTCATAGAGTGTCTTATATAGATTATGTTATGAAGCAACATGATACACTGATTGGGTCGCATTGCTGTGAGGAGTCCATGGGGTTGATTACTAAAGGCCAATAGACTCTGTACTTTTCAAGTGCAGATGCACTCATTTTCCCCATCTTCAGTACATTCACTGACCTCGGAGAAAAATGAGGACAGCTGCACTTGCAAACTACTACTTACCTTTAGTAAATCAACCCCCACTATTTGTGTAACTTTCATAATCTGTGTTTTTCTGTAATGTATATATGTTCTTTTCCATTAAAAGCCTGTTTTCCATTATTAATTCTAATTTTGTACCTGTTTTATAAACTGCAAGTTGCATGCTCTATATGTTCATTGGACAAATTATCCATTCTACTAAGCTTGTATTTTCCATGGCGCCTATCTGCCCATCTGAAAGTATTGTATCATTAAACACAACTCCCATATAATAGCATTGACAAAGTAAAACTGTTGTCATTTTTGCCTTCACTAGAAGTGGGGACTTCCTTTAATCCTACTCATGTTTTACCACGTGTTAACTCGCCAAAACCCATGATTTGTGGTGCATTGCGTTTAATTTTGAGCATATCACAATACACAAGTGTTTAAACTCAACTAAATATATTCCACGTGCAAAAAAAATCAAAAGTTTAAAGGTTTTCAAGGTTTTAGAGTTTGCTTTATTTACAAAGCTGCCTCATCCGGAGTAGAAAAGCCTAAAGGCTAAGTTTCCCTTTTTTTTCTAAAATCAAGCTCCTCTATGTACCAATAGACATGGGCTGAACACCCCCTGTTTGGTTCGCATCTGAACTCCCAATATGTTCTAACTGGAACAGGGAACCCCATTGAGGTCTATGTAAGCCGAAAAGGAAAAATCAAAAATGCCCATTTTGAAGGCTTATATGTACGTAATCGGCCATAAAAGGGGTATGAGTGTCTGGATACTGCCCTGGGGGACATGTATCAATGCAACAAAAACTATTGTTTTTACGTTTTTACAGGAGCAGTAATTTTTATTGTGCCTGACCTCACAAATGCGCTTCTGGAAGAATGGTCAAACATTCCCATAGACACACTCCTAAACCTTGTGGACAGCCTTCCCAGAAGAGTTGAAGCTGTTATAGCTGCAAAGAGTGGGCAAACTCAATATTGAACCCAATGGACTAAGACTGTGATACCAATAAAGTTAATGTGCGTGTAAAGGCAGGCATCCCAAAACTTTTGATATTATAGTGTCTGTCCCTCACTAACATGTGAGGCCGCTAAATGTGCTGTATAAACTGTAGATAGCTGAGGCTTCATACAGCATAACGCACAAAGAATCTTTGTATTCATTGCTAGAATACATTGCTTTCTCTGAATGTCTGAGCATCGATCAGGTAGACTCTTATTGTGTTCCGGGGATGAAACAAGAAGTCTCGGCTTGCACCGGAACACAGTGCAGTATGCAGTATGTAGCCTCAGTTACATACAGTTTATACTGCACATCCAGCAGCCTCACATGTTAGTCAGGGACATAGTTCTTTTGGGCCACCTTGGCCCAAACGAACTATGTAAAATGTATCAAAAGCTGAAGTTCAGCTTTAAGTGGGGATCTTATTGACTGAAAAGTTATTTTGGACAACTCACTATGGATGTTTGACTGAAGAATATTGAATCTTCCCTTCCTTACGACTTTAGTTTTGGAGCAAGCATTCTGCTCTAAATGACCAAAAATTGTCCCGGCTGCTTCCAGGATAGATTTCATGTTTGTAGTGGGAAAATTAGGCATTAAATGTGACCCCAAGAGAAAAGCAAGTGCTGTTCCAATCCCTAAAACAAATCTGGCGACTAAAGTGGTGTCGGGTGCTGGCTTGCCTGCAGCGTTTGCCCAGTCCACTGAAAAAAAAAAGAAATGTAGGAAGCCGCACACTGATGATCAACTAGTCACAGTATAACATAAGAGGGCTTCAGCTTGTCTCCTTCTAAAGCCATGCCCCTCTGACGTGTTTCACCACCTACCTCTGTGATTAAGCAAGTGGTAGGGTAAAATGCGTTAGAGGGACACAGCTTCTGCAGAAGGCTAGCTGAAGCCATCATCTTTTATACTGTGACCAGGTTGGTCATCTGTGTGCAGCTTTCTACATCTCTGTCAGTGGGCATTAAATGGTTTTACTTGTTTTTCAACTTTCTTTAACAGACCAAACTGTCCAGCAAAAGTGTCAGATAGAGGATTGAGACAAACCATTTAACACTGACACGGCTTCTTACAAAGGTCAGTTTTTTCTTCATATAGTGAAAACACTTTATAGTAACACTATATAGACACTGTTATAGTAACTGATTGAAATGTGTTAGATGGAGTTAGGCATTGATTTGTTATTGACTTGCATAAATCTAAGGCAGGCCATAGACTGTGTGAATTTCTTTCCTGCAACCACAGGTTTCCCCATCGACACAGACAGCGTTGATGCAGGAATCCTTCCTGTCAAGCAATTGTCTGCTGGGAGCAGGAGCGGGCAAGGGCTGGTGGGGGAAGCCGTCCCCGCCGGTAGAAGACAGTGATTATTTCTAGTGGCTATAGCAGCTGCTAGCAATAATCTCATGGGAATCCAGCTGGATGGTTGTACCCAATTTAATCGATCAACTTGGTACATTCAGCCTGCCCACACATAGTTAGAATATCTGCTGAACCAGTCGAGATTCTGACCATCTATTATCGGCCTAAATCTAATTTTTTTTTTAATCTGCGGTGGTGAAAAAAACCTGAAACAGAAAAACCATTAAGTGAGCAAAAAACGTGCATGTGAAACACACTGAAAAGTGCACTTAAGGTTGTGCTTTAGTCCACCCTCTGAAGTGGTAGGACCACTCCCTGATCCCCAGGGTGTAAGGCTCCTGATAGGGACTTAGGGTGCCAATGGCTGGCCTAAATCTACTAGTCCGTCTAAAACGTTGACAAGTATCCAAGGGTGGCTATGCTGACCCTCCATAGATACAGTTCAGATAGTGAGTGTAACCACCCTAAGAAAGGAAGTATGTTAGTGGCCAAATCACCAGGTGAAAAGAAAAGAAAAAGTCCTAGGTAAAAAAAAATGATTGCAGCCGCAACATCTAAGGACTGGCAAGCTGTTTTGTTTTGGGGGGTTAAATACACTTTAACCTCTTGCCGACCGCCGCACGACTATTTACTCGGCGGTCAGCCCCTCACAGGCAAAGCGACGTAGGACTATGTCACTAGCCTGTGAGGCTCTAGGGACCCCCCCGCGCGTGTGCCCGGCGGACCCGATGTCCGCCGGGCACTCGCGATCGTCCGTTACACCGGAAGAAAGGCAGGCGGCTAATGTAAACAAAGCCGCCTGTCATTCTTCCCTGTGTAAGAATGGAGATCACAAGGTTCTACTATGTATAGTAGCCACAGCCAATCACAGTTAGAAACACGCCCCTAGGGACACACTTAACCCCTCCCTCTCCAATAGAGTTAACTCCTTCACTGCCAGTGTCATTTTTACAGTAACAGTGCATATGTATAGCACTGATTACTGCAGTAATGTCTCTGGTAACCCCAAAGTGTCAAAAATGTCAGTCAAGGGTCCGATCTGTCCGCCGCAATGTCGCAGTCCCGCAAAAAAAATTACAGATCGCCGCCATTACTCGTTAAAAAAAAAAACAACAAAAATCTTTCCCTTAGTTAGTAAACGCAATAACTTTTGTGCAAACCAATCAAAATACGCTTTTTGCGATTTTTTTTTAGCAAACATAGGTAGCATAAAACAAATTGGCCTAAAAAAAATTTAGATTTTTAAATTTTTTTTGGGAATTCCATATAAAAAAATGAAAAATATTGTTATTTTTGCAAAATTGACGCTATTTTTTTGTTTATAGCGCATAATCAAAAAAAAAAAAATCGCACAGGTGATCAAATACCACCAAAAGAAAGCTCTGTTTGTGGGAAACAAAGGACGTCAAATTAGTTTAAGTACAGCGTCGCATGACCGCGCAATTGTCCGTTAAAATCACGCAGTGCCGAATCGCAAAATAGGCCCTGGTCAGGAAGGGGGTAAAATCTTCCGGGGCTTAAGTGGTTAAATCACCATTATGACTGCCAGTAATAAATATTTATATTAAAATCTCTTTAAGTTATTAGACTTTTACCGTATATAATAAAAAGAAGCATCACCCCATGGATGCCTTACAGGCTGTTTCACAAGTCAGCCAGAAACTCTGACTCTGTCATCTTTTGCTGAGTCCACGGAGTCTTTTCCAGGTACAGTATTATCAAATTGTTCCTCCTTAGTCTCGTAAATGCTTTCATTTTAGAGGCTCCTTCTTTCATAATTGTAGTAAGACCATAAATCACCACGAAATTCTGCTGACAGTTATTTATAACATAGCTCTGTTCTAGTCTCTTCAAACTTCATGTACAAAAAATTACCAGAAACTTATTATATGATCTCTCAGTATAAATTTTACAGTAGATATTCCTTAGAGATCATAACATCTCCATAAATCTGCATGTAAAATACAAGTCTGCCTGGAATGCTTTAACAAGGAAATGATTAACATAACTGCATGAAAGGGATTCTTATAATAAAGTGTGCAAAGAAACAAACAGCAGTATTAAGTAGCATTTAATTCTTTGGCGTTAATTCTTAAAGTGTATTTAAACCCAAACCCGCATACTAGATACAGTATCTCACAAAAGTGAGTACACCCCTCACATTTTTGTAAATATTTTATTATATCTTTTCATGTGACAACACTGAAGAAATTACACTTTGCTTCAATGTAAAGTAGTAAGTGTACAGCTTGTATAACAGTGTAAATTTGCTGTCCCCTCAAAATAACTCAACACACAGCCATTAATGTCTAAACCGCTGGCAACAAAAGTGAGTACACCCCTAAGTCAAAATGTCCAAATTTGGCCCAAAGTGTCAATATTTTGTGTGGCCACCATTATTTTCCAGCACTGCTTAACCCTCTTGGGCATGGAGTTCACCAGAGCTTCACAGGTTGCCACAGTCCTCTTCCACTCCTCCATGACCACATCAAGTTGCTGGTGGATGTTAGAGACCTTGCCCTCCTCCATCTTTCATTTGAGGATGCCCCACAGATCCTCAATAGGGTTTAGGTCTAGAGACATGCTTGGCCAGTCCATCACCTTTACGCGCAGCTTCTTTAGCAAGGGAGTGGTCATCTTGGAGGTGTGTTAGGGGTCTCAGAAGGGAGGGGATCATGCTCTGCTTCAGAATGTCACAGTACATGTTGGCATTTATGGTTCCCTCAGTGAAAAGTAGCTCCCCAGTACCGGCAGCACTCATGCAGCCCCAGACCATGACACTCCCACCACCATGCTTGACTGTAGGCAAGACACACTTGTCTTTGTACTCCTCACCTAGTTGCTGCCACACACACTTGACACCATCTGAACCAAATAAGTTTATCTTGGTCTCATCAGATCATAGGACATGGTTCCTGTAATCCATGTCCTTAGTCTGCTTGTCATCAGCAAACTGTTTATGGGCTTTCTTGTGCATCATCTTTAGAAGAGGCTTCCTTCTGGGACGACAGCCATGCAACGTGCGGCGTATGGTCTGAGCACTAACAGGCTGATTCCCCCACCCCTTCAACTTCTGCAGCAATGCTGGCAGCACTCATACGTCTATTTTCCAAAGACAACCTCCGGATATGATGCTGAGAACATGCACTTTTTGGTCGACCATGGTGAGGCCTGTTCTGAGTGGAACCTGTCCTGTTAAACCGCTGTATGCTCTTGTCCACCATGCTGCAGCTCAGTTTCAGGGTCTTGGCAATATTATTATAGCCTAGGCCATCTTTACGTAGAGCAACAATTCCTTTTTTCAGATCCTCAAAGAGTTCTTTGCCATGAGGTGCCATGTTGAACTTCCAGTGACCAGTATGAGAGAGTGAAAGCGATAACACCAAATTTAACACACCTGTTCCCCATTCAAACCTGAGACCTTGTAGCACTAACGAGTCACATGACACCGGGGAGGGAAAATGGCTAACTGTGCCCAATTTGTACATTTTCACTTAGGGGGTGTACTCACTTTTGTTGCCAGCGGTTTAGACATTAATGGCTGTGTTGAGTTATTTTGAGGGGACAGCAAATTTACACTGTTATACCAGCTGTACACTCACTACTTTACATTGTAGCAAAGTGTAATTTCTTCAGTGTTGTCACATGAAAAAATATAATAAAATATTTACAAAAATGTCAGGGGTGTACTCACTTTTGTGAGATACTGTATGTCGTTCATGTGTTCCTGTAATGAAAAAAGCTTAATTTGTTTTTATTATGGTACATACAAGATGGACTTTTTGGTAGTCCTCTTGGTACTCTGCCATATAAGAATATTTATAAATCAATAGATCACAGAAATAATTTGTGTTATATAAAATCACAAACCTTATTACAAAGCAACTAAAATCAAGACGTCCATTACATAAAACAATGATACACCTCCAACCTTAACCCAATAACACCTCTCCTATGATTTTGATCCAAACTATTTAGCATGTAGTAATACAGGTATCTCTGCTAGTAAAATCCAGTAGGGAAGATAAGGGAGGCTGTAAACTCATTTCTTGGATCAAAGTCTATTTCCTCTAGAGATGGGAGGTATATCTAAAAATGTACATATAATTATAGTTAGTAGTAGAACATAATTACAGTAAATACATTACATTTATTGTATACCTATACAAATTATATAGGGCACATGAGTGTTACTCACAATAAAATACTTTATATGGAAAACAAAATGTACAAGCTAAGCTTGAAAGGCAAACCATATGTACCCTGCATAAAGGGAACAAACAAGAAAGATTCAGGGAGGGTCGCAGAGGACCAGGAAATGAACAGACATCATCAATGACCAAACCTAGAAAACAAACTAACAGTAAATTCACAATCCAAAGAATGTAAATAGTAGTACATGATAACTAATCTTTGTCCTAAATTTCCACAAGCTTACCATGAGGATAAAAAGCATGCTGAATCAAGCCCTTTAAAGGATGTAGATAAGGATGTGTAAATGAAATGAACCCCCCTAAATGCTACACTACTGTATGCACACTTTGATTGATGGAAACTCATTGATTGCAGTCTATCTGTTGACCATGGGTAAGTGACGGGTAGACTGTGAACAGGCCCCATGAATACTAGCACATTATGGCACTGCCTTGCAGGATTAATTCAAAAGAAAAAAAAAACAGCGTTTTACTACCCCTTTAAGCAGTTAGTACATGCCAATCTGTCACATTCATTCAACCTTTCAGACACTTACCAAAGCAGAACACAATGGCCTCTTTACTAAACAAAATCAAAACAATCAAATGAAGCACACAGTAGAAACATTATAACTGAAACACCATACAAATATAAATAGTGGTTAGCATAACTGCCTATTTGTCATTTAGAGTTTCATAGAGCAGTGTATCTCCATAACAATCATTTCACAGAAAAAATGGTTCGCTGTTCATTTAATTTACCCCAGTGGGGTGGTTACCAATAAATCCACTCCATTTCACATTGTAACAGCCTTTTGTCTACATTGTCTCCTTGTGGGTCCTCATGGATCCGATCCAAGGCAACATAAAATATACTAGACAGTTTTTATTTATGATAATAGGCAGCATGGCTATTGATGTGAAGAAGTCCCCACACTCTATTGCACATTCACAATCCACGTTTCCAAAACATCAAAACAGGCATCTAATTTTTCCAACATAAAAAATACACAATCAAAAAGTAAAAAAAGTTACACAGCCCTACTGTCTTGCATTTAGTGAAATGTCTTGCTTTAAGTAGTTCTCTATTAGGAAGGAAAATATCCCTATTATCACAAACGTAATGGAATAACTTTTAATGAGGTGGCTCTGCAGAATACCAGCTCTGGTGCATCTCAGACATACTGGGTCACAATCATATCTGATTTTAGCTGGTAACAATACCTGCCAAGGATATTCTGAATCTCTTGTATATTATTTCATTATTACCTTAAAACTGAACTTTACCCATAACAACTTGATAGAAAATATTTTTTCTTTAGCAAGGAACATACTGTACATTCCACATTATTAATTATGTAACCAAAATGAGTGTACTATAAATTGTCTCCAGCATTGCCCCTGTTTCTTCTTTCTGAAAGCTGCCAGAGCCCCTGAACAGCAGTAAATCATAAAGTGGAACAAAACCCATTGATTTAATGTTTTTAAAAAAAGGTTCCATTCCTGGAATGCCAGGATTGCTAACTGTCACATTTTCTTGTGTTCTTAACCAAACTGTCAGGCTATCAAATGGCTGATGTCATAACTGATCGCAAGTGCAACACCATGGCAGTTGCAAAAAAAAACAGAAGCAGCTTCCTTGGCTTTAAAAGATAGGAGAGTTTAATTCCACTGTCAGGAGATTGGCCTCTACAAATTCAGCAGTGCCAAACAATAGAGAGCAACTGAGCATGTGCAGAGCAGGGTTTAGACAGTGTATTACTGGGTTTTACACAGTATAGGCACTTTTTTTAATGTTTTTCACAGCTATACCTGCAAAAGGGGCTAGCCTAAAGTGATCTAGCAGGATTAAAAACTGCGCGGGGCGATTGGCAAGTGGTTAATATCTTATAAATGTTATAGGGTCAGGGATTAAAAGTAGCATTTCAGTCTTTGCAGATGACACCAAGCAATGCAGTGGAATAACTTCCTTACAGGATGACTCCAACCTACAAGCTGATCTCAATGCACTGTTTCATTAGGCAACTATGTGGCAAATGCGATTTAATATTGATAAATGTAAAATTATGCACTTGGGGCTAGGAATATACATGCATCATATATCCTAGGGGGAGTACAACTGGAGGAATCCATAGTGAAGAAGAACCTGGGTGTTCTGGTAGATCGTAAGCTTAATAATAGCATGCAATGCCAAGCTGCGGTTTCCAACGCAAGCAAAATCCTTTCTTGTATTAGGTGAGGTATGGACTCCAGAGAGAGATATCATTTTGTCCCTGTACAAATTATTAGTAAGACCCCATCTGCAATATGCAGTTAAGTTTTGGGCACCAGGTCTCAAAAAGGATATCAGGGAACTGGAGAAAGTGCAGAGAAGAGCAACCAAACTGATAAGAGGCATGGAGGAGCTCAGCTATGAGGGAAGATTAGAGGAACTAAATGTACTCTCTTGAGAAGAGGAAATGATCAACATTTATAAATACACAAGGGGTCCATATAGTGAACTTGGTGTTGAGTTATTCACTTTAAGGTCATCACAGAGGACAAGGGGGCACTCTTTACGTCTGGAGGAAAACCGATTTGGTCTCCAAATACAAAAAGGTTTTTTCACAGTAAGAGCTGTGGAAATGTGGAATAGACTCCCTTCAGAGGTGGTTCTGGCCAGCTCAGTAGATTGCTTTAAAAAAGGCCTGGATTCTTTCCTAGGTGTACATAATATAACTATGTACTAATATTTACAGGTAAAGTTGATCCTTTACCTCTCGGTTGATCCTTTACCAATCGGAATATCCAATTGCCTCTTGGAGGATCAGGAAGGAATTTTTCCCCTGCTGTATGAAATTTGATCATGCTTTGCTGGGGTTTTTCACCTTCCTCTGGATCAACTGTGGGTACAGAATTGTGTATTTGGGATTGTATGGTTGTATTTTATTTTTTGTTTTTTTTATTGGTTGAACTAGATTTCTTTTTTCAAACTGACTAACTACGTAACATCCACACCAAGAAAACATCATTCATATTCCTGCGCAAAAGAAGCATGTGGCTCCCACCCATCCCATGTATAGATAGGTTTGAGACAGGGCACAGCAGTTCCCTTTTGTCATGCTCTGTACTTGAAGGTAGTAAGACCCAAAAAAAAAAAACTGAAGACATTATGTTTCAAGAAAACATAAAAAAAAAAAAAAAAAGATCAATGCTCATATTGTTTAATCCTAAATCCTAGCAACAAGCACAAAGTTTTAGATACAAAAACGTATATAGAATGTCAACTCAAATAACTCAGCGCTAAATATTAATAAACATTAAAAAAAACATTAATATGCTATCCACTTAAAACATTAGTACAAATGTGAATAATAAGAGACTTTGTGCTACTTGTGCTTCACACAACAAACATAGGTGACTGTTGTGAGGATTTAGCTCTGTAGCAGGTTGTGCATGACCCCCTGGATGAGTCACAGCACAGTGAAAAAGGTACAGCAAGACAGAGGGATCTTGGTGAAACAATTGTGTTTTATTTACAAAGTGCAGGTATTAAAACAGCGAAAATAAAACAAAACAGAAAAGAAACCCTTGACACCTTGAGAGTCCATTCACACTGCCGCGACTTGTGTGCCCTCAAGTCGCCCCAAGTCGCTTGACATAACAAAAGCAATGTTAATAAATGAGTGCCGTCTTAATTGGCACTACTGAAGTCGCTCCGACTTCAGAAAAGGGTCCTGTACTACTTTGAGGCGACTTGTATCCGACTTGTCCCATAGACTTCAATGGGAGTCGCCTCCTTATCTTATTTGAAGCGACTTGTGATCTGACTTTCCATTAAAATGGTCCTGAACCAGAAAAAAAGATAATTTTTCTTAGAATTTTTAGTAGCACAGGCATAGGGCTCCTCTCCACCTGGGCGTTTTTGTTAAAGGCATTTATCGGGCATTTTTGGAGGCAGGCATGACTTTTTTTTGGATTTAGTGTCTGGGGGGTCTAAAAAGTGTACCTGTGAAGTTTCAGCTCTGTAGCATATCCAGAACCAGAAAAAAAGATCATATAGGTGTTTCTTAGAATTTTTAGTAGCACAGGGATATGGCTCCGCTCCACCTAGGCGTTTTTGTTGCAGGCATTTATTGGGCATTTTTTGGGCATCTTTGGAGACATGCTACAAAGCTGAAACTTCACAGGTACACTTTTTAGACCCCCCAGACACTAAATACAAAAAAAGTCATGACTGTCTCCAAAAATGCCCGATAAATGCCTGCAACAAAAACGCCCAGGTGGAGAGGAGCCCTATGCGTGTGCTACTAAAAATTCTAAGAAAAATTTTCTTTTTTTCTGGTTCTGGACATGCTACAGAGCTGAAACTTCACAGATACACTTTTTAGACCCCCCCCCCCACCCCAGACACTAAATCGAAAGAGATCTCATTTTTTTTTTTTCAATAATTTTTTCAATAATTGGCTCTCTATCAAAAACGACAATTTTTAAGAACCTTTTTTTGTGTGATTGAGCATGACCCAGAACCATCATATTCTGATTGGCCAAATACAAAGTCGTACAAAGTCGTCTATCATACAAGTCGCGCTGCATACGCGCAAAGTCGCGCTGAAGTCGCGCTAACAAGTCGCCCCTTATGAGGCGACTTAGAGGTCGCGGCAGTGTGAACCGGCTCTGAATGTCTAACTACAAACACAAGAACCTAACTGCTTGTCCTGGAATAGCCTAATGCTGCCCAGGTACCTGACAGAATGAAACAGAGTCCTTAGTCACATAGACTAAAGACCAGTACACACGATAAGAAATTCTGAAGGGAAATTTCGTCCGACGACCGATCTGCCGATTTTCGTATTGTTAGTACGGTGCTTTCGACAGCCAACTCCGACTTTTCGGCCGACCAAAATCCTGATGTGCAGGCTATAAAATTTTTTGACGGAAAAAAATCTTAAGAGCAAGACTAGGCATGCTCAGAGATGAAAGAACACATACAAAACAATCCAGCACATGACATCACTTCTGAAGTAGACTTCTGTCGTATGGGAAAATTCGTATGAAAATAACCTCTTCACTTTCCACATCAGACTAGCATGCCCCAAAAACGGACGACAGATCGTTCGATAATCTGATCGTGTGTACGGGGCTTTAGTCTCACCACACAGAGAAGTTGCTTCTCCCCAGTCTGTCCTACACAGGGATCTGGTTCATGGGTGGCGCATACTCCCTAGGAGTATACTCGCATAGGCGTTTTATAGAGCCCAGAGTACTCAACCTGCTACAGCTGAGCTTGTTAACTCCTCACTGAGCCAAACAGGCTCACTACACAGCACAAAAGGAAAACAGGTTGTACACAGCATGAATATGGGACAGATATACTCTATTTCCCACCCTGAACTCAACCTATAGATTTTCCTGTCTTTCTTTCCCACCATATACACAATTATAGTGATAACCCATACACAATACAATTTGTGCTCAATCTCAATGTGATAAAAAGTCCAGCAAATGTGTGTTCTATTGTGAACATAATAACTGACCTAACGTGACGTCATCACACATAGTGGTCGCTGGCAGAGGACTAGGACTTATTGGTACAGAGGCATTTTTAATGTGAGTGCACAATTTCTATATTTTTTTTTATTGTTTTATTAGGATTTTAAAAAAGAAAACCACAAACAACGGTTGAGGCGTAAGGTAAAGGCACAAAAAAGACTAATCATCCATAGTCTCACACTGGTGAGATTTACAATGTAAAAGAGCCTCATACAGTATCATAACAAAACATTACATAAAAAATAAAAAAATCATAGCAGATAAAAAGAATATAACGAGAAATAAAAAAAAACAACCGAATGAACAAAAGATAGTTAATCGGAATAATCCTTAACTAGGAAAGGTATATCCTAAATAGTGGACAATAGCCTACTCTAAATGAAAAAAAAAAAAAATATAGCACATAAGTTACTACAACCAAGGAAATATTGGGTGGTAAGAACTATTTCCAAGTAGCAGAACACTAAGGATCGAGAAAATCTCAATAAGTTGACCACTTAAGATGGAATACATGCATAGTGTCCATGACTGTATGGTAAATTCTCTCCGTAAGATTTATCGCCTCCATTCGCTGTATAACCTGGGACCAGGGAACTGAGGGGGGTGGGGGCTCCAATTTAAGGCTATGTCCCAATGAATCGCACTAAACAATGTTTGACCCAGTTTCTGACAGGAGGGCAACAACTCTGGTATATCAGCAAAAAATGGGCACATGGGAAATGTGAGAGTAATAGGTGAACCTGTAATACTGGAAACCTTTGATGCCACTTGTTGCCATAAGGTCTTGATAGCTTTACAGCTCCAGAAAATGTGAAGGTGTTTCCCTCTGTCAGGACAGCCCCTGAAGCAAGTATCCGGTTCCAGCAGGAATATTCTGTGCAGCTTAATGGGGGTGCAGTGTCATCTGGTGTGCAGTTTAACCACTGTTTCTTTGGTTGCAATGGATGGTGTTTATCACCTGGCCACATTTAATTGCATTGTGTTCATCCTTTTTGGTTCCTTGTTGTTATATCTTCTGGCAGGGTTATTCCTTTGGCCCTGCCAGGCATCTCTGAACACATATACTTGTTATATATACGAGTATTCTACTCTATACAAGTATACTTCATTGGTAAGTTTATACTCTTACTTTGTGGCATGCAATTGTGGTGCTAGTGTGCCACTTGGTGGTGGTTGCGCTCACCCTCCATACCTGACCATACTCTCTCCTTTCCCCAGGTGGCAGTTTTCTGGCAGTTTTTTATTCCCTCCCCCCCCTTTCTCTCCTCCCATTTTTTCTTTTGTTTACCCTTCCAACACCCTCCCCCCCCCCTTCTTCCAGTCTTGAGGCGACTTCTATGCCTCATATATTTCTTACTTCATAGAATTTGAACTCATTCACAGGCTCTGGAGTGTTTCACTAGTATTACTTTTGTTTTCAAATTCAGGCATACCAGTTGATGTGCTTTATACCAATTTTTGTTGATCTTTAACGCTTGGTTGCGTGTTTACCTGTATAACCATCTACAGTGACAATTCTGATCCTCCATACATCTTCCCTGTTGGGTATTTATTATACCTCTTACCTATATCGTCATTGCCTATTGAACTTTACAGGCAAGTACTAACAGTGTACAATAACTTTTTTTAATTTTCACTTTTAATCCTTCCTCTTTTCTCTTGTCCCCCTTTTTGTATTTTTATTTAATTAAAATTTTTCTCTTTCCTGTTCTTTTCTTTTTCTTTTTTCCAGTCTCCTCTCCTCTTCCCGTTTTCTTTTCTTTCTTTTTTTTCCCCCTTTTTTTTTTTCCTCCCCTCTCCCTTTCTTTCCCTCTTTCTGTTTTTTCTTTTGTTTTTTCCCTCTACTCTTTTATGTTTGGTTCTTTTTCCATTTCCTTTCTTCTCCTTTCCTCATTTTCTGGTTATGCTTCTCATACTTTAAGGCTCTACTGACGCTATACAGGTTGTTTTCCTATACCCTGTGCATCCCCTGTATCATCATTTATGTTTTGTATTTGGCTAGGACCCCCACATCATCCCCATATGGGCGCACCCTTCAACCCTGGGGCCCATTGACCAGCCCTTTGGCACTGGTTCTCCCTCCCACACACTCTAGACAGCATTTTTGAAACACTAACTAACCTTATTATGTAATACCTTATACAGTAGGTAGCATATATATTTATATATATCTTTATTTCACTGTTTTGTTAGCTTCAACCATCTATGTTTATATACAGATATGTTGCCCGCAGACATACTGACCCTGATTATAGGTATATTCTCTTCTCATGGCATTTTGTCTGGGAGTATGCACTATATTTGGACAGTCACCCACTATTTTTGGTTTGATTGATTTATTTTTCTATCAATATACAGAATATTGATCCATTAGCTCCGAGAGGAAGCATAAGGCGAAACAGGTCGAGCGATAAATTGTACGATCTACTGCTAATACACATCGCTCGATCCTCCCGGAACGACAGTACCATACCCTGTCACCTGCAGTCATGATCGTCTCGATGTGAAGTATTATTATTGTTATATTATATTGTGATTGTATTATTGCCCATTATTACCAACAGTGTAATCACCTTCTTGTCAATTCTGTATTTTATATTTCCCTTATATGGGATATCATTGTTGTACGTCCTTCTTTTTGATTTTTGTTTGATGATTTTAGATGTATTATATAATAAAGTATGTGATTTTACAAATACCCAGTGCCTGCAAAGTCCATGTTTCCTCCCTCTCAATTTTTGATCTAAGTTAGGATGTGGCACTTACTACCTTATTTATATGCCCAGCACACCGCTATCTGGGAGCGTATTTTCCAACTTCTCATACAATGGATTTAGTGCCCCTGTGCATATTGGATATCATATCTTGCCAGTCTTCAGCTAAAAAGTCCTGGCCTGTCTCTACCTCCCACTGTAACATGGCTGTAGATTTGACTGGGAGATTATGTTCGTTAAGCTGTTTATTTATCAATGAAATGGTGCCCCTATCCCTGGAAGAAGCATTTCACATTCGCTCAAAACACTGAGGCCGACCGTCTGTGAGCCAAATTATAATGTTCAGAAAAAAGTGTCTAATTTGGAGGTACCAAAAAAATTCTGTATGAGGGAGGTTAAATTGCTGTTGAAGAGTATTGAATGTAATAAAAGTAACATTGTGTTGAAAAGATTCCAGGGTTACCAGTCCATTGGTCAATCCACTTATTAAAGGTACTAGGTGAGTTAAAAGCCGGGGGAAATTGCGGGTCCCCTAAATAGGTGGCCAAGAGCGGGAGGTGAGAACTCAGATTAAATGTGTCCTTATATAGAGACCATATATGGTTTGATTGACTAACCACCTGGTTAGGAGTGGGTATATCTTTGAGTTGAATCGACTTTGACCATAGAAGGCCAGGGAGGAAGTAAGGTTCCATCTAAGTAATTTCAAAGCGCAGCCAAGGTATCTGAGTGGATGGCATGCCATTGAGCCAGTTGTACCAGTCTGGAGGCCATGTAATATTTCCATAAACTTGGAAGGCCAAAGCCTTGTGTTTGCGGTCTCTACATAAGTAGTCAACCCATTCTAAGCCTCCTATCTTGCCAAATAAAATTGACCTCTTTTTGTATTGCCTCTATCGTCGATCGGGAGACATACAGTGGTAAAGCGGTGAAGTAAAATAAAATTTAGGCAGGATTGACATCTTCACTGCTTGGATCCTACCAAGGAATGTGATATGGTACAAAGACCATATCCTAAACCATTGTTTAATGGGTGAAAATGCAACAGGGTAATTGGTCTGGTAGATGTGTTGCATCGAAGGGGCCAAGCGAATCCCCAAATATGGTAGTGACCCTGTGCACCATGTGAAATTAAAGTTATCGCTTAATCTGTAATCAATGAATGCAAGTTAATTGGCAAAGCCGTGCATTTGGAAAGATTTACCCCAAGGCCTGATAGATCATGAAATGTACGGAGGGTGGAAATTAAGTTGGGCAGGGAGATTAAAGGGTCCGCCAAATAAAAAAACATCATCCGCATACATGCTCAACTTTAAGTGATGATCCCCTTTGACATATCCTGTAATGTCCTGGTTCAGGGTGATGGATCTCGCCAAGGGCTCAATCGCTAAGGCAAAGAGAAACGGGGAGAGGCGGCAGCCCTGCCTCGTTCTGTGACCCAGTTCAAAGTATTCAGAGTTGCAACCTGGAAGTTTAATTCTAGTGCAAGGGTGGGAATATAGTGCCTTAAAGCCTTGCATAAATTCGCCCCTGAAACCAAATTTGGCTAGTATTATTTCCATATATGGCCAGAGAATGCTATCAAATGCCTTATGTGTGTCAAGGCTTAAAATCATGACCTGACTCAACGACAGATTTGCATCCTGAACTACATTGCATTGATAACATCTAATGTTATTGATTATCTGTCTACATGGGATAAACCCAGTTTGGTCAAGGGAGATCAGGGTGGTGATAAATTTAGCTAAAGCGATCAGTTAGTTCCCTGCCAAACAGCTTCAGGTCATTATTGATTACTGAAATTGGGCAATAGTTCTGAGGGAAAGTATGATCTTTATTTGGCTTGGGTAAAAGGGACATATTGGCTAAAAGCATAACTTCCGGAAATAGATGGCCATCCAAAATATAGGAAAACAGTTTGGAAAGGCAGGGGGAGAGTTGGTCATCAAACTTCTTATAATAAAGAACTGAAAACCCATCTGGGCCAGGGGCTTTGGAGGTTCTTAAAGAAGCTAATATATGAGATATTTCCTCAGAAGTACGTGGAGCATTCAGGGTGTGAATCTGTGCATCAGACAGATGTGGGAGCGAAAGATTCTCTAACCAATCTAGGGGAGCAGGACCCGGCAGGACTGAAGGAGGAGAGAGAAGGGTTTTTATAAAAATCTGAGAAAATCTAAAGAACATCTTTTGGATGAGTCATCACTTGCCCTGCTGCGTTTCTAAGTTTATATACATAAGGGGGTTGGAGGGATTGGTGTATTTTTTTGAGAACACAGAGAATTCCGTACTACTATAAAGCAGGAAGCGAGCTTTCGACCATCTAAGAGATTTTTCTGTTTCCTCCGAGAGTATAGTTTGTAATGCAGCTTGTTTAGAGTTAATTTGTGTGAGTATGTCTGATTTGTGCAAATTGCTTTGAAGATGATATAGTCTATCTAAATCTTTAGTGAGGGAGCGAATCCCCCGAAGTTTAAGTTTCTTTATTTGTGAAGCTATTTCAATTAAATGACCACGCATGACTGCCTTATGGGCTGCCCATAGCGACTTTGGGGAAATATCCACATCGTTGAATATTCTACATCGTTGTTGCAAAAATACTCCAAGGTATTCTGATAGTTGGTTAATAGTCTCTATATCCGTGAGAAGCGAGTCATTAAGTGGCTACTCCTGGATTTAGCCCTACATATGATGTATGGAATGATACTATTTGATGATCTGACCAGGTACAAACGTGAATATGAGCCTTTGATGAATTTGTTAAGAATATTGGAGAGCAAAAAATGTAGTCCAGTCTAGAAGACTGTCGTGAACTGGGGAGTAATAAGTGTATTCGTACGCTCCTATATTATGGGCTCCTCAGGAATCAAAAAACTGGGAGGAAACCAATAATTTCTGGAGTGTCGTAGGGAAAGCATTAGCATGGCTAACTATATGACTCCTATCTAATTTAGGGTGTGCCACAAGGGTAAAATCACTTCCAATCACCATATGCGGAGAGTTATACCTGTCTAGGACAGTGAAGAAGGTTTTGAAGAATGAGGCTTGAGATTCGTTGGGGGCATAAACTACAGCAAGCTTGAAAGATTTCCCCTGCAAGCAGCCCTTCAGTATCAAAAATCTACTATCCGGATCTTTATACATATTATGAACCTCAAATTGTAGTGAGTTTTTAATAAAGATGGTCACCCCCCAACCCCCCCCCCCCCCCAGATCTGGACCTATAGGTTGTGAGAAAGAATTGTTTAAAGGATCTGTCAAAGTATGTGGGGTGGGAACGATCAGAAAAATTAGTCTCTTGTAATAAGAGTATGTCTGCACCCAGTCGTTTATAGGCATGAAAAGCTTTTTTTCTGGGGGAATTGAACCCCTTAACATTGTGGGTAATTGTTTGAAGATCAATCGTATTATAAAATACAGTCTTTGAAGCAACTCCAAACCCAGGGCAGGGGGGATGCCAGCATAATACCATATCCCTAGGTTTAGTATCAGACAGAGATTAGTGAAGAGAGATAAAATCCTTTTGATATACCATTGTAGTAACCAATTTAGGAGGCTAAGATGTGAGCATTGAGAACTTACCAAAAAACAAAAAATAAAACAAACAACAATAGTCTTAAAGAAAACAGGATCAGAGGGTAAGAGTGCCTATGATCAAGAAAAACCATGAATCCGGACTTAACAGTTCATTACTCTTCTATGACCCCTATAGACCATCTTGAGGCATTTTCGCTTTTTCCCACACACAGAGGAGATAGTTCCTAAGGGACCTTTGTGCAGTCTTTTTCTTCTGACTTAAGGGTGTTGGCATGCGATAGACTTTTCCCCAGGGGTACGCGAAGAAATGGGGAAGATATAAATGCTGTATGGCCCTGGGGAGTCGATGGAAGCAGCCGTTACCTATGTTAAATAAATAGAGGCAGACGGGAACGGCGTCTCTCACTATACCACCACGATACTATGTGGCCATTTGAAGGTGCATACATGCACCTGCACATGTGAGTAAGATTTATTTTTTATAAATAAATATTTTAATAAGGATTTCAGCACTATTGTGAGTTTTTCTTACATCTGCATATGGCGCTATATTGAGGGATACGGTTCACCAGCCAAGTGGTTTAGACTGGGAAGAGCCATACAGATCCAGATGGGCGGATACTGAGATCCCCTGCATATACGCTTTTTCTTATATATTTTAAGGTGAGCACCCACTCACAAGGGGGTGCACGGTTGCCATTTAGCTGTTACACTCTGGTCACTCACCATTGGGAAGCCCTAGCCACTTCAAGGTGGCCTGATCACTCGTATAGGTTTGTTGTTTTACCACCAATATTCACGAGGACTATAATATATTGGACTTTTTTGTATTTTGCACATCGAGTCACTTTGCACTTTTGCAATTATTTGTATTTATTGCATGTCTATTTATCACTATATCCATTTACGTATATAATTTTGTGATACTCATTATTATTTTTTCACTGCTTAGTAGTTATTTTATTATATATTACTTTTTTATTTGCGCAGCACTATTTATTTAATTTATATTGATTACACTGTTATGAGAAGTGGAGTGTTTGCAGCAATTTATTAATTTTTATCTATTGTAGGGAGGTTGCTCGTGGGATCTTTCTGTTTTTCAGCCGTTACCTATGGTTTTCTGACTATGGACTTCCTTCCATAATTTATATTTTAATAAAAAATTTATTTGGACTTACTGAGATTTTGTTATTTCTTTTTTTCATTTCTTCACCCTGAGCCTTGTCTAATAGGAAGCTGTGAAGAACTTTACCTTTGGTATGTTGAAAATTAGGAAAAAGGTTTGGGACTTTAAATGAGGTGTGTGAGAACAACCGGCCCTTAGTAAATATTGAATTGACCTGTCTAATGTACGTTAAAAACAGGGGTTTAGTTAACACACATTTGCCAACGCATGTGTAAGCTGCAAAGCCCCTTAACGGCACCCTGTATTGATTGCAGTCCTAACACTACTAATTTATAAGTGCCTCCACAGTGGGAGCACATGTAAGTTAATTGATAGATGAGGGACAGGTAGGCCCGGAGGTAGCACAAACCTCCCCTAAGTGGCCCCTGTCCCCATCTATAACTGGCCTTCAATGTATATTGCAACATCACCTGTAATTACAATCTAATAGCTATGTAATAGCCATAGGGTCAAACCTAAAATGACCAGGTGAGGAGCATGCGCCTCCATCCCTAATTATATGTAGAATAAAGGCAGTTTGGGACTTTAACCACTTGCCGACTGCTCACAGTATATTTACTGCAGCAGTCGGCCCCGGCCAGGCAGAGTGACGTAGGTCTACGTCGCTCGCCTGTCACTCCTTCTAGAGCCAATAGCGGCGCGCGCCCGCCTCAGTTAGTTCACTTAGGAGTGCGGGAGTGTGACTGGCGGACCCGATGTCCGCCGCTCACACTACGATCGCCGATACAGCGGGAGAAAGACAGAGCGGCTTATGTAAACAAGCCGCCTGTCAGTTCTCCCTGTTTAAAAATGAAGATCAGACGGTTCTACTATGTAGAACCGTTGATCTTTGTTTTTACACCAATAGCAATGTCCCACTACAGTTAGAAGCATGCCCCTAGGACACACTTAACCCCTCCCTGTCCAATACAGTTAACCCCTTCCCTGCCAGTGTCATTTTTGCAGTAACAGTGCATATATATAGCACTGATTACTGCAGTAATGTCACTGGTACCCCCAAAAGTGTCAAAAATGTCAGTCAAGGGTCCGATCTGTCCGCCGCAATGTCGCAGTACCGCAAAAAAAAATCACAGATCGCCGCCATTACTCGTTAAAAAAAAACCCACCAAAAATGACAAAAATCTTTCCCTTTGTTAGTAAACGCGATAACTTTTGCGCAAACCAATCAAAATACGCTTTTTGCGATTTTTTTTACCAAACATAGGTAGCAGAAAACAAATTGGCTGAAAATGTTAAAAAATTTTGATTTTTACATTTTTTTGGGGGGGAATTTCATATAAAAAAAAGTGAAAAATATTGTTATTTTTGCAAAAATTACGCTCTTTTTTGTTTATAGCGTGTGATCAAAAAATCGCACAGGTGATCAAATACCACCAAAAGAAAGCTCTGTTCGTGGGAAAAAAAGGACGTGAAATTTGTTTAGGTACAGCATCGCACGACCGCGCAATTGTCCGTTAAAGTCACGCAGTAAAAAATCGCAAAAAACCCCCTGGTCTTTTAGCAGGAAAATCCTCCGGTGGTAAAGTGGTTAAATGAGGCAAAAGCCGGGTAAGGCTCAGCATCTCCATCCCTGTGTATGTATATATATATATATATATATATATATATATATACTGTATATCCTTTCAATGATGATGGTATATTGGACAAATAGAGAGGGGGAATTCCCCTAATGGGGGCAGAGATAGCAATCAAAACTGACAGGGGCTCTAATCCCTCTCCACTGTATCAAAAAAGAAGATTTGCCTTTAGTTATACTTTAAAGCGGATCTCTGAGGAAATTTCTTGCAGCGGTGTTCCCCCACACTGTAAGGGTTAAACACAATTTTTATTTTGTGTAGGTTCCTCTAAAAAGCAGTTTTACTTACCTTATCCCTTGCTCTCCCAGGAGGGAACAATGCTCTGGAATGTGGAGGGGGCCCTTGGCAGCCATACTTTCAATGCAGGACTGCTGGTCCTGCAATATATGTGACTGACAGAATACTAAAGAGAGGCAACAGTCTTTTCCTTGGAAGACCCCAGATGAGAGTTTTGTAATAGCTGACCTTGGATGCGATAAAGGTATGTACTGATATTTGAGCTGTACCATGTGTGAGATATAGGATGCAGCATTCTTAATAAAAATTGCAGTCTGATATGGAAAATTCAAACAGTCTTTAAAAATAATCTAACTCCTAGTGAGTACAGAAGGAACCAATAAACACTACCTCACAGCCCCTGCAACTAGTCCAGGGAAGCTAAAATACACTGTGAAAAAAGCCAAGGTGCATGTCTGTATAATGTGATCAAATCAGTTTAGAAGCTGGATGGATATGCCACTGACCTATTTCATTGTCACTTTCACACCAATGTGATGTAGGGTCCCAACCCTTTAATCTTCACCACTGGCAACAAGTGGGAACCAGTTTAGACAACTAAACCCAATTAGTAACAATGTGAGGCACCAAATCCAGAAAATTGTTAAGTTCTAAATAAATATAAAGTGATAATGTAATAAATATTATTAAATCAAAAAATGACACTATTCCATAAAGTGCAAAAATTTCATCCAATTAGAAAACTTGTAAAAAAGTACATATAAAACACATGCAGTCCATAAGTGCAACACTAATTAATTCCGTACCAACAACTCCACCATAAAAAAGTGTGCTAGTGTTGCATTTATGGACTGGATGTATTTTTTATGTAATTTTTTACACGTTTTCTAATTGGATGAAATTATTGCACTTTATGGAATATTGTCATTTTTGGATTTAATAATATTTAGTACATTACCACTTTATATTTATTTAGCACTTTGCAATTTTTTGGATTCGGTGCCTCACATTGTTACTAATTAATGTTTTATGGTTATCCACAATTGATGGCAGTCCAATCCTTATATTTCACTTACTAACACACTTATCCTATCAAAGGGAAACCCCTGTTCACATTGGTTCAATTTGATGTCAAATTGCATGCCAAATTTAAGCCTATTGCTGGCAACGACACCATCCGAATCGGTGCTGCGCCAACTTTGCGATGCCACACCGATTCCCATAAGTAGTTTCTGAACTACTTTTGGTGACTTCATGGTGATTTCAATAGACATCTGTGCATAAACCCACACAGATGTCTGTCAAATCGCCGCCAAACTTGCATTAAAATGCAGGTTTGAAATCGTGCGAGTTCAGCTGAACACTTTCAAACCCGGCCTCAGTGTGAATGAGGGCTAAAATATATTTTTATCTGATCTGATACAATGCTGCAAACACTCTATTTTGGCAGAACTTATATAGCATAGAAGAGGAGGGGCTGTGTCAGATCACCTCTGTTAGTGTGTGCTGATTACTGTAGTGCACTAGGTCTCAAGCCTAGTACACACAATGAGATTATCGGACAAATGATCATCCTTGTTTGTTTGCATGCTAGTCTCCATATTGAAAATGAGTAGATCTCCATATCGAAAACGAGTAGATTACTAAAGTACAAAAATTCTTATACGATGTATATGTAATGTAAAAATCATACAATCTGGTATCGTACAAAAAACATTGTGTACTAAGGATCCGATTATTGAACATACTTAAAGCGGAGTTCCACCCTAAAAATGAACTTTACAACCTGAAAAAGAATTGGATACTTAATATTTTTTTTTTTCACTTAACTTTTTTTTTTAAATCAAAATAAACTTACCTTCCGTCCTTCCTTTTTCTCCTTGTGCAGCCATGGCCCCAGACGTCACTTCCTCCTTTGCATTGCGTCCTGGGAGATGAGCGTCATCAATCCCATGATGCAATGGGAATGGCCGGCCACTACTCTGATTGCCGATCATCGCAATCTACAGCGCATGCGCGAGATTGGGATCAGCATTCTGGGTAGCCAAGAACCAGGAAGAGGGATGCAGCGGGGGACACCACGGCTTCAGATGCCCACACCGGAGATGGCCGCGCTCTGCAATCAATTTTAAAGGTAATAATTTATCTTTATTTTATAACTGTAATGTACTGTAATGTGGGGTTAGTGTTAGGGTAATTGGGGATATGTTAGGATTAGAGGGGTACTTTTAGCTTAATGTATTTTTGCCCGGAACTCTGCTTTAATCCTAGTACACATGATCGGAAAATTATACAAAAATACAGCTTTCGAATCAATCGTGCAATATCCTAATACGGTTCATCTAAAATGATCCAAAAGGGACAAACATGAAAGTTTTTCTTGTACATACCAGATCGTACGATTTTCAGTTAATCAGCACAGATTCCGTCCAAAAATACAATACAACTGCAATACAATACATTACATCCCCTACAAAGTTGTATTCTGTCGTAAAAGAATGTTTGTAAATTGAGTAACCTCTTAATTTACAATATAGGGATGAGCATGCAAAAAAAAAAAAAGGCAATCAGTCATTCGATATTCTCACCTTTAGGCACAGTGCATAGCTGTCGTACAAGGAAAGTGGGGAAAAGACTAGAGCTGAAAATAGAGATTGGTAGTACAATGTCTGCTTGACTGCATATCTTTTTTTGTGACCTCTAGCTTTAGTCCAGGGGAATCTCTCAAAAAAAAGTATAGCCAAAAAAATCATCTTTAAGGCAAACATATGGCTTGTTTATGCAGGAAAAATTGACTGGTTTGTTTTGGAATATGATCTTAAAAACAAGCCACCCCTGCTCTAATTGGCTGCTTGTAATGTGAAATAATCCATCCTTAAAAATAACAACAAATGGGTATATTCACTTAGATTCGGCTCACACTTGTTCAATGTGGGAGCCGGCACGATACCTGTGCGGGTTCCCGCATCGCACCTGAATCCCTGGCTGTTCACACTGACATCTGTGTCATTATAATGTTAATGATACCCCCAGATCGGTTCTAAGATTGCAGAGCAAACTGTCAAATGGTGCAGGAATCGGATCACATAGGTATGAACACCCATGCAATGCTATTCCAGTAAGGAACAAATAAAGGGTCATGCACCCTTTGGTGTGAATGCAATGCAATTTTAGCCATAGTTTGTTTCAGCCATTCACATTGCTCAGACATTGCTCATGTGATCTGCACAGCAATGCGGTGAAAATGACATGCGATAGCTGTGATCGCACATGTGTGAACCCAGCCTAAGATACCACATGTGGCAAATCAGTTGTGAAATGACAATTCACTAAGAATGTAGCGTTAAATACCGAATGCAGTATTTGTTTGATTTAGCGGTAATTATTGCATTATTTATTGGGATAATATACTGCATTATTTAATGCAGTAATTTACCGCATTGAGCTTGTTGCTAAGAAGCGGGCCAGGATTTGTCAAAAAACAGCCTGGTGTCGGGTGAACCCCCCGGCTGTTTTATGACAAATAGATGGTTGCTAACGAGCAGGCTGGGAAACCGGCCGCCGTGTCCTTAACAACCGATGACCCATTACCTGTCAGCTGGCTTCCCTGCTGACAGCTGACTGTAAAAAAAAGCTGACAATTAATTCCCCTTCCAGTCCATACCAGGCCCTTTGGATCTGGTATAGATTTTAAGGGGAACCCAACACCAAACTTAAAAATTAAAATGGCGTGGGGCCCCCCAAAAATTCATACCAGACTCTTATCCGCACATGCAGCCTGGCAGGTCAGGAAAGCTGCTTGCTTATCCCCCCCCCCTCTTGAACCATGCCAGGCCACATTCCCTCAACATGCTCCGCCCCCCCCACCCCAAAGCACAAGGGCCTCATCCCCACAACTGTGTCTGGCAGGGGGCTTATTGGAATTTTCACAAGAGGGCCCCCAGATCCCAGCCCCTCTTGATGTAAATGAGTATAGGCTATATAGTAGTTCTACCCATTCACCAAAAAAAGTGGCAAAAAGTAAGAAAAACACACACACAGTTTTTGACAATTCCTTTATAAAAAAAAAAAAAAAAAAAAACAGTGTCCCCAGATGTAAATCCATCGTCAATCACACCGTTGCTGCGAGCTGATGAGTCATCTGTTGTTAAGGACGCTGGCTTCCCAACCAGCTCCTTAGCAACCAGTTATGTGTCCCCCGACCCCAGGCTGTATTTGACAAATACCACATGTGATACCGCCAGCTAAACCCTGGTGGTAATTAGCGCATGCTTTTTTACTCCTTAGTCCATTTGTGAATTGAGCTTTTTTTGCAATACTTACTGGAACATTTTTTTTTTCGGGAAATACCGCATAATCGTTATTTTTTTTTCTTTTTGTGAATTGGACTTAATTTACCGCATGTGTAATTTATGCAAATGAGTAAGGATACCCTTATTGCATGCAGTAAAGCTTAGTGAATTGACTCCAAAGACTCTAAAGATGAATTTATCTACAAAGTCTGTAGCTACAGAGGCAATTGAAGGATACTTTTAACATGCTTTTGCTGCTTGCTCAGAATATCTACTGTAAATATTTCAGCATGCATAGTCTGGACACAGGCTTAAGAACTCTCCTATCTAATAAAATTTGTTTTAAAAAAAGAACTTTCCTGCATTTGACCATCTACAGTTTTACAAAACTCCCTCCTGCAAAACCTGTATGCTTTGGCAGTGTGCTCGTTTAAACTGTAGGATGTGTTTTAATTTTACAATTTTGGTTTGCCTTCATAGATAAGATCATGTCCATTGCTTGCAAAGATAGTTTGTGCTGAGACATGACAATTCAGAATGGCTTTGTTGCAAATGCTAAAAAAGCAGAAATTATGGCTTTGTTTCAGAGTTTAACTGATCAGGAAAATGTGGCTCTTCTAACACTGGTCTTTGAAAAATTAGTTGATAACGTTAACTCATAAGTTAAATATATAAATACATATTATATATATATATATATATATATATATATACACACACACACACACATTTTTTACAGAGGGTTAATTTGTATTTAAACTAGCATAATTTTGTTACTTTAGTTTTATGTACAGCTTTTTTATCTCAATAATGGTATTAAAAATTCCATATTATTACAAAAATGGCCAGATTTAATGGTAAGACCATCATAAAAATACAAAAAATGCTTTATACACCTCCTCAATTATGCAAAAATTAGCAAATGTAAGATTCCAAATGTAATCACTGTTATAAAATAAATATTAGCCTGCCGTTGCTTGTGCTGTGACTTAAGGGGTAAATAAGACAGGTCAGATAGGGCTTCTGGGCCTTTAGCAGGGCACCTGCAGTATATTGTTGAAGATTTGAAAATTACCTATGTTATCTTACCCTTACTGTTTTAAGTTTATTCTTTATAATTTCATTTTTTCATTGCCCTCTTCTTAAGCTACAACTGGTATTCTAATTGTTTAAAGCTGCAAATACTAATATCCTAACCGTCTTATTTTTAACTTATTACTTGTCATACTCTTATTTTACTGTTGCCTCTTACTTTTGTTTGTGTATTTTTCTTGACTTCCTCATGAAGCTTGATTATAAAAACTGCAACTTTTGGCCTGTTGATTCACCATTGTCTTCTAATTTGCGTAGTTAAATACATATATGTAGCACTGTCCCCGTAGGGCTTTCTGTATGATGACTTATTGGGCCTCCTCTGATTACCAGCACACAGTCACTTAGGGTACAGTTCACAGATTCATCCTTACTCCCAATGGCTCGTTGCTCAATAAACAGTCCAGGGGTATTGGTTTTTAGTATTTATTGTGGAACTTGGATGGGAGTAAGGAATAGTGGGATACTCCAACTGGAACTATGTATATTGGATAAGGACAACTCTCACTTGGCCTCACCAGGTTGCTTGTGGAAGCAGTCACACTGTTTAAACCATACTGCCACATGTATGGAAAGGGTTAAGTCTCCATGCTCTCTCTCTTCAGAAATAGACTTGGTGATCTACATTCTCTTCAGGATACTCTCTAGCATCCCCTTTGTCTAGAGATTCATACATCCATATACAACAATCTCACTTGTTTCCTACTCTAAATATATCAAAAATAATATGACTACCTCCCATACTATTAGGTATACACCAAATAGCAATTCTAATAGGGAATTTGTAACAGTGTTAATTTTGGCATCGGATTTTGATTTAGTTTTAATTAGTCTTTTGACTAAAATGCCGTTTTAGTCCCATTTAAGTCACCGGCAATTGTTTTAGTTTTAGTCATAGTCTGACTAAAATGCCATTTTAGTTTTAGTCCCAATTTAGTCATTGCATTTTAGTCGACTAAAATCATTTAAGTCGACTAAAATCAAATCCCATGAAAAGGAACTGGTTACACAGCACGAGTGTCCCCCCCCCCCCTTGAAATTGTATATATTTATATTTATGTAAACTTCTGGCAAATTGATCTGGTTAGTTAAGTAGCAGAGGGGGTTGCTATTCAGTTTCAGCTTATTTGGTGTTAATAAAAATTAACATGTGCACTAGATGGGCAACAATGAGATGACCCCCAAAACAGAAAGGGTTTTACAGGTGGTGGCCACTGACATTTTTTCCTCCTACTCCTATTTTCTGACTGTTTTTCACTAGTTTTGCATTTGGCTAGGGTCAGTGTCACTACTGGTAGCATGAGGCAATACCTGGGCCCTATAGAGGTTGCACAGGCAGTCAAACTCCTCCAGGATGGGACATCAATATGTGCCATTGCCAGAAGGTTTGCTGTGTCCCCCAGCACAGTCTCAAGAGTATGGAGGAGATTCCAGGAGACAAGCAGTTACTCTAGGAGAGCTGGATAGGCCTGTAGAAGGTCCTTAACCCATCAGAAGGACTGATATCTGCTCCTTTGTGCAAGGAGGAACAGGATGAACACTGCAAGAGCCCTACAAAATTACCTCCAGCAGGCCACTGGTGTGAATGTCTCTGACCAAACAATCAGAAACAGACTTCATGAGGATGGCCTGAGGGCCCGACATCCTCTAGTGGGCCCTGTGCTCACTGCCCGGCACCATGGAGCTTGATTGGCATTTTCCATTGAACACCAGAATAGGCAGGTAAGCCACAGGTGCATTGTGCTTTTCACAGATGAGAGCAGGTTCACCCTGAGCATGTGACAGATGTGAAAGGATCTGGAGAAGCAGTGCACCATCCTTCGTCTCATTAGGAACATGCCCCAACATTGTCAGGCATGCATACAAGCACGTGGGGGCCATACAAACTACCATTTTGAGTTTCTGCAATGAAATTTCAGAAAAATGGACTAGCCTGCTGCATCGTTTTTTCCTCTTAGATTTTTGGGGTGTCTTTGAATTTAGCTCTCTGTAGTTTGATAATTTTCATTTCCATCGAACGATGTGGCATCCTTTCATTCCTAACACATTACTCAGTCCATATCAGTATAGATATCCATATATATATATATATATATATATATATATATATATATATATATATATATATATATATATATATATATATTTTTTTTTTTTTTTCTTGTTCAGAATTTTTATTTATGTAGCACTGCCCCCTAGAGAGCTGCTGAGAATTGCACTTTCTGGATTCCCCTTGGTTACCCATAGGAGCAGTCTGTAGAACTTATCACTTTAGACACTTGGCTCAGACAATAAACAGTCCAGGGGATTTGTTTTTGTGTTTTATTTAGAACTGGGATGGGAGAAGGGATGAGTGGGATACTCCAACTATGAACTATGCACAATTCTGAGGACAACTGACTGTAGTGTGTGCGGCAAGGCCGCTGCCACTGAAGTGAAAATAAAGGATATGATCCTGATTTAGTTTCTCTTCAGGGTCCTAACTTGGCACCCCCTTTCTCACTTGCTGTGCGTGCTAGCCCCTGTCCAGTGACTCTCCACTGGAGTGGTCCCCTTCCTTGACAGACCCCTGGCAAGCTTCCTGGGAATTACGGACACTGTTTTTCCCAAGGTTGCTCTGCCTTCAACTCCATCCACCAGCATCCACTGGACCTCCTGGCTAAGCACCGCACTTCTGGCTCACTAGGCCGACCACCTGTGCCACCTTCCATACAGACAGAAAAAGAGACAGCCATCACCCTCCTCCTGGGACCTGGCTTCCTGCCCAAAGACACCCTGTCACATGTGCCCTTGGCTTTTATAACATATCCCAGGATGCACCACTGTTTGTGTTTGTGCCAACCCACTAGGATAGTTACAAAAGCCTGTGTGTCACTGGCTGGATTTTCTCCACTGTCCAACAGGCTCCCCTATTGGATACAGTGGGGACACTCCCTCAGGCCAGATGAATTACATGGACACATGTAACAGGCCTAACTAACAATCAGGCTCCCCTGATAAGCAGATGGAGCAAACTAGGGTTTACCTGCTGCTCTTCTGTTAAGCTCCCCTGTTAAGCAGGCATAGCAAACTATCCTCCCTAACTAGCACCTATCTAGAAGGGTGCTACATCTAGGAAAGAAACAAAATTTAGATGGTAAAGAGGTAAAGGTGAGTCATCTCCTTGGTACAGGGGGTAAGACAAAGAATGTAGTAATTCTGTACAGTTTCTGGGACACCACCCACCATAACAGAACCTAAAAACACAGTTGGCACTAAAATAAGGATTGAGGGGTAGTGCTGTGTGCACATTCATAAAGTGGCAAGTGTTCAGCGGTATAGAGTGGCTGGGGAATCATTTTAGAATTAGTGTCTGAAGGGACTGCCTGGTGGCAAGGTACAGCAGACACTACTGATCCGGGATAGTGCAAACACTTGTGGGGTTTAGGACCTGAGATTAGGAATACAAAAAGGGGGGGGAGGGCAGTAGTTACCAGGTACCATTAGATCACGGGGATAATGAGATACACATTGAATGGCTGATGACAAGTTGGTTTTACATAAACAGATTGGATAATGCCTATAGGGGGGATTCAGAGGTGTGAAAGACTAGGTTAACCACTTGCCGACCGCCAGCAGTACATATACTGCGGCAGGTCGGCTCTGTCCCGCGAGACAAAGTAACTGTACATCCCTTCGCAGGACCGCAAGTGGGGGCACACACATGCCAATTCGCCACAGGGGCAGCTGATCTGCAGGTCCGGCGGCCGCAATTGCCACTAGGCACGCGCGTTCAATCCCACTGGAGACAGAATGGCGGTGTGCCATTGTAAACACGGCAGACCACTGTTTTGTCAGCAATGAACACAGGGATCCTGTGTTCATTCCATAAGTACATCCCCCACTCAGTTAGAAAGCACCCCCTAGGGACACATTTTTATCGCCTCTGGTGTTAACCCCTTCCCTGCCAGTATCATCAGTACGTAACAGTGCATATTTTTAGCACTGATTACTGTAGTAATGTCACTGTTCCCCCTAAAAGTGTCAAAAATGTCAGTTAGGTGTCCGATCTTTCCGCTGCAATGTCACAGTCCCGCTAAAAATCGCTGATCGCCACCATTACTAGTAAAAAATAAATAAATAAAAATGTCCTTAAATCTTTTCCCTAGTTTGTAGGCGCAATAACTTTTGCGTAAACCAATCAATATACTTTTATTTTACCAAAAATATGTAGCAGAATACATATATGCCTAAAGTGATGAAAAATTTTGATTTTAAATTTTCTTTTCTTTATTGGGAATGTTATATAGCAGAAAGTGAAAAAAAAAAATGTCTGAAATGTCGCTCTTTTTGTGTTTAAAGCGCAAAAAAAAAAAAAATCTCACAGGTGATCAAATACCACCAAAAGAAAGCTCTATTTATGGGAAAAAAGGACATCAATTTTTATTGGGTACAGCTCCGCATGACTGCGCAATTGTCAGTTAAAGTAACGCAGTGCTGAATCGCAAAGTCATTAAGGGGGGAAACCTTCCAGTCCAGAAGTGGAGGATCGAGCAGAGAGAGATAGAAAAGAATAGGGGGGGGGGGGGGGGAGAAGAGAAGAGAGAGCAGGGCAGGAAAAAAAGCAGAAAGTATTGATAGACACTAAGGGGGCGGGGGGTTGGAGAAAGGGGGACTAGGGAGCAGTTACTTGTAAGCTGCCGATGTTAGGGGAAGGCCATTTAAGAGGGGGTTGAGGCCATTTAGGGATAAAGCAAGGAGAGTTATATATTTTTCCTATTATTATTATTATATAGGATTTATGTACCGCTGTACAACTTGAGGATAGACAGTACAAATACAATACACTTTAATACAGTAGGAATCAGAGGGCCCTGCTCGTAAGAGCTTACACTCTTATATCTTATAGTGAACACTTGACTTGGTGAATGTAATGTGATATATTTATCTGAAAAAAAAAAAAAAAAAAAACGAAATTCCATAAAAATAATGGAGAATTTCTATTCAATCTATAATGCATGAGAGGGAACCATTAAACCTTTGGGCGATCTTTTGGGCAAAACATTGACTGTACATATAACTAGCTAACCTTACAAACCCTGATGAATAAATTGTAGCAAACTTAAACCATTATATGCTCAACTGTATTGAAAAAACGTGATGAAAATGATAAAATCCGTGTTCACCTAAGTAAAAAAAAATAAATATTGCGATATTCCAAAGAATACAATGAAGATATACTAAAAATAAAATGTAATGTATTTTTTCATCACTATGCCAGTGAGAAAGAACACATTATATTGTTCCAGATATAACAATATATGTTACAATAGTGGAACAAGAACTCTGATCACATTATATTCAATAGGTTTGTAACAGAAAAGCTTTATTGTACAATGCTTTCAATGTACGGATTCTGTGATTTGTGTGAATTTTTTTTTTTTGTCACGGGCCTTAACCTTCCCTTAATAACACATTGCTCCGCTTGCTTTCAGAGAAGCATTCAGTTAATCGTGTTCATTTCCTTTTATAGCGCCTTGCAACAACAAGGATTGTTCTGAGAATGACACAGTATATTGAACGACAAGAAACAACAGAAAGACGTTCTGTGGTATTTTTATTTCTGCTGAGAAAATATTCTGGGATCACCGGGTCAGAAAAAACAATAGAAATGTTCTTTTTAATAGAAATTGACTTATATAACCTTGTACATATTAGATGCCAAAGCTTTGGTGGGACAAAAAAGGGCAGATCTTTTTAATGAGCTCATAGAACAACCAAAGATTGCATGTTTTCAGGTCATATTCCCTTAAAGGGGCTTTTCAGCTTCATGTTTAAATTGGATAACACGGTCCACTTGCTGTCCAGTCATAACCAATAGAGGTTGTCCTATTCAGACCACCACAAATCAGATGTTGTATATCTACTTGCCGACCATATCACTTACATCATGTACTGTATGGCGGCAAGGCAGCTCTTCTGTGTCAGATCACATACTAGGTACGTGATCCGGCACTTTCGGGGTAGGGACGCACGTGTCTGTTCTGTGATTATACACAGCAGATGCAGGCCAATGGATGACCGCCGGCACCCACCGATCGTAGAGAAGACACACAGGACAGAGCCCTACCTATGTAAACAAAGCAGAGCTCTGACCTATCAGCGGGGAAGTTATGGATTTTCTTTCTCTGCAAAGCAGGGAATGAAATCCTTTACTTCCCTTCGTAAAAGCAGACACAAAGTACACCAAAACACCGCAAGTGTCAAAAGAGTCAGTTAGTGTCTGCTGCAATATCGCTGGCCCACTATAACTAAAAATTCTAGTATACACTGATCAGTCATGACATTAGGTCCACTGACAGGTAAAGGGAATATCTTGTTACAATGGCATTTGAAAATTGGTGGGATATATTAGGCAGCAAGTGAATATGTTGTCCATGAAGATGATGTGGTGAAAGCAGAAAAAAATGGGCATCACAGTTTGTTGTGTATGGGGCTGTGAAGCCCATAGTGACCCATGTCCACAGCCAAAGGCTTCTACAATGGTCACATGAACATCGGAAACTGGACTACAGAGCAATGGAAGTAGGTGGCCTGGTCTGATGAATCACGTTTTATTTTACATCATGTGGATGATCGGGTTCATGTGCTTCACTTACTTGGGGAAGAGATGGCACCAGGATGCAGTGTAAGAAGGCAAGCTGGCAGAGGCAGTGTGATACTTTGGGCAATGTTCTGCTGGGAAACCTTGGGTCCTGCCATTCATGTGGATGATCAGTTTCATGTGTTTCACTTACTTGGGGAAGAGATGGCACCAGGATGCAAAATAAGAAGGCAAGCTGGCAGAGGCAGTGTGATGCTTTGGGCTACGTTCTGCTGGGAAACCTTGGGTCCTGCCATTCATGTGGACGTTACTTTGGTGTCCATGCCTCAATGGGTCAGGGCTGTTTTAGCAAAAGAGGCCATACTCAACATTAGGTGGGTGGTCATAATGTTATTGGTCGGTGTATAGACCATAGTTTGCAAATGTTTTGCGCAAACAATCAATATACGCTTATTGGGATTGCTCCATACTACAATGTCTTTGTATGGAGCAACATTGGGTTGTGTCCTGGTGTTCTACATTGACACTTTATCTAGTGATTCCATTGTTGGACTTCAAAATACCTTGTGATACACTGTGGTGGCTCCTCGTCTCCATACAATAAGATTGGGTATCTGTTGACTCCTTGTTGACGGAGGGTGTTTAACGCTTTAGTCACATTTGTTATATTTGAATGTAATTCAAATAAAAATTTGGTAATCTTTTAAAACAAACTGCCTCATGCTGTGCCCACAAAGTCCATTTTTTTAAGACGTCAGTTTAGCTTCTCTTTTCCTATATAATTGTAATTTTCATAACAGAAATACGGTAATTGTTTAAGTAGGGTAATTTCCATATCTTTGAATAGCTATATTAACTTTCAGCCACAAAAGTTTTTTTTCTGGCAAATGCCATAGAGGTTAAATTGGTACTTCAGGCTTAACTAAAGATCCTACAACATCTGCCTGTTAGAATAAATTAAAAAAATAAAAAAATCTATATTTTCTCAATATGAGATTGCCTATAGCTTCTGCCTAGGGAATAGACAGGGAAGGGTATAAATAACAAAATATAAACTGTAATTCTACCATAAATATAGCATTGTAGTAAAAATGATCTTTCCAAGCAATGTATTAATTAACAAGCATGTGTTAAGATAAAAAAAAAAAAGACTATAACAATAACTAACATACATAAATATATGTATATTTATTTAAAAGGCTATAATATTAATAAACATACATAAATATATATACACACACACACACACACATGCAGTGATATCCCTCAGTGAGTCAGTCACGGAGGATGTGAACCAAAATGGAAACAGGTGGGAGGTAAGAAGAGCAGTGATGTGTGTATATATATATATATATATATATATATATATATATATAAAGATAAATAATGCTAGCATGTACATTTCGACAACCGACTCCAACTTTTCGGCCGAATAAAATCTGGTGTGCAGGCTATAAAATTTTTGTTGGCCATCAACACAACGGCCGATTTTCTGCCAGTCAGTACAGATTTCGGCAGACAAAAATCTGATGAGCAAGACTGGGCATGCTCAGAGAAGAAAAAACACACGGAAAGTAAACCATCACATGACATCACTTCTGAAGTTGATTTTTGTTGGCCGAGAAAATTCTTGTGCAGTTTCCAACCAACAAAACACAACTTGGACAAAAGACGGCCGATCAATCGGCCGATAATCGTTGCGTGTGTACGAGGCATTAATTGAACAAGCTGCAGTTAGAAGCTGATTGGCTACCATACACAGCTGCATCAGATTCTGCTCTCTCTTTAGTTTTAGTAAAACACCCCCATTGTATTTGCAATTACAATTGTAAGGCTATATGATTTAAAGCTGGACAGATATGCACCGAATCATTACATGTATAAATGCAACTAGTAAATACCTACATTTGTCTTGGTATTCTTGATGTTAAATTGCTTTTTAGCAGTACCTGGACTGGGAATGGCGCTAGCAGCAAATATGACAGACAGAATGAGCAGAGTGGTGACATAACTCTTCTGCTGTTCCATCATTATCCAACCAACAGGTAGAGAGGCTGTGTTCTATACCTGGCTGTGCAATGCTGGCCTGGTGCCTTGCTATACTGTTTGGATAACAAGACTGTCTAAACAGAAATACAGACCATTAGAAATGTTTCCATAGATTTCAACTTGGTATTTAGCTGCCTGCTAATGCCTGGTACATACGATGAGATTATTAGACAAATCATCGTCCGTTTTGTTTTACATGTTAATCTCATATCGAAAATTAAGAGTTTACCAAAGTTACGAAAATTCTCGTATGACAGAATAAAAAATCGGAAGTGATGTAATGTGTTGTAGTGTGTTCATATTGTATTTTCGAATGACAACTGTACTGATTAAATGAAAATCATATGATCTGGTATCATACATTTAAAAATTTTCGTGCTTGTCCCATCGGATAATACTGGATAAATTGACGTGATTGGCTCTCGAAAGCTGCGTACGAATGATCAGATTATCGGACGATCAATTTGAAAGCGGTATTTTTCATAAAATAATGTTTATGGGCCATTAGAATTCAGCTTTAACATTTCCAAAGTGTAATCAAGATCCTTACAGGATAAAAAGTACAGTATAAAATCCACCTTAAAAAAGTTTTTATTTACTGTAAAGTCTGTGATGTTATAAAATATACTTCTAAAAGAGCTTTTACTGGATAACACTGCTAATAGGTAATCATGTATTCTGAGAAATAGTTCCCTATGGGATTAAATAAATCACCTTTCTTTTCCTTGGCATGTAGAAACAAATGTACAGTTCTGTCCAAAACTGGCAGTGATATACACTATATTACCAAAAGTATTGGGACACCTGCCTTTACACGCACATGAATTTTAAAGCCATCCCAGTCTTCGTACTTTGGCTTCAATATTGAGTTGGCCCATTCCTTCCAGCTATAACAGCTTCAACTCTTTTGGGAAGGCTGTCTACAAGATTGATGAGTGTGTCTATGGGAGCGTTTGACCATTCTTTAAATATGCAAATTATGCTCATGTTGAATGTTCCCAAAGGTGCCACATCCCAAATATATAGCAAAGAGAGAATTCCCCTATTGGTGGGACTTTATAGGCACTCGATTATAACATATACACAAATTGAATTTCAAAGAATATTTATTAGAAAATGTAATACAAAAAGTTAAAAAATTGGCAAGCTGTGTAATACATCACATTAACAGATGGATAGTGACCACATGGCCCCAGGGTAAATACCCGACGCGTTTTGGAGTGTCAGTAATTACTCCTTCCTCAGGGGTGCCCTTGGAAAGTGGTCTGCAAATAATTAATTCAATTAGAAGATCATTTTACAATGATGACATCACATAATATTATCAAAAACATTTCTGAGAGATATATAGTGACAAACTTACATTCCACTGTGGTGATTTCCAACAAATAGCCTGCCCATGAAAATTAACCGCTTGCCGACTGCTCACAGTATATTTACTGCGGCAGTCAGCCCCTCACAGGCAGAGTGACGTAGGTCTACGTCGCTCGCCTGTGAGGCTCTGGGGAGCGAGCGCGCGCCCGCGGAGGCGCGCTCCCGCTCCCGCGCGGTCACGGACCCCCCCGCGCGTGTGACCAGCGGACCCGATGTCCGCCGGTCACTCGGCGATCGGCGGGGGAGAGGGAGAATGTCAGGCAGCTTGTGTAAACAAGCCACCTGTCATTCTCCTCGCTGTAAAAACACTGATCACATGGATCTACTATGTAGATCCGTTGATCAGTGTCCTTACAGCTCAAGCCACAGCCAATCACAGTAGAAAGCACGCCCCTAGGGACACACACAGCCCCTCCCTCCCAAATAAAGTTAACCCCTTCACTACCAGTGTATTTTTACAGTAACAGTGCATATATATAGCACTGATTACTGTAGAAATGCCACTGGTAACCCCAAAAGTGTCAAAAATATCAGTCAAGGGTCCGATCTGTCCGCCCCAATGTCGCAGTACCGCAAAAAAAAATCGCAGATCGCCGCCGTTACACGTTAAAAAAAAAAACACCAAAAATGACAGAAATCTTTCCCTTTGTTAGTAAACGCGATAACTTTTGCGCAAACCAATCAAAATACGCTTTTCGCGATTTTTTTTACCAAACATAGGTAGCATAAAACAAATTGGCCGAAAATTTTAAAAAATTTTGATTTTTACATTTTTTTTTTGGGGAATTTCATATAAAAAAATGTGAAAAATATTGTTATTTTTGCAAAATGTACGCTCTTTTTTTGTTTATAGCGCAAAAAGTAAAAATCGCACGGGTGATAAAATACCACCAAAAGAAAGCTCTGTTTGTGGGAAAAAAAGGACGCCAAATTAGTTTAGATACAGCGTCGCACGACCGCGCAATTGTCTGTTAAAATCACGCAGTGCCGAATCGCAAAATACCCCCTGGTCGTTTAGCAGGAAAATCCTCCGGGGCTTAAGTGGTTAAAAGCAAGTAATCAGCGTGCTTCAGCCGAACATCAGGGATGCCGTTTGAAAATAGTAGAAAAGGTTCTGAGGTTGGACAAAGTCTCAGATGTACAATTTCGGTATTGTGTGCTGGCCAGCCTGAATGTAGGCTGGGTGGGGACAGCTGGAACCCAAGAAAATAGCAGTCCTGCTGAGCAGAAATCAAACAATCAGGTAATTATGTCTCTATAAGGAACCGGATTTCAAAGAAATCAATGCAGATTCCTAAAATTGTTAATATAGAGGACAAATCCTACTTTATAACAAGTAATGGGATAGAGGCAAGAGGGTAGCTTTAACCACTTTACCGGTAGAAAAGACAAAAAAGAAAAAGAGGGGCGCACCGACCTAGTGCATTACCATAAAACCATTTATTTAAAATATTAAAAAGTGTAAAAAGTACTCACAAGACTGGTGTGATACAACACACATCAACATTGCATATACAGTCTCCAAGGTAGCCAGGTCCCAAATGTGACGAATGGACATGCAGATGGTCGCATGGGGCTGCTGTGGCTAGGCTGACGCGTTTCAGGGGCGAACCCCCTTCCTCAGAGCCAGAAAAAGTGCTGCTGGATCACAAGCCGGACGGCCGAAGACTAAATGGGAGCTGGCCACACCTCTTCCTGCTCCGCCCCAAACCCAAGGGCGGGACAAAGGGGAGGGGGGGGGAAGAAGAAAAGGGAAGAGGAGGGGAAAGGGGAAGGGAGAAAAATGGGACTCATAGAATAGAAAAGGCAACAAGAGGGGAAGGGAGGGGAGGGAAGAGTGGGGGTACTGGGACAGGGAAGGAACATGGAAGAGGGGGGGGGGGGCCAAACCACGCCCACCTTCCAAGACCAGCTCAGACTATGTGATCAGCGGCAAAAAATGCAGCAAATGAAACACTTGTTTAAACATGAAAGGAAAAATAGAAAACCAAATATGATGAATAATACATTGAAAAAATGTATATATATATATATATATATATATATATATATATATATATATATACACACACAATCAATACCTTAAATCTCTATAGGTTCAAGAAAATACTCCACTGCATTGTGTGTGTATATATATATATATATATATATATATATATATATATATATATACACATTTTTTCAATGTATTATTCATCATATTTGGTTTTCTATTTTTCCTTTCATGTTTGAACAAGTGTTTCATTTGCTGCATTTTTTGCCGCTGATCACATAGTCCGAGCTGGCCTTGGAAGGTGGGCGTGGTTTGGCCCGGGCTGGACAAGTGTCCTTGCCGCCCCCCCTCTTCCATGTTCCTTCCCTGTCCCAGTACCCCCACTCTTCCCTCCCCTCCCTTCCCCTCTTGTTGCCTTTTCTATTCTATGAGTCCCATTTTTCTCCCTTCCCCTTTCCCCTCCCCTTCCCTTTTCTTCTTTCCCCCCTCCCCTTTGTCCCGCCCTTGGGTTTGGGGCGGAGCAGGAAGAGGTGTGGCCAGCTCCCATTTAGTCTTCGGCCGTCCGGCTTGTGATCCAGCAGCACTTTTTCTGGCTCTGAGGAAGGGGGTTCGCCCCTGAAATGCATCAGCCTAGCCACAGCAGCCCCATGCAACCATCTGCATGTCCATTCATCACATTTGGGACCTGGCTACCTTGGAGACTGTATATGCAATGTTGATGTGTGTTGTATCACACCAGTCTTGTGAGTACTTTGTACATTTTAATATTAATTAATATTTTAAATAAATGGTTTTATGGTAATGCACTAGGTCGGTGCGCCCCTCTTTTTCTTTTTTGTCTTTTCTACCAGTTGGTTCTGGATACCCTTGATCCTGAAGGGGGCAGCAAGACCAATAGCTCTTTCCACATCTGAGTTTGTAGTGCACCTCTTTTTACTCCAACAGACAGCACTCGAGCGCAGGAGATTTTGTTTTACTTTTTTAACCACTTTACCACCAGAGGATTTTGCTGTCTTACGTCCAGGCCACTTTTTGCGATTCGGCACTGTGTGACTTTAACTGACAATTGTGCGGTCGTGCGATGCTGAAAAAAATGTACGTCCTTTTTTTCCCACAAACAGAGCTTTCTTATTTGATCACCTGTGCGATTTTTACTTTTTGCGCTATAAACAAAAAAAAGAGTGTAACTTTTGAAAAAATAACAATATCTTTCACGTTTTTTTATATGAAATTCCCCCCCAAAAAAATGTAAAAATCAAAATTTTTTTAAATTGTTGGCCAATTTGTTTCCTGCTACATATTTTTGGTTAAAAAAATCGCAATAAGTGTATTTTGATTGGTTTGCGCAAAAGTTATTGTGTTTACTAACTAAGGGAAAGATTTCTGTCATTTTTGGTATTTTTATTTTAACGAGTAATGGCGGCGATCTGCGATTTTTTTTGTGGGACTGCGACATTGCAGCGGACAGATCGGACCCTTGACTAACATTTGACACTTTTGGGGCTACCAGTGACATTACTACAGTAATCAGTGCTATAAATATGCACTGTTACTGTAAAAACGACACTGGCAGGGAAGGGGTTAATTTTATTGGAGAGGGAGGGGTTAATGTATGCCTGGTGCTTACTGACATGTGTGGGGGGAGGTGACTGAGTGACACAGGGAAAAATCGCATGTTCAGCTATGCTGAACCCTGCAATCTGTCACTGCCTGTCACTTAGGAGATCCGCCCGCTTTGTTTACACAGGCGGGCGGATCTCCACACTCGATTCCCCGACGATCGGGGAAGAGCAGCGGCGATCGCCGCTGCTCCTCCCCTGGCCCGACTCCCGCTGTGACTGAAAACAGCGAGAGCGAGCCCCCGGCGGCGTGCTCGTGCCGCCCACAAGGGGAGGAGTCCAGCGATGTAGGTCTACATCGCTGGACGATAACGAGCCACATTGCTGCAGTAGCAGCAATGTGAGCAGACGTATAGTGGTTAAAAATGCCTCAATATTCTATTTTATACTAAAGAAAAAGCAGGTATTGCAGAATGAAATAAAAAATAATATCTTATTGGTGAGTAAATAGGTAAATAACCATTAATGAAATTAATTTGCTACAATCTATATCCTATATATTGCTCTGGTTGTCATTGAACAGTTCCCCAGAGCAATTATGGATCTTCTTGCAGTCAGGGTATCACAAAAATCGTTTATAGGGCCATTACCTTCTATGTATCCAGCTTTCACAACAATGTAGGTCCGTCAGCTCCCTGTGTTCCCGGCAAATGAGCAAGAGAGCTCACTGCCAGGAACTGAGGGTTTAAATAGGCTTACTGATTGATAACATGGGTGTCCGCTGTGTATACTTATCTGAGATTGTGTACAGCTGGCCACCTGACGGGTTCCCTGGAGCGCAGAAGCCGATCGCATCCCCAAACAGGAAATGACCCAGCGGAAACGCGACTGGCCAGGGCGTCCCACCGGCATGGATTGATTCCGTCAGCGTGATACGCAGACGGAATACATCGAGCATGCACATTCGAACTCCGAAGGAGATCGAGATGGATTAGCGGATGCTCAAACAGCGGACGCCACTAGGTGGCGTCCGCTGGCCGTGCCGGGCTGTCCCCACAAGCACATACAGAGACAGAGAGTGTCTCTGTAAACAAATACCGCAAGCCATCATATTGTGATGACAGGTTTGATTTATCTCATTGTTGTTGATTATGCATTTAATGAAAAACTTCGCTAGAGTGTCTAAATATGGATTAAATAGATACAAGAGATAGTTCTACAACTTCCATAGACTGCACCAGTCTATAGAATACTTTCGTCATTGTAATCTAATGAGGCAATGGAAGCAGGCTGATAAACTTGTGTACATAGTAGTGTAGGAATATACAAAAATAAACAAATAAATGCAGCAAATAATGCCATATAGTTACATCAATTCTATATATGGCAACATATGAATAAATCAACTAGCAATGACTAATTAGAAGATAGAATTGTAAATGTCATAACAACCATATGGTGAAGAAACAGTCCCTCAACATTTATTATTTTTCCATGCCTCCGGACGTAAATCCCTCAAGAAATGGTTTGAAGGACACCATTTCATTGAGCCCAGGTGGCTCTGTGGCTTTTAGGAAATAGATCCACAACAAATCAATCTGCAGGAGGACCTTGTTCCAGTCCCCCCCTCTAGGATTAGGATAAATTCTATCCAAAATCAAAAATTTGATCTTTGGAAATTTACCAAAGTGGACCAGACTGGTGTGACGGCCCAAAGGAAGATCAGGGTCACATGATTTCATACTTTTAATATGTCCGTATGCCCGCTTAGTAAATTCCAATTTCGTCTTGCCAACATAAAAACAACCGCACTCACAGAGGAGTAAGTATATCACTCCGTGAGTGCGGCAGTTGGCAAAATGTTTGGGTCTGAAGATCTGTCCATTTGGTAATGTGGGATTCTTAGAAATATGCATGAAACCACAATACTTGCAGCTCCCGCACATGTAGGTCCCCTTGTATTTGCATGGGTCTTTGCCCTTCTGTAATGTAAACTCCCTTTGTACCAATTTGTCTTTTAATGCTGGTACTTTTTTGTAAGTAAAGTGAGGATATTCGGGGACAAATTTTCCTAAGGTGGGATCCAAAGTATTTTGAAACTATTTTTTTAATGTCTGGATGCTGTTCAGAATATTTGGTAATTATCCTCAAAGTCTGATCAATCTGTTTAGGGGCTTTTTGGGACAATAATGATGTTCTATCACTCATGATGGCCTTCTTGTATGCCTTCCTGAGAGTAGTTTTGGTATATCCTCTTGCGAGGAATCTAACTCTTAAATCGTCAGCAGCCCTTTGGAAACTGTCTAAGTCGGTGCAATTCCGCCTGGCCCTTAAATACTGACCGTACTGAATTGAACGGACAACTAGAGGCATGTAGGATGGTGTTCCCCGCAGTGGGCTTGCGATAAAGCCCACTGCGGAGAGCACCATCCCCACCCCTGAAAACCTCAACTTTCAAGAATGTAATGCGATTTTTGTCAGAACTCATTGTAAAGGTCAAACTGAATTCATTTTTATTCATCCTGTCCAAACAATTTTTTAAAAGTTCTAATGGCCCCTGCCAGAGCATAAAGATGTCATCTATATACCGGACCCACATGATAATGTGGTCCGTGTACATAGAGGTTGCTTCATCTGTCAAAAAGGCTTGTTCCCACTCCCCCAGGTACAAATTGGCGTAGGATGGGGCACAACATGTACCCATCGCTACGCCTTGCACCTGGAGGTAGTGGGAACCATTAAAGGTAAAGACATTATGTGATAGTATATATTGAAGAATGGACAGGATGAATTCACCATACGCATCAAAGCTCTCGCCTTGTACTAACGCATTTCTCACTGCTGATAGCCCTCGATCGTGTGGGATTGAGCTGTAAAGGGCTTCGACGTCTATAGTTACCAAAAGACAGTCTTCAGGAACAAAAACATCCTGTATTTTTTGTAAAAAATGTATGGTATCCCGTACATATGAGGGTAGGGAAATAACAAAAGGTTTCAAAAACGTGTCGACAAGTTTGCTAGCATTGTCCGACACTGAGCCTCGCCCCGAGATAATGGGCCACCCTGGTGCATTTGTGGTGTCTTTATGAATTTTTGGGAGCGCATAGAATGTTGGAGTCATGGGGAAAGCTATGCGAATATATTCCCAGGTGTGCTTGGGGATAATTGCATTGAGATATGCTGTATCAACTATTTTGTAGAATTCTAGTTGGTATTTAGTCACAATGTCCGCTGTGATTTTCCTGTACCAGTTTAGGTTTTTAAGATTTTTTTGGCACATAGTTATGTATTGAGCATTATTCATGATCACGACATTGCCGCCTTTGTCTACCTGTTTGATAGTAATCAATTGATTTTCTGATAATTTGTTAATAGCTTGTCTTTGATTTGATGTAATATTCGATTTTAAAGGCTTGTAAGTGTTAAGTTTTTCAACTTCTTTAGAGACAAGTTTTACAAAGGCGGCAATGTTGGCATTCAGAGTTTTTGGAAATTTATCAGATTTTTTCTTTAAGGATGCTGTCTGAGCTATAGGTGTAGGTTGTTTTGTATCAATTCCTGCCAATAATGAAGACAGATCTATGCGATCAATTAGATCGTCATTTTCTTCAAGCAACGATATCAACGTGTCAAGGATGGGGTCTTTTTTCATTTTAGATGTATCTATGGAATTCTCTTTGTCAAAAATAGCTTTAAAATGTAGCTTTCGGGCAAATAGATGCAAATCTTTAATGAAATCAAATCTGTCCAATTTCATAATAGGACAGAAACTGAGGCCCTTAGAGAGGACCTCAATTTCATCCGATGATAATTGGTAATCAGAAAGATTAATAATGGACAAATCCGTATCAAATGAACTATTGGTGAGGGGAGTGAAAGACAATTCTGTGGGTTTAGAAATCAAACTTGAGTGGTCGGAGTGAAATTTGGGGCTCTCTGGTGAATTAATTCTAAAAAAGTGGAATCCTGTAAATGAATGGTAGATAATAAAGAAGGTGGTATTAGACTTGAATTGGATGAAAGTGTGTTGGTGATCGGGTTCGTGGTTAAAAGAGGGGAACTATTGGTGTGTTCTATGTGAGGGGTAGAAGGTTTAAATAAAGAGAGATTTGTTCCTGAATCTTGTTGAATGTTAGATTTTTTGGTTGATTGTTCAGATGTTGTGTCTCCTTGATATGTGCGTTTTGTTCTCTCTGTTGTTCTTTGTTTGTTGGCATTTTGTGGAAAAATTTTTGATACATTTTTGGGAGGAAGATGAGGTATGTTTGGACGATAGTCTTTATTGGGTAATGGATGAATCATAGGTCTATCCGTGTTCCACCTGTATGTCTTCTTTTTTTCGAAGGCATTGGTGTCACGGCTGAATTTTTGTTGTTTTTTAATCAAAATGTTCCGTTTATAAATTTCAAAGATCGTTCGATAATCTGATCGTGTTTACGGGGCTTAAGACTGGGATGACATTAAAGTTCATGTGCGTGTAAAGGCAGGTGTCCCAATACTTTTGGTATTGTAGTGTATTTAACACTTGTGCAGAGACTAGGACAAGGAAAAAAATTAAAGACTCCTAACATTTTTACAGGTTTGAATGGCCACTGGTTGAATGCTGACCAACATTTATGTGGAAAATGTTATTGTAGGAAATAGGTAACCTGGAAGAAAAAGTAGATATACTCTGAAATCATTCATAGGGGGGAGAAAGTCCTAGAAATGCCTGCTCAGCATTACATTGAGCAATGAATATTGAATATTAAGCAATGAATTTGAGCTCTGATACCAGCAGAGAAGACAAGTCAGGATCTTTAGAATATGGCCTTCGGTGCAATTAACTTTCCTGCATGTAAGTGTTTTTATTGATAATAGTAGTATATTTGGGAAAAACAAATTAACCGCTCGCCGACCAGACGCCGCCAATATACGGCAGCAGGTCGGCAGTTCCTGCGAATCGCCGCACCTGTATGGCGGTTTGCGGGAACGATCCTGGGGGCCTGCACCCACTCGCCAGCAGGGAAGCCTTACCATGGCCACCGGGCACCCGTGATCACTCCCCGTGAAGAGGGAACGGCAGTCTGCTGTTGTAAACACGGCAGATCGTTGTTCTCTCAGCTATCAACACAGAGCTCCCGTGTTCCTCCTACTTAGAAACACAGGTCTCTGTGTTGATTTCACAAGCCCCCCCCTCAGGGTCACATTTAACCCTTTTATCACCCCATGGGTTAACCCCTTCCCTGCCAGTGTCATTATTACAGTAACAGTGCATATTTTAGTGCTGATTACTATAGTTATGTCACTGGTCCCCCAAATGTGTCAAAAATGTCAGTTAGGGGTCTGATCTGTCCGCTGCAATGTCGCAGTCCTGCTAAAAGAATCGCCATTACCCATAGAGATGCATGGGGCATCCGTTCAGATCTGACTGAAAAACGGACAGGGGATCTGAACGGTCCGCCTGTGTGAAAGGGGCCTTAGGCTGGGTTCACACTCACTTGTACGATCACAGACATCACATGTGATTCGCACTGCATTGCTTTGGAGATCACTTGCGATGTCTGTGCAAAGTAAATTCAGCCATACAAACTGCATGGCTGAAATTGCATCGCATTCACACTGGAATCTGATCGCATGGGTGTTCACACCTATGAGATTCAATTCCTGCACCATTTGACAGTTTGCACTGCAATCTGCTAACCAATCTGGGGGTGTCATTAACTTTACATTGACACCCTCCAGCAGTTCGCAGATGTCAGTGTGAACCAGTGTGCAATTCAGGTGCGATGTGTGAATCGGCACTAAATCGCAGGGTTTCCGGCATCACACCAGTGTGAACCGGGACTTAAAGTAAGCCTGCTTTAGGGAATTTTATAGCTTGCATTCCTGTTTTTTTTCTAACGTTATTTGTTTTCTGGCTGGTATGCTGACTTGCTGGCTTCAATATTTTCTAAGGGTCTGATCCAGATTGAGTATGCGGTTCAGGAAAGGCAAAGAAAAGTTAGAAGTCATTGCCTAGCTAACTGTGTCAACTAAGCAGCTAGCATTTTTTATATGGAAAGGTGAGTAAGGGTAGCCCCCATGTTGCACTCATGACAAGCTTTCTTTAACTCTAAACACGACTGTAATATTAAAATGTGCCTGTACACAGACAAGGGGCATTCATTTTTTCCATATTCTTAAGCTGTACCTGAACATCAAATCCAACTCTCAAAGACCTCTGTAGCTACGTGTACTGTAAAGTAATTAATCTTCGAAGATATAGTGAATACAGGGTCATGGGTTTAGTAACACTTGAAGTCCTGTGGGATCAGACTTACTTTCTCCAAAAGTATTGGGCTGTCCTGCACAAAGGTAACATGCGTGTATAAACTGCTACCATTTAAGAGTTCTTCAATTTGAGGTTTGTTGGTTTTCTTTAGTATGGTATTATCTTTAGCATTTTTCATGAGTATAAGAAATGCTCTCCTATGATGTATACCAATATTTGTTACAATGTATATGAAAAATGCTGTTTTTCCCAGCAAGTTTGGCACAGTACAAAAAATACCTACCGGTATATAAAAACTGGATAGGAAATTTAGTCTGGAAAAAGAACCCAAAGGCACCACATCCCAATTGTAGAAATAGGAAAATGAAACCACTCATGGATTAAGGGAGGAAGAGAAAACTGGGTTGGGGATTTTTTAAAGTGCCAATAAACAGATAAGAGCCGGTTCACACTGAGGCGACACGACTCCTTACTACTTCGGGGGCGACTTGTGCATTACCATGCACCACGACTTCGGAACGACTTGCAGGGACTTCACATAATGGAAGTCTATGCAAGTCACTCCGAGGTCGCCCCGAAGTAGTACAGGACCCTTTCACTTGTGTTGCTCCTATTAGAATGGGTCCTGTAGCGGTCAATGGACCGCGAGGGAGCGCGACTTGTCAGGCTAACAAGTCGCCTGACAAGTCGCGCTAGTGTGAACCGACTCTAAAGGTTTTAAAATATACAACATTTATTGTTATATTTAAAATAAGAAAAGCACAAAATGTGAAAGACATACAATAAACATACAGTATTAAAATAAATTTATGAGCTGCATATACACTCAATTCATAAGCAAAATATATATGTATTGGTATCACGGAGTAGCAATCCAGCCATGTTTCACCAAAACGGTTTCCTCAGGGGACATTTTCTTAGCTACTTCAATGATGAGACCAATAGGAAATCTCTTTCAATATAGTACCATACATTAAGTTGGTTATAAACGGATCAAGGAGCGCACAACATAGGGTTAATAGGTCAACTATTTTATGCCTGAAAATCCCTCGGTATAAAATCCTAGAAGGAATTCAGGAATAACAACAGATCCAAAATACCAGGACAGGCAATTTGGGTAGGTATAAAGGGGTTTGTTCCCCAGGTGTAGGGCATAACTTATTTCCTCGTTTCCACTGAACGGTACGGTTATGTTCCGTACAGTTCAGTACGGTTCGGTACGGTGCACCTTGATCAGGCTTGCGTTTCCACTGCCAACAGTACCTAAGCTCAACAGTACCTCAACAGTATTGTTCCACCCTGTTGGTACGGTACTAATGTGCTTGGTACCCCAATGAAAGGGTACCAAAAAAGTGGTACGGTACCATTTACAACTTGACAATGGAAACGGCAAAAATTGCGTACTGTACTGAACTGCACCGCTCAGTGGAAACGAGGCATTAGTGTAATACACAAATCATCAGAGCATAAGGAGCTGTAGCAGGGATATCCGTGTACGCCCTCGAGAAGTGTATAGGGTATTGCTTAAACTCCAAACTTTCTGCACTAAGCACACTACCAGGAGAAGCATTGCTCAGTCATTTAGGCGCTGGGGATCAGGGGAGCTTGTAAATGACCAATGAGCTGTTAAGGCCCGTACACACGATAAGAAATTCTGTAGGGAAAATTAGTCCAGACGACTGATCTGCCGATTTTCGGATTGTTAGTATGGGGCTTTCGACAGCCAACTCCGACTTTTCGGCTGACAAAATGTTGATGTGCAGGCTATAACATTTTTGTTGTCCGTAATACAACGTCCGATTTTCGTCTCAGTCATTAGTACAGATTTCGACGGAAAAAAATCTTAAGAGCAAGACTAGACATGCTCAGAGAGGAAAGAACACATACAAAACAATCCAACACATGACATCACTTCTGAAGTAGAATTCTGTCGTATGGGAAAATTCGTATGAAAATAACCTCTTCACTTTCCACATCAGACTAGCATGCCACAAAAAACGGACGACAGATCGTTCGATACTCTGATCGTGTGTACGGGGCTATAGCCTGTTGCCTAATGAATTTGTTGCTTCATGCCTGATAGAAAAAAATCACTACTTTGGGAAAATATGAAAATCATTTTTTAAGTACATAGGTTAAATTCTGATTCCTTTCTAGAATTTTATTTCAACATCCAGAAATGATATCTCGGTTACAAACAGCAACATTTAGGACAGTGTCTTCAGGGAAGACAAAACAAACTGATTGGTGTTTTTATAGGGTCAGCTGTGGAACAAGTACCTTTCAAGCTTTCATCTGCTTCCAGCTGGGTAATTAAAGGAGGGTTGGGGAGGGAGAATCTCAGCTAAGCAAGTACACATTCACTTAGCAGCAGGGGTTTACATAAAGTGTTTATTTCAATAAAAACAATTAAGCATATACATGTTGTTTGTTCAGCATTAATGATTCCCTGTTGGCAAAGTAGAATGTAGGAGTAATGCTTGAGCTTCAAAAGCTTTATCAAACAGCAGTGACTGGCAGTACAAGCTGGAAATCTGCCATATATGTATTTTTCTTATTCTCATACATTGGAGTTCTTTTTATTGGTTGGTATCATAACACTTTATCCCCGGTTAACATATGTTGCCATTATTTATAGATTTGTTAAATCTCACTTATGTTTAAAGGCTTAGCATAAAATGACAGTCCATATACTTTGCTACAGTATTATCATTTTTAGAAAAAAAGAATATCTAGTATCTTGACTGATGTGTCTTCAGAAAGTCATTTGCCACTTTTGAAGTTGTAGGTCATGGATTTTATAGAAGAGAACTGAGAACACACGTTACTGCAACACAAGGACCACATTGCATTGCAGTCTCCTTCATTTTGAATCACACTCCAATACATTAAATCAGCAGACCCCAGGCACACCTACATTCAGGGCCACTGAAAGGGGGGGGGGGGCCACCAGTCCTCCTGTAGGGGGCCCCAAAAGCATGGGAAATTGGTGCGTTCGGATAGGGGGACAATTTCAATAGGAAGCCCTGTGTGACTCCCTGCAGCAGCTGAGAGCCAATTCCCTCCCCCCTCCTGCCAGCTTTCAGCTGCTGTAGGGAGAGACACAGACACAGGGCATCGTTTCTGTAATTGCTTCTCCGACACTGATTCCCCTCCCTGTTCTGCCTGCTTCTGATCCCCCCCTCCCCATGTGCCCCCTTTCACTGTGCCCCCCCCCCTCCTGTCTCCCAGAGCACAGCAGGCTTCCCTGCCCTGTAAAAAAATAACAAATTCTAAAAAATATGTATATAAAATGTAGACATTGTTATAAATAATTTAAGAAAATTGTAAAATAAAATAATTGTAAACATTTTTAAAAAATTATAATTTTTTTTAAATGTAAAAAACAATTAAAAAGAGCTAGTTTACACAGGTTCTCTGTTATGTTTGTGTCCACTAAAAGAATTTTAGTGAAAATATTGTCTTGATATATTCAGGGGGGACCCTGCCAGGGAGGTTGCATGAGGCCCCATAATTTCTTACAGCAGCCCTGCCTACATTGCAGTACATCATAACACTAAGGTTGCCACCTTTAATCCAGGACACATATAATAATTACACAGGTTCTGAGGCTAATATAATGTAACATAAGACACTAAGTGAGTTTACATACCACCTTAATCATCCACAGAACCTGTGTAATCAACCACTTGCTGAACAGCCGCTCTCAATATACTATGGCAGGTTCTCGCGAATCAGCGTACCTGTACGACGGAATGGGGGAGAGTTCCTTGGGGCATGCGAGCGCCACCATTCGCCAGCCGGGAAGCTGATTCACGGGGCTGGCAGCCTTGACTGCCACCGTGCACCCGTGCACCCGTGATCGCTCCCCGTGGACAGAGAATGGTGGTCTGCTGTTGTAAACACAGCAGACCGTCGTTTTCTCAAGAATCGGCACAGAGCGCCTGTGTTCCTCCTATTTAGGAGCACAGGTCTCTGTTATGATTCCATAATCCCACCCCCTAGGTTCACATTTAACCCTTTCGATCTTCCCTGGGTTGACCCCTTCCCTGCCAGTGTCATTAGTACAGTAACAGTGCATATTTTTACACTGATTACTGTAATATCACTAGTCCCCCCCCCATCCAAAAGTGTCAAAAATGTTAGGGGTCTGATCTGTCCACCGCAATGTCGCAGTCCTGCTAAAAATCGCTGATCGCCGCCATTACTGGTAAAAAAAAATTAAATCAGTACATTTTAATTTAAAAATCTTTTCCCCTAGTTTGCGATAACGTTTACACAAACCAATCAAAATAAGCTTATTGGGATTTTTTTTTACCAAAAATATGTAGCAGAATACAAATTGGCCATAAATAATGAAAAAATTAGATTTTTACATTTTTTTGTTGGGAATGTTATAGAGTAGAATACAAACTGGCCTAAAATGATGAAAAAAAAATAGATTTTTAAATTTTTTTTTGTTGGGAATGTTATATAGCAGAAAGTGAAAAATATATATATATTTTTTTCAGAATTGTCGCTTTTTTTTGTTTATAGCGCAAAAAATAAAAATTGCAGAGGTGATCAAATACCACCAAAAGAAAGCTTTATTTGTGGGAAAAAAAATGACAACAATTTTAGCTTGGTACGGCATCGAACGACCGAGCAATTGACAGTTAAAGTATCGCAGTGCCCAATCACAAAAATGGCCTGGTCATTAAGGGGGAAATCTTCCAGTCCAGAACTGGTTAATATGTGTCCTGGTTTGGGGATGAGGTGACTCATTACCATGTATTGTGGTGTGTTGTGTCACAAAAATAGTGCAGGACTATATTTAGGTCAAATTAATAGGCTGTCTTAATGTAAAGTGCATGAACAAGCCTTAGCACATGCACACATAGAATAACATTGAGAGGCATGTTTAACCACTTGCCGACCAGCCGCCGTAGTATTAGGGCTCTGTACGTCACTTTGTGTAACAGATGGGTGGGGGCGTGTGCGCACGCTACCAGTCACCTGCGATCGCTCCCCATGGAGACAGAACGGTGGTCTGCCTATGTAAACAAAGCAGACCGCTGTTCTGTCAGAGAGGAACATAGGTTGCAGTCTCACTAAAAATCGCTGATCGCCGCCATTACTATAAAAATAAATAAATAAATAAATAAAAATGACATAAATCTATCCCCTTGTTTGTAGATGTGATAACTTTTGTGCAAACCAATCAATATATATCTTTTGGGATTTTTTATACCAAAAATATGTGGCAGAATACATATTGGCCTAAATTGATGAAAAAATTTTATTTTTTTATTTTTTTATTAGGAATGTTTTATAGCAGAAAGTGAAAAATATTGTTTTTTTTTCTGAATTGTGGTAATTTTTTTGTTTATAGAGAAAAAATAAAAATCGCAGAGGTGATCAAATACCACCAATAGAAAGTTCTATTTGTGGAAAAAAAGGACATCAATTTTATTTGGCTACAGCGTCACACAACCATGCAATTGTCAGTTAAAGTAACGCAGTGCTGTATTGCAAACAATGGCCTGGTCATTAGGGAGTAAAACCTTCCGGTCCTTAAGTGGTTAAAGTGATTGTAAAGTCTTGTTTTGTTTTTTACAATTTTTTTTTTTTTTTTTTTATAACAAACGTGATACTTACCTGCTCTGTGCAGTGGTTTTGAACAGAGTGGCCAAGATCCTCCTTTTCTCGGGTCCCTATTTTATGCTCCTGGCACCTCCCTCCTTGTTAGTGCCCCACAGCAAGCTACTTGCTTTGGGGGCACCCAGAGTCGAGTCAGAAAATGCCTCTTATGTGTGCATGGACACATAGGATTACATGCTGGGGAGTCTGACACCAAAAACAGCAGCTGTAAAAACGTCCAGTGTGCATGAGGCCTAATGATCGCACAACCCCCACGCCCACCTAAATACTCACCTGAAACCAGATCTGGATCCAGTGCTGTGCACATCTGCAGCAGCTCTTCTCTCAGTCCCTGTTTCCAGAGGCTTGGATGAGAGCAGCCGGAGCCATTGGCTCCTACTGCTGTCAATCAAAATTTGTCATCAGAGGATGGGGGGCGGGCACGTATGAGTGCCTCCATAGGAAGTGGCTTTCTATGAGAGCACTCAGCGAGGGGAGGAACTAGAAGGACCAGTAAAGGAACCCCAAAAGTGGAGGATCGGGGCTGCTCTGAGCAAAAATGATACAATCCTATATACACAATCTTATACCCACAGATGACCCAGAGGAAGGCAAAAAAACCCAGCAAAGCATGATCCAATTTGCTACAACAGGGAAAAAAATTACTTCCTGATCCCCGAGAGGCAATCAGATTTTCCATGGATCATACTCATCCTCATCACCCTCACCCTGGATCACCCTCATCCTCATCCCCCGAGAGGCAATCAGAAATCCCTGGATTTAGCAATAAATGTTAGTACCCAGTTATATTATGTATATTTAGGAAAGAGTCCAGGCCTTTTATAAAGCAATCTACTGAGCTGGCCAGAACCACCTCTGGAGGGAGTCTATTTCACATTTCCACAGCTCTTACTGTGAAAAAAACTTTCCATATTTGGAGATAAAACACTGCCCCAAAAAAAAGTGCGTTTTGTTTAGTTTTATTACGTTTAATTGTCTAAAGATTGTGAAAAAAATCATTGTTGCAGGACAATATTCACGATTTGTCCTTAAAAAACAAAATACTTGAAAATTGCTCTGGTCCATAAGTGGTGAACAGCTGTGAGAGCTGAAGTGGTAATCAAATGACAAACCCCTGCCACACTCCAAATCACATGGACGAAATAACCGTTGCAATATTCAACAGACCCGAAGAAGTTTAGTGCAGTAAAACCAACTTAGACCAATAAATAATTACAAGGCTTAATGTCAGATGTAACCCTGGCGATCGAGGTGGGGGGAGGGTTAGGGCTGGTTTTGTGGATTGTCTGCTAAGGGGGAGGGGGGATTGTCCCAAAGTGTATATGTTTGTGTACACTGTATGGGAGTGTGAAATTCTGTTTTCATTGGATTGTGAATGTCGGCCTGTTTTCAACAAGGTCCACCTGGGTGGTAACCTTGTGGGGGAAAACTGTATAAAAGTCTGTTTCTTGTTCAATAAAGTTGAGATATACTTTACCCTCAATCTAGAGTCCTGTTTCTCATTGGGGGAATATGCTACAAGGGATTGCTATGTCCTTTATACTCCCTTGGATAATCACTAAGCTCTTGTAAGAGCTTGTGTAAGAGCTGGTTCTTGTTCCCGCTGCACTCTCTGGAGAAAGAGAGGTGCACCCATGGGAACCTGAAGCCTTGTCGTAGGTCCAGGGTGGGTAGGGGACCGTGAGACCCCAACCAAGCTGCAGTGGTTCGTGGGGTCTGAAGTGGTTACGGTGTCTGGTGGAGTTCTTGGAGCCCTCGGGAAGCACTAGGAGCATCCGTCAACGGAGGTACCCGGTTGGGGTGCCGGTTGATCCGTTACAAGTATATTTAATAATGTAAAAAGAAATATTTCTGCGCTAAAATTAGGACAAGGTAAATGACAGTGAATAAATACAAGCAGCTAGCATCATCTGAAACAACTCCACTGCCGTCAAATACATCCCCCACATCTAGAATATAGTTACTCCTATATTCAAAAATGTCTATATTAGTGGCCATAATAGACAGAGGGTTATGAATGATAAGCTGCAGAAATGGTGTTAGTAAAATACCAAGAATATAAAAAGAAATATTTCCGCTCTAAAATTAGGACAAGGTAAATGACAGTGAATAAATACAAGCAGCTAGCACCAAAATCAACTAACAGTGATCCATAAACATAATCCTTCCAAAAGTGCAGCGCTATAAATAAATGAAAAATTCTGAATATTTGTGAAACAAGTGGTAAAACCACAAAAAACATAAAAAGGGTAGTGTCCAAAATAATGAATAAAGTCCCAAAAAGTGGTGCAAATGAAAATAAATCCACATGCAGGGTGTTGAGAAGAACAATCCTTTCGGTGACACCAAGGAAAAGTGCAAAATGGGGACACCTCTGTGCACAAATATCGCAAGCAGCTTACCAGAACCCCGTGGCTACTCAATTGAATGAGACAGCCTCTCCCAGCAAGATGTTATACCAGTGTCATCAGTGGATGTCAAGCTCAGGCACTTCTTAATTACTCCGTCATACATAAATGGATATATGAAAAGAATAGAGGCCCATAGCGTAATCCCGTAACACATATAAATCCAATTTATTTAAAAAACTACTCACAATAAGAAGGCATAAACAGGCAAATAAAGTAGGCTGTTCGTGGATCGAGTCACGACGTCCCGCGGGTATCCAAAGTAGCGTGGAACAGTATGTAAGCAGCCGGCTCCGTAAGGGGGCGTGTGGACGTTACGTCTGGAGTCGCCAACGTTTCATCATCAAAAGACATCGTCTGGGCGTGACTCCAGACGTAAATCACATGCCTTTGTACCCCCACACCTGAGATGAGTGACAACTACGTCCGCCAATGGTTATTAAACGCGGAACCGGAAGTTGTGTTCGTCCACCAATGGTTGTTAAACCCAAAAGCGGAAGTCGTATTGTCACATGATCAACAAAAATAAGGAAGTGATGGGCTACTCTATACTCCACCTCCCACTATGGTAACATAGTGAGAACGGAACATTGCAGACTATGATATACGCCAACTGATAGAGTCAGTAAATCATACTACTGATTTCAAACATAAGGTATGATGGAGTACAGTGTATAAATCACGAGGGATAGGAAAAAATTAATTTTCCAAACCCATATTAACCATTATACATATAAAAAGAATATTAATTACATATTGCTATAAAAATACAATGTTCCAAAAAATAGGCCAATATGTCGCGACATCCTGTTATTAAGTGAATAAACGCCATCTTGTGGCCAAAAATGTGTAGAACACGTATATAAAAAGTGATGAAAAATTGATAAAATAGTGATAAGAAATATATATATATATATATATAAACTTCAATGAATATAATTACGAAAAAAACTGTTGGTGAAAACAGTGAATATTAAGAATATATTAAAAGAATATTTAAATCAAATGATATTTAATCATGTGATGTGAAAAAATACATGTGAATGAACACATGTATTTAAAAAGTAATATCCATAAAAGTGCTATTCTCAATATAATGATGAAAATTCCATGATGGATCACCAAAGATCATATAATAAAGTGTATATCGTGCAAGTGAAAAATTAATAAAAATTATGTTAACAGGATGTGCATCATATATAGCCCCAAATCTATAACAAACATATATTAATCAAGGTTTACATCATCAGAAATATTGGATAAAAGGATAAAAGGTTAAAAAATTAAAATCAACTGTTGTTAATAAAAGAATTTACATCCCATTCCACATTCAACCCATAAGGGACATAAGTCTTTAAAAAATAGATCCAACGGGTTTCCATTCTTGATATCTCTCGTCTTACGTTGGATCCTCTCCAATGAGGTAAGAATTTATCTATCCCTATGAATAGTGTATTTTTGGGGTTCTTGTGATGACATTGGTCATAGTGTTTGGACAAACTATGACCAGGGAAACCCTTCCTAATGTTTCCCACATTCTCCCCTAACCTAATCTGCAATTTCCTCGTCGTTCGTCCGACATACTGTTGACCACATTTACATTGCAACATGTAGACAACGTTGGTGGACGAGCAAGTAATAAAAGAATCAATCTTGTATTCTCGTCCAGTGGTGGAGGATATGAATTTCTCAATTTTTCTCCCCTTAAAAGAGTTGAGAGAACAGATCTTACATCTATGGCAAGGGTAAAAACCTTAAAAATCACCAAAAAATGTGGGTTGGATGGGTCTTTCAATAACATTTTGAGCTATTTGTGTCTTAGGGAGGGGACTCCCCTAAAAATGACTTTGGGATGTTCAGATAAAATAGGGCCCAGAATACGGTCATTTTTTAAGACCGGCCAATGTTTTTTAATAATATTTTTGATTAAGAAATGTTGGGTAGAATAGGAAGTGACAAATGAGTTTTTAAAACTTTGATTGTCATTCCCTTTCAAACTCGGGCGTAGTAGAGAAGATCTATCAATTGCTACTGTGTCCCTAATGGTCGCATCCAATTGAATAGTATCATACCCCTTCTCCATGAATTTTGTTTTGAGGGTGTTGGCTTGTTGTAAGAAATCGTCTTGTCGGGTACAATTTCTGCGTAATCGCAGAAATTGTCCCTTGAGAACAGCATTAAGCCATGACCGATGATGACAGCTGTCGTGAGGAATAAAGCTGTTCCGATCTGTTTTCTTAAAGTGAGTGGTGGTGATAATTCTATCATCCTGTGCCACCAAATTCAAGTCAAGAAACATAATATGCGTAGAACTGCTAGTATGTTTTGTTGATCATGTGACAATACGACTTCCGCTTTTGGGTTTAACAACCATTGGCGGACGTACGCAACTTCCGGTTCCGTGTTTAATAACCATTGGCGGACGTAGTTGTCAATCATCTCAGGTGTGGGGGTACAAAGGCGTGTGATTTATGTCTGGAGTCACGCCCAGACGACGTCTTTTGATGACGAAAAGTTGGCGACTCCAGACGTAACGTCCACACGCCCCCTTACGGAGCCGGCTGCTTACATACTGTTCCACGCTACTTTGGATACCCGCAGGACGCCGCGACTCGATCCACGAACAGCCTACTTTATATGCCTGTTTATGCCTTCTTATTGTGAGTAGTTTTTTTAAATAAATTGGATTTATATGTGTTACGGGATTACGCTATGGGCCTCTATTCTTTTCATATATCCATTTATGTATGACGGAGTAATTAAGAAGTGCCTGAGCTTGACATCCACTGATGACACTGGTATAACATCTTGCTGGGAGAGGCTGTCTCATTCAATTGAGTAGCCACGGAGTTCTGGTAAGCTGCTTGCGATATTTGTGCACAGAGGTGTCCCCATTTTGCACTTTTCCTTGGTCTCACCGAAAGGATTGTTCTTCTCAACACCCTGCATGTGGATTTATTTTCATTTGCACCACTTTTTGGGACTTTATTCATTATTTTGGACACTACCCCTTTTATGTTTTTTGTGGTTTTACCACTTGTTTCACAAATATTCAGAATTTTTCTGCACTTTTGGAAGGATTATATTTAATAATGTAACTTTAAATAACATTAAATAAAATAAAACAGTCTTCCCAGAAGAGTTAAAACTGTTACAGCTGCAAAGGGTGGACCAACTCAATATTGAACCCTACGGACCAAAGCCTCGTACACACGATAAGATTATCGGATGATCTTTCGTCCGTTTTTTGTTGCATGCTAGTCTCATATCGAAAGTGAAGAGGTTACTTTCATACGAAAGTTCTCGTACGACAGAATTCTACTTCAGAAGTGATGTCATGTGTTGAATTGTTTTGTATGTGTTCTTTAATTTCTGAGCATGCGTAGTCTTGCTCTTACGATTTCTTTTGGACGAAAACGGTACTAATTAAACGAAAATTAGACATTGAGTTCACATATGATAAAAATTTTATAGCCTGCACATCCAGTTTTTGTCCTCCAAAAATTCGTAATAGGCTGTCGAAAGCACCATTTTACTTCCGATTTTCGTATCATGTGTACGACGGGCCTATAGACTGGGATGCATTAAAGTTCATGTGCGTGGAAAGGCATGTGTCCCAATACTTTTGGTAATATAGTGTATGTCCCTTTTTTCATATTTGTTAACTCCATGGGCATGCAAAGGTAGATACTGTGACAAACTAGGAATTGCCATGATCATGTACTTTAGGACTAGGATAGGAAATCCTAGTTTAATGAATAAAAAGAAAAATATGCAAGTTCTTTGTATTTGGGCAAAAAAGGTCTATGTAATCTATAAATATTTTATAAAATAATGAAAATGTGCATACTATATTGGTTGGTTCACAATATATACAGTATATTATGTATCCTTCATTTGCAAAAACAGATGCATTCATTGCTGATGCCAGAGGCTTTTTATTTTCTCATCTATGAAGATGTAAAGGAATATATGTATGAAAGCAAAAAATTGAGTAATTGTATACATAAATGATAGACCTGCATTTAAGCTAATCAGGACTGAAATATGTATGAGACATCTGCAGGCATGTATGAATGCTTTATTTGTTGTTTTGTAGACTCTACAAAACAACAAATAAATCTATTTATTCTTAACCTTTCTTTTCCTATACACTTACAGATAATCAAGCTTACCTAATACAGAAATGTGAAGGGTAATTAATACGTGTAAAGTACATTAACTCATAGCCGTCAATTACCTTTCAGTTTACTGGCGTCACATTAAAAGATGATTTTTTTTTTTTTTTTTGCGCTGGTTAAGGCCTCATGCATAAATAAGCCACTCGAGCCGTCATCTGAATAATGAACTTTTGAAGGTAAAGAGTGTGACATGTTACAAGGTTTTTCAGACCTGGAATTGATTATCAAGTATGACAGCCATCACTACAGATGCCACTTGGTCCTGTATGATCTTACAGAATGTAGAGATGTGAAACCTTTTCCAGAGTCTCCTTGTTTAGGCAAAGTATCATTTAATTGTGTATGTTTTGATTATACATACATTTTACGTTACTTTCTGTTAGAGACAGGCAATCTACGAAATGTCTCTTTTTGTTTTTACTATGTTTTTATTTTGTTTTTGTTTACATTACATAGTAAAAAAGATAATTTAAAAAGAATAAAATAAAACGGATCCTGCCTTGCAGAACACATGCGATGTCTGTGCGGAGCAAATTCAGCCATACAGATTGTATGGCTGAATTCACATCGCCTTTTGACCAAAATGGCGCAGGACCCTTTTTTGGTCCGCACTGGAATCAGATCGTATGGGTGTTCCATATGGGTGTATGCGATCCGATTCCTGCACCATTTTACAGTTTGCACTGCAAACTGCGAACCGGATTGGGGGTGTCATTACCTTTGCATTGACACCTGCAGCGGTTAGCATAGGGCAGTGTGACCTGCTGCGAGAGACATGCGATGCGGGAACCCGCACTGGATTTGCGCTGGTTCCCGCATTGCATATGTGTGAACCCAGCCTAAAGCACTTTCTACAGCTGACTATACAACTTGCAAAATACATTTAGATATACACTGCTCAAAAAAATTAAAGAAACACTTTGAAAACACATCAGATCTTAATGGGGAAAATAATCATGCTGGATATCTATACTGATATGGACTGTGTAATGTGTTAGGAAGGAAAGGATGCCATATCGTTTGATGAAAATGATCACCCTACAGAGGGCTGAATTCAAACACACCCCAAAAATCAAAGTGAGAAAATTATGCAGCAGGCTAGTCCCTTTTGCTGAAATTTCATTGCAGCAACTCAAAATGATACTAGTAAAATAGGTAAAGTAGGTTATATGGGCCCCCACATGCTTGTATGCATGCCTGACAATGTCGGGGCATGCTCCTAATGAGATGACGGATGGTGTCCCGGGGTATTTCCTCCCAGGTCTGGACCAGGACATCACTGAGCAACTGAACCGACTGAGGTGCAACCTGGTGGCATCGGATGGACCGAAACATAATGTCCCAGAGGTGTTCTATTGAATTAAGGCCAGGCGAGTGCGGGGGCCATTCAATGGTATCAATTCCTTCATGCTCCAGGAACTGACTACATATTCTCGTCTAATGAGGCTGGGCATTGCCGTGCACCAGCAGGAACCCAGGACCCACTCCACCAGTGTAGGGTCTGACAATGGGTTCAAGGATTTCACCCAAATACCTAATTGCAGTCAGGGTGCCATTGTCTAGCCTGTAAAGGTCTGTGCATCCCTCCATGGATATGCCTCCCCAGACCATCACTGACCCACTACCAAACCGGTCATGCTGAACGATGTTACAGGCAGCTTAAGGTTCTCCGTGGCTTTTCCAGACTCTTTCACGTCGGTCACATGTGTTCAGGGTGAACCTGCTCTTATCTGAGCAGCCGAGCAGTGTGCACATACCCCACTGAAAGGACATCGGGCCCTCAGGCCACCCTCATGAAGTCTGTTTCTGATTGTTTGGTCAGAGACATTCACATTAGTGGCCTGCTGGAAGTTATTTTGTAGGGCTCTGGCAGTGCTCATCCTGTTCCTCCTAGCACAAAGGAGCAGTTATCTGTCCTGTTGATGAGTTAAGGACCTTCTGGGGCCCTGTCCAGCTCTCCTAGAGTAACTGCCTGTCTCCTGGAATCTCCTCTATGCTCTTGAGACTGTGCTGGAAGACACAGCCAACCTTCCAGCAATGGCATGTATTGATGTGCCATCCTGGAGGAGTTGGACTGCCTGTGCAACCACTATAGGGTCCAGGTATCGCCTCATGCTACCAGTAGTGACACTGACCCTAGCCAAATGCAAGACTAGTGAAAAACAGTCAGAATAGATTATTAAGGAAAAAAAGTCAGTGGCCTCCACCTGTAAAACCATTCCTGGTTTGGAGGTTGTCTCATTGTTGCCTATCTAGTGCACCTGTTGTTAATGTCATTAACACCAAAGCAGCTGAAACTGATTTACAACCCCCTCTGCTACTTAAATGACTGGATCAATATCCTTGCCCCTCTCTCCTGCCAAGTATCCCCGAGCAGCTGCTCTGTGTGTCCATTCACATACAGAGAACGGCTTGGCCCCACCCCCGCTCCCTCTTCATTGGCTCACTGGCTGTGATTTACAGTATTGAGAGCCAATTGCTCCCGCTGTGCACAGCGCTGGAGGAAGATCGGGCTCAGGTAAGTATTGGGGGTTGGCTGCTGCACACAGAAGGTTTTCTACCTTCATGCATAGTGTTCATGTTGGTAAAAAACCTTAAGCCTTTACAACCACTTTAACATTTTGACCATTGATCACTCCAACTGCAGCATAATCTTTCTCTATGTACTGCCTAATATAGACTGTGTGAAAGCTAGTTTTAAATACTAAGCTTTAAGGAGGCAATCACTCACCTAAATATTATTTTGAAGGGCATTTCTTGCATACTTTTATTAGTTAAAGTGGAGTTCCACCCAAAAGTGGAACTTCCGCTTTAGGGAGTCCTGACCCCCTGACATGCCACATTTGGCATGTCATTTTTTTGGGGGGGGGAGCGGGTACCTAGTTTTGACATGTACCCGCTCCCACTTCCGCTCGGAGCGCCGCGGCGCCCTGAACGGAAGTTCTCCTCTCCCCCTCCCTCCCTGCAATCTTCTGGGACACGTCAGAGGTCCCAGAAGATTGCCGGCCAATCAAGACGCGCAGCTCGACTCGCGCATGCGCAGTGGGTACATTTTGACCATTGATCACTCCAACTGCAGCATAATCTTTCTCTATGTACTGCCTAATATAGACTGTGTGAAAGCTAGTTTTAAATACTAAGCTTTAAGGAGGCAATCACTCACCTAAATATTATTTTGAAGGGCATTTCTTGCATACTTTTATTAGTTAAAGTGGAGTTCCACCCAAAAGTGGAACTTCCGCTTTAGGGAGTCCTGACCCCCTGACATGCCACATTTGGCATGTCATTTTTTTGGGGGGGGGGAGCGGGTACCTAGTTTTGACATGTACCCGCTCCCACTTCCGCTCGGAGCGCCGCGGCGCCCTGAACGGAAGTTCTCCTCTCCCCCTCCCTCCCTGCAATCTTCTGGGACACGTCAGAGGTCCCAGAAGATTGCCGGCCAATCAAGACGCGCAGCGCGACTCGCGCATGCGCAGTGGGTACCCGGCTGTGAAGCCGCAAACTGTCACAGCCGGGTTCCCACAGCAGTGATGCCGGCGCCGAGGGAGAGGATCGAGGCTTCGGGCGGCCGCATCGCTGGACCGTTGGACAGGTGAGTGAATGGCTGGAACTCCGCTTTAAGGCACAAAATAAGGGTTACCTGTTCAGGGGTTTTTCAGAAAAGAAATACATATTTAGCCTCCTAGCTTGCAGTATTGATGCTCTGGCCTCTTCTGCAGGCCCTTTTTCTGTACCCTCCAGACAGTACTCTCAAACTCAACTCTGTACACACACCTTACAGTTCCCTTCTGAGTTGGCTTACCCTCTCCTGGGTGAAGATTCTCCTGGGTGGAGCCCTGAACCAATACCCATTCTAAAAGGCTATGCTTACCTGCCCAAGTTGCTGCTTTCTTGCAAAATGTGGACCTAGGATTGGAGGCTTCATCCCACCCAATACCCTACAAAGCATCAGGGATCCAGGACCCATGCAAGAATTTACCCATCCTGGAGAAAACTTAAAAATTTATTTTCCTCTGTATAAAACACTCATCTCTAGGCTCCTCAATATGCGCAATAGAAAACCTCGGGTGAAACCAAATCCTCTATATACCCTGGCAAGGTCCAGTATTGTCATAATTGGTACAAGCTGCATGTACAGCTTCAGGTGGCTAAATATCATAGTTATTGTAGACAACTAGGGTTGAACGAAGCCGGACTGTATCATACCGGACTTTTGGGTATTCGGTACCCGGATCCGAACCAGAACATTTCACTATATGTTCGGGTACTGTCCGTTGTTCGGTAACATTATTTGATGTTTTGGCGCGGTTTTAATGGTGCGGTTTCAACAGGTGCAAGGCAGCCAATCAGCAAGCGTTTAACTAGTGTGCCCTAGAAGCCATCACAGCCATGCCTACTAATGGCATGGCTGTGGTTGGCCAGTGCAGCATGTGACCCAGAGTCTATATAAGCTGGAGTCACATAGCGCCGCGCGTCCCTCTGCTCAAACTATACTAGGGACAGGTTCCTGCTGCTGTTGAGGGAGAGATAGGGAGATTACTGTAGGGTCAGGCTGGAGATTGCTTTGAGGGAAAGCATAGTAACAATCTTCTTTAATCAGACAGCGATTTTCATTGATTTGATTGTGTGGGGGTGCAGTGCACAATCTTTTTGCCCGGAGGGAGAGATAGGAGATTACTGTAGGGTCAGGCTGGAGATTGCTTTGAGGGAAAGCATAGATAGGAAGAATCTTCTTTAATCATACTGCGATCTACATTGATTTGACTGTGTGGGGGTGCAGTGCACAATCTTTTTGCCCGGAGGGAGAGATAGAAGATTACTGAAGGGTCAGCCTGGAGATTGCTTTGAGGGAAAGCATAGGAAGAATCTTCTTTAATCAGACACTGACAGACAGCGATCTACATTGATTTGATTGTGTGGGGTGCAGTGCACAATCTTTATGCTAGGAGGGAGAGATAGGAGATTGCTTTGAGGGAAAGCATAGATAGGAACAATCTTATTTAACCAGACAGTTATCTACATTGATCGTATTGTGTGGGGGTGCAGAGCACAATCTTTATGCCCTGACCTGAGCCCAGTGAGGAGGAGAAAGGAGAAAAAAAAAAACTTTTATCAGTCTGTTAGGTGGGCGGTGTGTGGTGCTGCACATTTAATGCAAGCTCAGTGCATATGTGTCTGCTTAATCTGCATTTAAAAAAGAAAAAAAAAATGTTTTCCTTCATATTTAACTTTGACATACAGTCTTCAGACAGACACTGCTTTTCTAACCTGCTCTTCAAAAAGCACCAATGTAAGGGGAAAATAATTATTTTTCAGTATTTAGGAAAAAAAAAATATTTTTCAGTTTTTCATTCAAATGGGTTTTTTTTCTTATTCAATAGTGGAATAGAACAGCAACACTATCCAACCTGTTAGGCGTGCGGTGTGTAGCGGCCATTTACTGCAAGCTCAGTGCATATGTGTCTGCTTAATCTGCATTTAAAAAAGAAAAAAACTTTTTTCCTTCATATTTTACTGTGACTTACAGAGTTTAGACTGCATTTCAAATCTGCTATTCAACAAGCACCAATTAAGGGGACAATTATTTATCAGATTTTCATTCATACGTTACAGTGCGATACATCCATTGCATACTGTTGTACTCTGCTTTGCAATAAAAACCCATTTAGGGGCAAAAAAAGTTAATTGCGGCCCTGTCTGCATATGTTACAGTGACATACACCCATTGTATACTGTTGTATTGGGCATTGCAATAAAAAAACAATTTAGGGGCAAAAAAAGTTGATTGCGGCCCTGTCTGCATATGTTACAGTGAGATACACCCATTGCATACTGTTGTATTGCGCATTGCAATAAAAAAAAAAAACCTTTAGGGGCAAAAAAAGTTGATTGCGGCCCTGTCTGCATATGTTACAGTGACATACACCCATTGCATACTGTTGTATTCTTATTTGCAATAAAAAAAAACATTTAGGGGCAAAAAATAGTTGATTGCGGCCCTGTCTGCATATGTTACAGTGACATACACCCATTGCATACTGTTGTATTGCACATTGCAATAAAAAGAAACATTTAGGGGCAAAAAAAGTTGATTGCGGCCCTGTCTGCATATGTTACAGTGACATACACCCATTGCATACTGTTGTATTGCGCTTTGCAATAAAAAAAAAACCCATTTAGGGGCAAAAAATGTTGATTGCGGCCCTGTCTGCATATGTTACAGTGACATACACCCATTGCATAATGTTGTATTGCACTTTGCAATAAAAACCCATTTTGGGGAAGATCCAAAATTTGATAAATATGAGGAGAAGGACAAATAAGGGACGTGGCCTGGGTCGTGGTGTTGCTGGTGGAGCTCCTGTTGCAAGGAGAGGACGTGGTCGATCTGTGCCAGCTACACGCACAGGTGAAACACCTTTCTCAGCTGCGAGTAGGCGACAGAACCTGCAGCAGAATTTGGCAGGGCCTAATGTGCCTCTACAAATGTTGATGCCAGAACAAGTACAGGCGATAGTAGATTGGGTTGCTGAAAGTGCCTCCACTTCCTTCACATTGTCTCCCACCCAGTCTACTGCTGAATGGTCAGAGTTGGCACCTGCAGCCGATGTCCATCAAACTTTCACCTCACCCCCTTGCAAATTAGTCAAGCAGTCTGAGCCCCAAGTCATGCAGCAGTCTCTTCTTCTTTTTGATGACTCTGTTACCCTGGTTTCCCATGGCCATCCACCTAGCCCTGCCCCAGAAGTGGAAGAGATTGAGTGCACCCATGCCCAACCACTTATGTCTCCAGATGAGTACATGGGAGGACCATTGCAGCACGTCTCGGATGATGACGAAACACAGGTGCCAACTTCTGCGGAATTCCAAATTGTGGAGACCGACAAGGAGGGCTGGGGTGAAGACTGGGTGGAAGATGATGTAGAGGACGATGAGGTCCTCGGCCCCACATGGAATGAACGTCATGCAGGTGACCTGAGTAGTTTGGAGGAAGAGGCGGTGGTCGCACAGAGCCACCAGCACAGCAGAAGAGGGAGCAGGGTGCAAAAGCGGAGCGGCCGTGCCCTAGACACTCTGCCTGCTACTGCCCAACGCAGCAAGGAACCGAGCACACCAAAGCCAGCTCACAGGAGTTCCCTAGCATGGAAGTTCTTCAGACAATGTGATGACAGGACACGAGTGGTTTGTACGCTGTGCAATCAGAGCCTGAAGCGAGGCATAAACCTTCTCAACCTGAGCACAACCCGCATGACCAGGCATCTAAGTGCAAAGCATGAGCTGCAGTGGAGTGCACACCTCAAAAACCAAGAAAGGTCTCTGGCTCCTCCTGCTTCCTCTTCTGCTGCTGCAGTCTCGGCCTCTTTATCCACCTCTGTAGTGCCAGTGGCACCTGCCACCCCACAAACAGAGGATCCACCAGCAACACCACCACCTGGGTCACCAACAACCATCTCCACAATGTCCCGTGGAAGCGTTCAGCTTTCTATCTCCCAAACACTGGAGCGGAAGAGGAAGTACCCCCTACCCTGCTGCGATCACTGGCCCTGAATGCCAGCATTTCAAAATTCCTGGCCTTTGAAATGCTGTCATTCCTGCTGGTGGAGACGCAGAGTTTTAAAAGCCTTATGGCGGTGGCTGTCCCACAGTATGTTGTGCCCTTTTCCAGGGAAGCCATCCCTTCCCTGCACAACCAAGTGTGTGACAAAATCAGGTGTGCACTGCGCAACGCCGTCTGTGGCAAAGTCCACCTAACTACGGATACGTGGACCAGTCAGGGACGTTATATCTCCCTAACAGCAGACTGGGTAAATGCAGTGGTGGCTGCGCCTGAGGCGGATAGCAGTTTGGCGCATGTCCTTCCACCACCAAGGATTGCAGGGCGCTTCAGTTTGCCTCCTGTTCCTAACTCCTCCTACTCCGCTTCCTCATCCTCTACCGCCTCCTCTTCCGGTCAGCGTAACACCTTCACCGCCAACTTCAGAACAGCCAGGGGTAAACGACAGCAGGCAGTTTTAAAACTTGCCTGTTTGGGTGAACAACCACACAACGCGCAATAGTTGTGGAGGGGCATTGAACAGCAGACCAATGAGTGGTTGGTGCCAGTGAGCCTCAAGCCCGGCCTGATGGTGTGCGATAATGGGCAAAATCTCATAGCAGCTCTGGGCCTAGCCGGTTTGACACACATCCCTTGCCTGGCGCATGTGCTGAATTTGGTGGTGCAGAGGTTCCTTAGAAATTACCCTGATATGTCAGAGCTGCTGCAGAAAGTGCGGGCCGTCTGTGCGCACTTTAGTCATTTTCACCCTGCTGCTGCTCGCCTGTCAGCGCTTCAGCGTAACTTCAGTCTTCCCGCTCACCGCCTCATATGTGACGTGCCCACAAGGTGGAACTCCACCTTTCACATGTTGGCCAGACTGTGCGAGCAGCAGCAGGCCATAGTGGAGTCTCAGCTGCAGCACGCACGCGTGAGTCACTCTGCGGAACAGCACCACTTCACCACCAATAACTGGGCCACCATGCGAGACCTGTGTGCCTTGTTGCGCTGTTTCGAGTACTCCACCAACATGGCCAGTGCCGATGACGCCGTTCTCAGCTTAACTATCCCACTTCTATGCCTTGAAAAAACACTTTGGGCGATGATGGAAGAGGATGTGGCACAGGATGAGGAGGAGGAGGAGGATGAAGAGGTAACATTTCCAAGGCTTTCAGTGCAGTCATTCGCAAGTGGCTCCGAGGGTGGGTTCCTGCACCCACAAACGCCAGGGGCACAATTTTCCAGCAGAGGCACAGTTCTGGAGGATGACAAGGATGAGGAGGAGGAGATGGAGGAGGATATGGAATCTTGTTCACAGCAGGGTGGCACCCAGGTGAGGCTCATGGCCATCACTGGTGCGTGGCTGGGGGATACGGAGGACACAGAGGATACACCTCCCACAGAGGACAGCTTTTCGTTGCCTCTGGGCAGCCTGGCACACATGAGCGATTACATGATGCAGTGTCTCCGCAACGACCGCCGAGTTTCCCACATAGTAACTTGTTCTGATTACTGGGTGGCCACCCTGCTGGATCCCCATTACAAGGACAACATACCGTCCTTAATTCCCTCACTGGAGAGTGATCGGAAGATGCGCGAGTACAAGCGCACGCTGGTTGACGCGCTGCTGGTGGCATTACCACCTGACAGCGGGGGCACAGTGGAAGCACAAGGCCAAGGCAGGGGAGGAGGAGGAAGAGGTCGTCAACGCTGCCAGGGCACCGCCAGCACCTCAGAAGGCAGGGTTAGCATGGCCGAAATGTGGAAAATCTTTGTCAGCTCACCATAACAAGCAGCAGCAACAGCAGCTGATATGGAACATCTTAGCAGGAGGCAGCATTTCACTAACATGGTGGAGCAGTATGTGTGCACGCGCCTAGACGTACTGAATGATGGGTCTGCCCCCTTCAACTTCTGGGTCTCCAAGTTGGGCACATGGCCTAAGCTTTCCCTTTATGCCTTGGCTGTGCTGGCCTGCACTGCAGCCAGTGTATTATCTGAACGGGTATTTAGCACGACTGGGGGCGTTATCACAGACAAGCGCAGCCGCCTGTCCAGAGCCAATGTGGACAAGCTCACATTCATTAAAATGAACCAGGCATGGATCCCACAGGACTTGTCCGTACCTTGTGCAGAATAGACATGTATACCGGCCTTACCAAGCCATTGATGGATTTGATCTTTCTTACTCTTTTGGGGTGTACCCGAATTTAATTTTTGTTTTATTAAAAACAAAAACCAGTGTTGGCTACCTCGTCCTCCTCCTCCACTGCTGCCGCCACTTGCACCTACACCGCCATATCCACCGCCATATCCACCGCCACCTTAACCTCCTACTCCATATGGGCCTCGTCCTCCTCCTACATCATTCAAGATTATTATTTTTTATTTTTCAGTTTTTTATGTTATTTTAAGTTATTTCCCTATCCACATTTGTTTGCAGAGCACTTGCCATGCTCTTAAGATGAGTTTGCTGCCATTTGCAACCCTCTAGCCCTTTCCAAGTTTGTTTTAGAGGCATTTTAGTGCTCAAAAGTTCGGGTCTCTGTTGACTTCAATGGGGTTCAGGATCGGGGCAAATTTCGGGTTAAGCCCGATTCACGAACCCGGACTTTTTTTTCAAGTTCGGTCGAACCCGCTGAACCCGGACATCCAGGTGTTTGCTCAACTCTATAGACAACTACACTGGCAGTGGTAGCAACAATGGGTAGCCAAATGATTATAGACGACTCAACCAACACCCCTCATACCACAAAAAAATTAATATCCATGAATTTGTAGTCATATAACAGAGGCTAATGGACATCACAAATAGGTTAATATTCAATATGCACAATCTGTTAATCCAGTTTTCTACCCTTTATTAAATTAAATATACGGTATATTCTAAAATAACATGAAAGTGTATCTAATAAACACATCATTTTTATTTCTGTTTTAAAAAAAAATACTGCACTCTTAGGTTGTACTGTTGTGGATTTGAGCTTTGCATGCAAGAAATCACACTAGAATTAAACCACATTGGGCACCAGGAATGTCTGCTCAAGTAAACACAGATGCAGGCACAGATGATGTAGTCCTAAGAATATTACTATATGACAGGCAATGTCATCAGGGGATTCCGTTCTTCATAAACAACTTCACAATCCCATTTTATAATCATATACAGGGTTCTCATCCAGAGATGGGTTTCTTAGCAGCACAAATCTGTTATCATATGTTTTCTGATATGTCTGATGTAAAAAAAAATACTTCTCTGTGATGCTAACGTCAATACTGTTTATATAAAGGGATGTTCAAATGTTATATTCTTTATATTTGAAAGGATCTGTTCCCCTAATACTGAGATTCCAGATTTTGGTGTTCTCACATTTCTTGTTGTTTTTATAGATTAGAGTAGTAAAATAGTTCATTGAACGGGTGTAATTTTGAAGTCCAAAATAATTTCCAGAAGTATGGTTAATGAGTTACTCCACTTTTGTTGAGAAAAAAACATTCCCCCCTGGGTGATCTCTGTACATTGTAAGGATTTTAACAACCTTTGTTGCAGATTCCTACCTTTTGTTATTCTGAAGAAATCATTGTTTGTTCCTCTGTGCCTCTGTCCTTGGTGGGTCTGATGGGAGTGGTTTCATAATTATCTATCAGCTGTGGCAGCTGCAGGGCTCTATTGAGGAAAGCTGCTGGGCCTGCACCCCTTTAGACGTGTTCCTATGGGAAGTATCTCACTAAAAATTACATTTTTGTTGCAGGAGATGCCAAAAATCTGACTCTTATCTTATCTTATCTAAAATTGGTGAGCCAATCCCGCAAGCAGGAAATGATGTTTCTGGGGTGTGGTCAGTATACATTCTGTATACAGAACACCTACAGGTAGCCATATTGCATTGCATTTTCCGAAAATTACAACAGCTGCAGATTGAAAAGGAAAGGTCATTTTTAATAACATTCAATTACAATATGATTTGTGTCGCAATGGTGTACGCTATATTATTTTTTCTTTATTTGCTATTTTTTCCCCACAAAAGTGGAGTTACCCTTTAACTTTTTTCCAGCACAGCACATAATGTAAAGTGGTTCCTAGAATGTAGCATACTATGCAGTCCATACAGTGGAGCAGTATGTAACAAACAGGATCGCATATGGAATGCAGTGATCTGAACTATGCAATATGCTGGGGTCAACAGTATGTAATGTACAATGCATCATATAAAGTACAGTGATTCTAAGCATTAGTATGACTTAGTATATAACCTACGCTGGCCATGGATGTATTTTTTTTTCAGCCAGCGGATTCTGCCAACCGCACAAGCAACAGGGATAGAGGAATGTTCCCTGTTATGCTATTGTATTCTAACAGTAAAAGAAAAAAGAAGGCAAACCAGTGCCGCTAGTTCCAGGAGACTGACAGAGGGCACAATAAGGGTGCTTGCAGCTAGAATCATCCAAGGAGCCTGGGTGTTTAGAGTGTTTTTGCACTGATTTTTGATTGCAGTGTATTCTGACAGTGGCATTCCTCTGCTGTCAGAAGACACTGATCAGTGCTGCAGCTGATTGGCTGCAGCCCACTGCTTTAATGCAAATGTTCAAACATACATTTAGACAAAAGTCATTCTTTAGATTAACTTTGGTTCAGCGGGAATAGCCATTGATGGCCATTCCCTAGTCTCTGCTGAACCAGGAACATTTTAATCCATCTATGAGCAGTCTAAAATGGAATGTGTAAAGTACAGCACAATGTGGAATAGCGACTGGAGAATATACTTTTCAGTGTGCCATTTACAGATATGCACAGTTCAAACATGTTATGGGGACAAATGGGTGTACCGTAAAAATTTTAGTTACACAGATGAAAATTGCCAGCTGCCAGCTCATGTGCATCACTTTTTCTTGAACTTCCCCTTACTAAATCTACCATACCTATGGTATACCTCTTCCTCACTTAGCCCCCTTATCTAAACTTTCCAATAATTTTCTGTAGTCATTTGGTTCTAAAAGCATATGTAAACCCAATCGCTAAAATCTCATGTAAGCGTTACCAAATTTCAAAAGTCATTTTCAATATTTTTAGATCTAAGGGTTTTATTATAATGAAGGGCACTTCCTTTTGTAAGATGATTAGGCATGGTCCATTGTTGTCACCATCACTAAGCTGCCCTAAAAAATGGAATACAGCTATCGCTGAATAACATGCATATAGACAGAAAGTTGCTGCAAAAAGGGGTGCAGGAGATCAACAGTGCTGAGATGCAACAAAAAATGAAAAATAGTGAAAATGAGAATGTACACCATGGTTTAGCATTTTATTAGGGTTATCTGTATTTAAAAGAAGAACTAAAATGGTTTTGGAGTAGTTTTATTTTATTTATCCTGATATATATAGTAGTGTATGCATACTTTCTTAACCCTCACCTAGTCATAGAGAATGTTACATTCTAACCGTACAAGCTACGAGGTTTTATATATAAAACATATACCTATAATGTGTTGCTAGGTGTGCTGCGTAAGCAGTCTTCATTGTGGGGTCTTTTTTGAAAAAAAATTAGCAAATGTGTCCACATTCATTTAAGCATAGCGAATAATACCTGTATAATGCGAATGGTCTTCAAAAAGTTTCTGCACTTTTTTATATTTAATAGAGTTTAAAAAAGTGCAGAACCTTTTTGAAGAACCCTCGTATAATATAAACCAAGGGAGTGGAATGTTTAGGCAATATCATTGACCATATATGGACATGAGTGTGTTTGGTCAATTAAGACAGCTGAAGACACCACCTATTTGCTTATATTGTAGCCCCCAGCTGAAAGCGGGCGGAGATGAGTCACTGGTTGTTAGGATGCTGGTGGGTGCCAGCTCCCTAACAACCAGCAAGAAGCTGTCACATTTAGCATTGATAACAATAACATTTCGCAACACATTTTTTTCACTGATTGGCTCTTGTTCTACCTTAAAAAAGAAAGGGGGTTGCTCGTGGCAGGTGATCCAAAGAGATGTGCCACATCCCTAAATGCAAGTACAAAGGAAAATTCCCCTGAGTTTGGGATTTTTTAGGCACACAATTGTAAACGATTCAGAAATCTATGCAAAAATTATATCCTTTATTAACCGCTTGCCAACTGCATAACTTAGTTATATGGCAGCAGAGCAGCTCTTCTGTGCCAGATCACATGCTAGGTACATGATTTGGCTGGGTAGGGGATGCCCGCCACCAGCGTCGCGGCTGTAATCTGATTAGGCATAGCACAAGCCAGTAAGTGGGTTCTGGCCAATTAATGTCTGTCAGCACCCGCTGAAAGAAAGGGAAAGAAAATCCATCATACCCCTTACTAAAAACAGCACACATAGTACACATAAACACTAGTTAGGCACACATTTAACCCTTTGTTCACCCTAGGTGGTCAACCCCTTCCCAGCCAGTGCATTAGTACAGTCACAGTGTATATTTTTAGCACGGATCACTGTATTAGTGTCACTGGTTCCCACAAAGGGTCAAAAGTGTCAGTTAGTGTCAGACTGTCTGCTGCAATATTGCAGTCCCACTATAAGTCGCTGATATATATAACCCATAGTTTGTAGATGCAATAACTTTTGCGCAAACCAATCAATATACACTTATTGGGATTTTTTTTACCAAAAATATGTAGCAGAATATAATTTTTATGCTAGGTGTATTTTAAATGATAGAGACAGAATATCAACCAAAAATCCAGAAAAAACACATAAAACAAATACTGTAAATTTAGTATAATGTAAGTTGCAGTTCAGTGAGTAAAATGCATATTAGATCCCCAAGCACAAAATGACTTAGTACTTGGTGGAGAAAACCTTGTTGGCAAACACAGAGGTAAGATGTTTCTTGTAGTTGGTGACCAGGTTTGTACACATCTCAGGAGGGATTTTGGTTCACTCTTCTTTATAGATCTATAGACCCTCTAAATCCTGAGGGTTTCTTGCCTGTCTCTTGGCAAATCGAAGTTTCAGCTCCTTCTATAAATTTTCTATAGGATTAAGGTCTGAAGACTGGCTACGCCACTCCATGACCATAATGTGCTTTTTCTTGAGCCACTTCTTTGTTGTCTTGGCAGTATGTTTTGGGCCATTGTCTTGCTGGAAGACCCATCCATGACCCATCTTCAGTGTTCTGGCTGAGGGAAGAAGGTTTTCATACAAGATTTTACAATACACGGCCCTATCAATTGGCCCCTTAATGCGGTAAAGTTCATCTGCACCTTTAGCAGAGAAACTGCTCCAAAGCATTATGTTTCCACCTCCGTGCTTGACTGGGATGGCGTTCTTAGGGCCATAGTCAGCATTTTTTTTCCTCCAAAAGTGGGCAAACTTACAAAATCTGCAGGGGATCAAATATTTATTTTCCCCGCTGCATTGGTCTAAATTTATGAAGAAATTAGATTTTTAAAATGTTTTAAAAATTTTAAAAAATATTGTAGTTGGTGACCAGGTTTGTACACATCTCAGAAGGGATTTTGGTCCATTCTTCTTTACAGATCTTCTCTAAATCCTGAATGTTTCTTGGCTGTCTCTTGGCAAATTGAAGTTTCAGCTCCCTCCATAAATTTTCTATAGGATTAAGGTCTGGAGACTGGCTAGGCCACTTCATGACCTTAATGTGCTTTTTCTTGAGCCACTTCTTTATTGCCTTGGCAGTATGTTTTAGGCCATTGTACTGCTGGAAGGCCCATCCATGACCCATCTTCAATGTTCTGGCTGAGGGAAGAAGGTTTTCATGCAAAATTTTACAATGTATGGCCCTATCCATTGGCTACTTAATGCGGTAAAGTCGGTCTGTACCTTTAGCAGAGGAACAGTCCCAAAGCATCATGTTTCCACCTCTGTGCTTGACTGGGATGGCGTTCTTAGGGTCATAGTCAGCATTTTTCTTCCTCCAAAAGTGGGCAAACTTACAAAATCTGCAGGAGATCAAATATTTATTTCCCCCACTGTATTGGCCTAAATTTATGAAGAAATTTGATTTTTTGGATATGTTTTATAGCAGAAAGTAAAAAATATTGCTTTCTTTTCAAAATTGTGGGCCTTTTTTATAGCAAAAAAATTAAAACACTATGGTGATTAAATACCACCAAAATAAAGCTCTATTTGTGGGAAAAAATTACATCAATTTCATTTGGGTACAGCATTGCCTGACCGTGCAATTTTCATTTAAAGTAAAGCAGTGCCATATCGCAAAAAATGGCCTGGTCATGAAGGGGGGGGGGGTAAATCTTCCGGAGGTCAAGTGATAAAGTGTATTTATGGTCAAGATATAAAATCATATATTCATTTCCACATTGCATTTCAATTTTTGCTAGCCTAATCCTTAATATGCTTGAGGTTTGTAAACGTTCATTGTGAAAATCCCACACATTTATTTCCTTGATTTCTGTGACACAGAAAAAGCCTCTATGTCACGTACCTGATCCGAGGCCGAGATGCAGAGAGGGCTCCCCTTGTGGCTGAGTGCGGCACACCCCTGGGGTTGAGACAGAGGGTGTAGCGCCCACAGAAGCACTGGTTGCCGGCAGGGTCCTGATGGTAGACAGGCAGTCTCTAGCAGAGTGCAGGGCAGGAATACACCGGACAGTCCAAGGAGGAACCAGGAACAATCAGGCAGTAGGTGTAAGACCGGCTGGTGGTCAAACACAGGGCTCGGCAGGAAGCTGCAACAGGTGCAAGCCAGAGGTATAACAGGAAGGCCTGGAGCAGACAAGTCCGTGGGAAAGCTGAGATCAGGTACTGGAGGGCAGGTAGACAAGAAGCAAGTCCGTGGGCCAAGCCGAGGTCAGATAACAGGAGAGCCAAACTGGAGCAGGGATGGTCAGACAAAGCCAAGGGTCAAAGCCAGGAGAGAGAGCAGACAGGTCAGGAACAAGCCGGGTCAAACTGGAATCCAGGAAGTAGCAAACACTCAGGACACAGGAGGAGCTGAAGACAATCCAGCAACTTGATGGGCTGAGCAGAGTCCTTTTATAGGCCAGTGAATGAGTCTATGGCCTGAGTCCATTGCAGCCATGGGAAGTACTGGCAAAGTTGCCAGTTGTAGCACAGCTCTTCCTCTGACAATGAGTCTATAGCCTGAGTCCATTGTGGCCATTGGAAGTACTGGCGGAATTGCCAGTTACAGCAAGGCCATTTCTCTGACACTCTACCCCTGTGTCCAGCAGGTCTTGCCAGGGACCAGTAGGCTTAGTGTGAAGGTGTGCACATCCGTTATAACCAAATGTATAGCAGCGGTTCAGGGCTTCATGCCTCCCCAGGAATCCATGAGGCTTCAAGGGAGAATCTAGAGCAGGGATCCTCAAACTACGGCCCCCCAGCTGTTGCGGAACTACACCCATGAGGCATTGTAAAACTCTGACATTCACAGAGATGACTAGGCATGATGGGATTTGTAGTTCCTGAACAGCTGGAGGGCCATAGTTTGAAGACCCCTGATCTAGAGTGTACATGTCTGCACAGTACAGGTGCAGTTTGTGATGGAAAAGATGTAGGCCCTAAGACTAAAAGACAAAGCAGAAGGAAGCTTCAAGATAGGAAGCTGTGAGCAAGCTGAAGTATAAGGTGAAGGGATTGCACAAGAGCACAACGGTGCTGTCTGAAGCATTCTGCGGGACCTTACCAAGGGCCTAAAGTTAAGGCCCAGGCAGCAGTGCTGTGATACAACCCCAGGAGCCTTAAAGGATTTTTATTTTCATATTTTGAAACAGTGAGGGCAACAATTTGTTTTTGAACCTTTTTTTTTTTTTTTTTTTTGTAAAAAGTGGGCCAATGTTCCCTAAAACAATACATTGGAGTGGACTATACTCACTGGGGAGCACTACGCTTGAGATTACAACCCCAAGAATATTACGATATATAACATACCTGTATATACTCTATTATTATTATTATAAAGGTTTTATATAGCGCAAGAGTTTACGTAGTGCTTTTTAACATAAAGGCAGGCAGTACAGTTACATAACAGTTTAATACAGTAGGAATCAGAGGGTGCAGCTCATTAGAGCTTACAATCTAAGAGGGAGGGTCAAAAGATACAAGAGTTAATAATTGTGGGGGGGGATGATGTAAAAAAAAAAAAAATGTACAGTTGTTAGGTGTGGGCCAGCTAGGCCTCTCTGAAGAGATGAGTTTTCAGGGATCATCTGAAAGTGGCCAGAGTAGAAGATAGTCAAACAGATTGGGGTAGGGTGTTCCAGAGGATTGAAGAGGCTCTGGAGAAGTCCTGGAGGCAAACATGGGATGAGGGTACTTGGGACCTAGAGAGCAGGAGGTCTTGGAGACTCTAGCTTTAATCACATGATTCTATGTTGTGTTCTCTAAGTGCTGCAAAAAGGAGGTGCTCAGAACTTAAGAACAGCTGGTCTGCGATTTAACAATCAAACAAAAAAAAAAGTGATACTTGCAACAATACGGATTTCAAGAGGAGAAAATGAAGCAGGTAGCTTGACAAGATAAAATATAGCACAGGTAGATTGTGCCCCTTTAAATGTGAATGCAGATTTGTCCTGTATGGCTGGAATGGACCTTTATTATTATATATCCAGCTTTCCTTAAAGCTACATTTAACAGGTATGATTGAATTTGTCAGATAAGTGGAAGTACAGTAAATATGTCACATTTTCTTTAGATGGACTTTGTTAACGGCAAAACTTTTGTGTGTGTTTAAGTGGCTCTATGTGTGTGTTTAAAGCATACATAACATTGCACTGACATTTTTCTCTTGGGAGTCTGCTTCTGTTAGAATGCTTCTGTATAACCTTTCCACATGAAAATGTACATGATGGAAAGGTAAAAATGTCATTTTAAATTTCCGTCTGCCATTATTTTAGAAGCAGGTTTACTGTAACTTTTACTACAAAATAAAAAGCTGGTTTTAAATAATTAACTCAATTGTTTGGGGAGCGCATAAGAATGGCCCTTCGGTTAGCCTGGGGTTTCCGCTTCTTTTTGTTAGTACTTAAAGCCGAAGTAAACCCATCAATTTCATAGTTTCAAAAAACAGTTAACATTCCCGGCATGCCAGAAATGCTAGCTGACACATTGGTTGTGCTCTCAACCAAACTGTCAAACCATCCAATGACTGGTTTCATAACTGATCACATGTGCAGCATTGTGGCAATTGCAGATTAAACAGAGTCCAAGATGGCAGCTTCCTTGGCTGAAAACGATAGGAGGGTTTACTTCCACATTAATTGTGAACATTGATTTACTTGGTAGAGAAACCCTTGTTGGCAAGCACAGAGGTAAGATGTTTCTTGTAGTTGGTGACCAGGTTTGTACACATCGCAGGAGGGATTTTGGTCCACTCTTCTTTACAGATCTTCTCTAAATCCTGAAGGTTTCTTGGCTGTCTCTTGGCAAATCGAAGTTTCAGCTCCCTCTATACATTTTCCATAGGATTAAGGTCTGGAGACTGGCTAGGCCACTCCACGACATTAATGTGTTTTTTCTTGAGCCACTTCTTTGTTGGCAATAGGTTTTTTGGTCATTGTCATGCTGGCAGACCCATCCACAACCCATCTTCTGTGTTCTGGGAAGAAGGTTCTCATCCAAGATTTTACAATACATGGCCCCATCCATTGGCCCCTTAATGCGGTAAAGTCGGTCTGTACCTTTAGCAGAGAAACAGCTACAGAGCATCATGTTTCCACCTCCGTGCTTAACTGTAGGCATGGCGTTCTTAGGGTCATAGTCAGCATTTTTCTTTCTCCAAGAGTGGGCAAACTTACAAAATCTGCAGGGGATCAAATCATTACTTTTCCCCACTGTATTGGCCTAAATTTATGAAGAAATTCGATTTTTAAATTTTTTTTATTGGATATGTTTTAAAGCAGAAAAATATTGTTTTTTTTTTTTTTTTCAAAATTGTGGGTCTTTTTTTATAGCAAAAAAATAAAAAACACTGTGGTGATCCAGTAATAAGTGAAATAGAGAGTCAATCAACAGTAAGTTAACCACTTGCCGACGGCCACAAGTACATATACTGTGGCGGTCAGCCCCGGCCAGGCAAAGTGACATATCGGTACGTCACTAGCCTGTGAGTCAATAGCGGACGGGCACGCGCGGCCTGAGGTGCGCTCCCGCCCAGGCTCGTTCCCTAACAAGTCAGCGCGTGTGACCGGCGGACCTGATGTCCGCCGGTCACTCGCAATCGTCCGCTGTGAAGGGAGAAAGGCAGGCGGCTAATGTAAACAAAGCCGCCTGTCATTCTTCCCTGTGTAACAGCAGAGATCTAACGGTCCTGCTATGTAGGACCATAAATCTCTGTTGTTACATGTAAAGCCACATCCCTGCACAGTTAGAAACACGCCCCTAGGGACACACTTAACCCATCCTTCCCCAATAAAGTTAACCCCTTCCCTGCCAGTGTCATTTTTACAGTAACAGTGCATATGTATAGCACTGATGACTGTAGTAATGTCAGTCAAGGGTCCGATCTGTCCACCGCAATGTTGCATTCCCGCAAAAAAAATCGCAGATCGCCGCCATTACTCGTTTAAAAAAAAACACAAAAATGACAAAAATCTTTCCCTTAGGTAGTAAACGCAATAACTTTTGCGCAAACCAATCAAAATATGCTTATTGTGATTTTTTTACCAAGAATATGTAGCAGAAAACAAATTGGCCAAAAAATGTTTAAAAATTTTGATTTTTACATTTTGGGGGGGGGGGGGGGAATTTCATATAAAAAAATGAGAAAAATATTGTTATTTTTGCAAAATTGTCGTTTTTTTTTGTTTATAGCGCATGATCAAAAAATCGCACAGGTGATCAAATACCACCAAAAGAAAGCTCTGTTTGTGGGGAAAAAAGGACGTCAAGCTGTCCGTTAAAGTCACGCAGTGCCGAATCGCAAAATAGGCCCTGGTCAGGAAGGGGATAAAATCTTCCGGGGCTTGAGTGGTTAATTTAAAGCTTAGCTCTGGGTTTTAGTGAACTTTAAATAGTTCTTTTGGACCAAACTGGTCCAAACAAATTATTTCCTTCACTAACACATGCAGTGGCTGTCAGCGCTGTAAAAAATGTACGTAGTCTCAGCTACACCCAGTATACAGCGCTGTGTTCTAGCAGTGGTACAGGAACTTCTCGCCCAATTATCAAAATAAAATACAGCAACTGTAAAGCTTCCTGTGAATGGCTGAAAAGTGCTCAGCCCAGCTATTTTTTTAGGAGCTAACAGAACACAGCACAGTATACTGTTTGTAGGTGAGGCTACAAACAGTTTGTACAATGCTTGACAACAGTTGCATGTGTTAGTGAAGGAAATAGTTTGACCAGCTTGGTGCAAACAAAATATTTAAAGTTCACAAAAACATGGAGTTAGGCTTTAAATATACTTGAAAAAAGGAATAAACATAGATTTATCATAAGACAAAAATTACCCCCCCCCCCCCCCAAAAAAAAAAAAAACAACCTTCCTCAACTTGCTTTTTTAGCCATCATTCTTCTATGTTTCTGTAATAGTTTCCATGTCTTCATAGTGACAAAACCTACCTGAGACCTGGAGGAAAAAAACCTGTCTGTTGAGAGTAAAGCTCGGTTCACATACTCTATATTATCAAAAGTATTGATACACCTGCCATTACATGCACAAGAACTATAATGGCATCCCAGTTTTAGTCTGTAGGGTTCAATATTGAGCTGGCCCACCCTTTGCAGCATTAACAGCTTCAACTCTTCTGGGAAGGCTGTCCACAAGGTTTAGAAGTGTATTTATGGGAGTGTTTGACCATTCTTCAAGAAGCGCATTTGTAGGGTCAGGCACTGATGTGGGCGAGAGGGCCTGGCTCGCAGTCTCCACTCTAATTCATCCCAAAGGTGTTCTACTGGGTTGAGGTCAGGAATCTGTGCAGGGCAGTCAAGTTCCTCTACCCCAGACTCGCTCATCCATGTCTTTTTGGACCTTGCTTTGTGCACTGATCCAAATCATTTGGTGGAGGGGGGATTATGGTGTGGGGTTGTTTGACCTGACCTCAACCCGACAGAACACCTTTGGGATGAATTAGAACAAAGACAGCAAGCCAGACCTTCTTGTCCAACACCAGTGCCTGACCTCACAAATGCACTTCTGGAAGAATGGTCAAACATTCCAATAGACACACTCCTAAACCTTGTGGACAGCCTTCCCAGAAGTGTTGAAACTGTTATAGATACAGATAGTGAGCCAACCCAATGTTGAATCCTAAGGACTAAGACTGGGATGCCATTAAAGTTCATGTGCATGTAAAGGCAGGCATCCCAATACTTTTGACAATATAGTTTATATGCGAAGTAGATGTGCTTTGAACTGCATCTGATTTGCATGACGTGAATTAACCGTTTGCCGTTGTAAACAGACCACTGTTCCGAAAGTTATGAACACAGGAATCACGTGTTCCTCTGATTTAGGAACACAGTTCTCTGTGTCCATTCAGCAAGCCCATCCCCACACAGTTATAAAGCACCCCCTAGGGACACATTTAACCCTTTGAGGGCCCCTGGTGTTAACTCCTTCCCTGCCAGTGTCATTAGTAAACTAACAGTGCATATTTTAGCACTAATTACTGTATTAATGTCACTGGTCCCCCCAAAAGCATCAAAAATGTTAGTTAGGTGTCCGATCTGTCTGCCACAATGTCCTGCTAAAAATCGCATATCACCGCCATTACTAGTAAAAAATAAAATAAAATAAATAAAAATGACACACATCTTTCCACTAGTTTTTAGATGTGATATATTTAGATACCAATCTATATATACACTTATTGCGATTTTTTTTTTTACCAAAAATATGTGGCAGAATATATATTGGACTAAAATTATAAAAAAAAAAAAAAAAATAGATTTTTACATTTTTATTTATTGGGAATGTTATATAGCAGAAAGTAAACAACATTGTTTTTTTCAGAATTGTCGTTCTTTTTTTTGTTCATAGCGCAAAAAACAAAAACCGCAGAGGTGATCAAATACCACTAAAAGAAAGCTCTATTTGTGGGAAAAAAAGGACATCAATTTTATTTGGGTACAGCATCGCACGACTGCGCAATTGTCAGTTAAAATAACGCAGTGCCCAATCACAAAAAATGGTCTGGTCATTAAAGGGGTAAAACCTTCCGGTCCAGAAGTGGTTAAACCGGTTTTCTATGGAGCCGGTTCACATATGTGCGGTGAAGCGGCAGTACGAATTCACTGCGAATTTGAAAAGAGTCCTGTGTGGTTTTTTTTGAGTACTGTGGTGTTGTTCAGATGAATCACACATGCCATCAGTTGTGAAACCAAAATTTGATGCGAAAAAAAAAAACACAGTTTTGACTATTCCTTTATTAAAATAAAATAACAATATCCGTGATGTAGATCCATCGTCAATCACAACACCCTCTGCCCCTGCCAGACCCAAAAAAAATATCTCCGCTTGCGATGAAGGCTAACCGCCAACTGCCTGCTTCGCAGTGTAACAGATCATAAATAGGTAAGGGGCGGGGCAACCCAGCGACATCCCCTGGTGGTAGTGCCCACCTGTGACATCACCGACCGCTGCATGCTGGATTTAGGTGGGGGACCCCATGCCTGTAGAAGCAGCTCAGTGTTATCCTATGTATCCATGCACATTACGATGATTACAGGCATATTTTCAGCTTAATGTTTAGAGGCCGAAAAAAAACCTTCTAGTTTGCGTTCCTGATTGGAGCTTTCTGGCAGAAAAAATCTAAAACTCGTCTAAACTTTGTACAAAAAGCACTTTTTAAGAGCATTTTTTTCAGTCAAGGGAACTGGCTTTTTTTAAGCCCGGTGTGCATGGAGTCTTTTAGAGAGGAAATCTTCCAATGGAGACACTAGTTCTGGTGATCCTGGTGACACACCGGGATTCCCTCACTTTGGAGGGATTTCTTCTAATTTCTTGTTTTTGGCTAGGGTTTGTTTCACACAGTCTTCAGCTTCATTAGAGCAGTGTGAACAGAAAGCTTTGACAAAGCATTTACAGAGTTTTTAGCAATTCACCTCCAGTTTGTAAATGCTGAACACAGATCCTTATGGGAGTGTTGATTGCCACTTTGAGCAAGCTGCTAGCAAGCTTCAGCACTTCTTGAAGCTTGTTAAAAGCCTACTGGAGCCTGCTAGCAGTTTGCTTAAAATGGCAACCAACACTCCCATTAGGATCTGAGTTCAGCATTTACAAACTGGAGTTGAATGGTACTTTAAAGGGTAACTCCACTTTCATGGGGAAAAAAATAGCAAATAAAGAAAAAACAATATAGCGTATACAATTGCGACCCAAATCCTATTGTGATTGAATGGTATTAAAAATGACCTTTCCTTTTCAATCTACAGCTGTTGTAATTTTCTGAAAATGCAATGCAATATGGCTACCTGGAGGTATTCTGTACACAGAATGTTTACTGACAACACCCCAGAAACATAATTTCCTGCTTGTGTGATTGGCTCACTGATTTTCCCAGAAATCTGCACTAAGATACAAGTCAGATTTCTGGCATCCCCTGCAACAAAAATGTCATTTTTGGTGAGATACTTGCAAAAGGAACACTTCTAAAGGGATGCAGTCCCAGCAGCTTTCCTCATTAGAGCCCTGCAGGTACCACAGCTGACAGATAATTTTGAAACCACTCCCATTAGACCCACTCAGCACAGAGGAACAAGCAATGATTTCTTCAAAATACCAAAAGGTAGGAATCTGTAACAAAGTTGTTAAAATCCTTGTAATGTAAATAGATCACTCACAGGAGAATGTTTTTTTCTCAACAAAAGTGGAGTTGCACTTTAAAAGTGCAAAACTGGCCTATGGGACATGGAGTGAAAGGAAATCTACCCTATGGGACACAAATGGCAAAGAAAACTGAAAGGGATTATAATCCTCCCTTACACTATCCAAAATGAAAAAATGCTGCCTTTAGTTACACTTTAATGAAATATGGCCATTGCTAAATACTGATCTTCTTAAAACCTTCTTAAAATCCTAAAAATGTGGTTTCTTTAAATCTTTTGGTAATGCCATATGATGTTCTTATTGGTTCACTTGCTTATTTTTCCAAAGTACAGAAAGCATAAAACTTTGCGCATAAGTCAAAATGGAATGCCAATTTATTTCATACCCAGTGGTATTCTTTAATGGTCTTACGATTAATGCCGACTGAACACAACACTGTGTACGATACACCATTCACACTTCAGTTCCAGCTAGCTGTAAATATCTTAAATGTTATCATAGATTACTCAGACCAGCTATAATCTGTTTGATATATGTGTAGATACACAAACTTAGCCCTCCAGGGACATAGAAGGAAATATAGGAATGTAACACAGAAACAAGAAAAAGTATGTCTTAAACATTGAAAAAAAAAATGTTTTAATCTTTCCACTTCTTTGTAATAACAGATTAATAGATATTTTACACAATTACATAATCACACTGAGCAATACTATACTAATATGTGTCATTAAATCGATGGACCTTTCCCACTGTGTCATCAGGTCTGTTTCTTTCAAGTAAATATTATCAATATGTAAAATATATAGCATTTTGCAAAGGTGTACTAAATTCTCTAGACATATACATATATATATAAAGGTAATTAAAGTGATTGTAAAGTCTTGTTTTTTTTTCTTTCCCCACCACATATATACTGGCCCTCCGGCGCGAACCGACGTAGGGCTATGTCAGTCACGCGCCGGCATCTAGGGGGAGAGCGTGCACCACCGGCTGCACGCTCCCACCCCTACTCGGCAGCGGGGATTCCGATGCATGGGGCAGGCGGCTCTGATTGCTGCCTGACATCCGCGTTCGATCCCCACTGAGAGAGAAGAACGGTCAGCTCTTGTAAACACAGCTGACTGTTTTTTTCTCTGGAATGATCACAGAGCGCCTGTGAATCTTCTACATAGGATCACAAGTCTCTGCTGTCATTCCAAAAGCCCCGTCCCCTTACAGTTAGAATCACTCCCCTAGGCTCACATTTAACCCTTTGATCACCCACAGTGTAAACCCCTTCCCTGCCAGTGTCATTATTACAGTAACAGGGGGGAAGAGAATGAGTGGGATATTCCTCTGGCTCAACTAGGTACACTTTGTGTAACAAAAGAATTAATGCTGCGCTATGGTAATACGTAAAGTGTTTCCAAAGGTGCTGCTGTGCATAAAATCAAAACGATTTTGGTAAATGGTAGTGCAAGAGAGAACAGCGCAGATTTGGTGTAATAAAACCTCTAAAGTGCTCAGCGTGCCAATAGATAAATGTAATAAATTGTGCAAAAATATATATATATATATATATATATATAAAAAATTAAAAATCTTATAGTATATACTCTAATAGTGCAATTCAACACCCAGTGAAGTAAATAAATAAGTGAAATTCATAAATAGATGGTTAGCATAAATCTCCAATAGTAGTCCAAAAAAACAGTCCCTAAAATGCAGTATTCAGCAAGTAGCCAGTGAAAGTTGTTTAGTAAAACAACCCAGAAAGGTGCTCAAGTGCTGGAAATCAGATGCATGCTGCAATGGTGCGGTGATATGGTGATTTGATCCTCTCCCCTAGGTAATTCCACTTACCGGACAACGTGGACCCTCAGACCATATAGCATAAGGGTCTCACAGGCAGAGTCCGGCATGTAATTCGGGCAATGGTTCTTTGGACTTGGGTAGTGACCAATACAGGATCACCTATGAACTCTCAGCGGATAATAGCCATATGGAAAGGAAGAAAGGAATCCCAATAGCGTAATATTGCTACGATATATTTATTAAAAACTCAAAGTAAAGAACTCACATTTAATGCGGTAAAACAGGCAGTGTTAGTCATAGGTCGGTAGATCCCTGGGATGACAGTGTGCACTTCAAGTTCATCTACTTTTGAGTGCGGTCAAACTTTTTCCTTGAATATCTGATCACTGGACGGCGGATCCGACCAGCACCTGGGTGCTTTTGCCTCGCTTGAGCGGCTCTTTCTGTGTTGTTTGAATTACCTTCCCTGACTACCTCTGCTAACCAGTATCTTGACTTGCCACTCCTTGGCTGTAAGAGTCTGTCCCCTATCACTGGCTATCTATGCAGAGTCCTTTTGATGAAGCAAAATACAGCGCCCTCTAGCTGTCTTTCCAAGCACTTCTTTAAGGAAACAGGGCAAGTCACAGTCCTGTATGACCTGCAGTCCTGCTGAGTCAGGGAAGTAGCACGGGGGTCCTGTAGGGCAACCCCCACCAAAGTTCCTGGACACACTTGAACTTTATAACAACAACATCTTCACCTGTCAGAGATGTGGATGACGTCCCACACAGCTATTTGTAATCCACAGAGATCCTGGCCCGATGACCCAAGGGATCTAGCACAACAAACAATTTTTTCCGATGGCCCTAAGACACAGCAACATTTCTTCCAAAAAGACTCTGGCCGATGGCCAAAGGGGTCTACATCAACTTAAACACTTGAAAACTTGTGAATTCAGCATTATATTTGCAGTTCCTTGGACAGTTGTGATGGCCAGCCGGTCAACACAGTTTTTTTTTTCTCTTTGAAAGTTTTCTCCTTGAAGCAGAATATTTGCAGCCCTCAAATGTAATAGTAAGGGTGAGGGACATGAACATATTCTCCTTGCTCATTTTTTACTCTGATGGACCAGGCATGCCTTGATCCATGTGGGTGGCGGACCTCCACCCTGTCTATGTAGATGGAGCGCCCAAAGTTCCACTGAGGCTTTACACTGTTAAATTTTTCCTCAAGCTTTTCCTCTGGAGAGTTCCTGTATGGTTTTGGGACAAACAGGAAGTCCCAGATCATCTCGTCACACCAAAGGTCCCGAAACTTCTCCACCATCACCATCACTTCTCTTGGGGCATAGGGGTAGTCATACCCATATTCAAGTGCTACTTTATTTTGCATCCACCTCTGCATCCTGGATAACCGGGGGAGAGTCCTCCTGTTACCTCTCCCTCGTGGAGAATATGGGGTGCATACTCTTTGTATCATTCACTCATAGGCCACATTTTGGTCTCTGGCCCGAGCAATATTTCCTGGAGGGGTGAGGTCTGGGATCCTTTCATTATAGGCATCGCAGAACCCCAATTTCTAGGCCAGATCCCCTCTCTCTAGGGCTTCCTTAACCTCCTGATCAAGTGGTACAGTCACTTCGGGACCCGGGGAGCTGCTCTCAGCTTCTGACCCCCATTCCCACTCAGTCTCATCTATGGATCCCCAATCATCAATACCCTCCTCGATTGGCCCATATCTGTTCTGGAAAGATGGGGAATCGATGCGTACAGGGCACCTGTCTCCCTCACTACTAGCACTGGAGGGTGAGGCCTGAATCACTGCAGATTTATCAGGCTGCTGAGTGCTGATGGGGGCGGATCCTGCCATGACTGCTGAGGTAGCTATACCCTCCGGACACCTTACAATTGCAGGTGCGATCATGAATCCTCTCCCAATGGAACTCTGTGGCCGGGTCCCCTCTCCACAAAGTGCAGGCCCAACGACTGCTCGCAGGGCCTCCAGCTACATCATTAGCCTAAACATGCCCCTCCCAGCTGCGCGGAGGAACTTAGACTCAGTCCCGGTAACTTCCTGAGTAAGGCCTGACTCCCACATAATAGAGAGCTTCTTGGGACGGCCCTCACTCTTTTCTGCCCGAAGCAGCAGATAACCACATTGCCCACATTGGACCCACGCCTGCACTCACAAAGTGACAGTGGCACACTGGGGACATACCGCTCCTAGGAACTCCCAGCCCCCTCCTGTGCACAGTGTGAGTCCACTGTCCGGCACCATCCGGATACCGGTATCCCAGACTAGGGGGGGATCGGGCTGGTGGATCTGCTCCCAGTTTTGCTTTGCAGGGTCTTCACCAATGGTGGCAGCGATAGCGGGCACACTCTCCGTTTCTCTCACAAACGACATGCTCCTCTCTCCTACACGTTTCTCCCGCACAGCCACAACCGAAAAAGGGGATATTAATAGGGTCCCCTTAATCACCCCTGATTGGCCAGATGTCCCCGCTGTCTCCACCTTTTCGCCATATTGGGCGATGACTCCTCCTGCTAGGCAGAGCTGTTTGTGGCGCACTTTCCCGCGTGGTGCTGTAACTCTTCCCCTGCCATTCTTCTTCACTGTAAGCCTCAGGGAAGTAGCTGCTAAACGGATCATGTCACTTGCCAGACATGCATTCACCCTTCTCAATTGCACTAGGGCCATAACTGTGCATTCCTTCACTGAAGCCAGCTGTCCCTCCTTGCCCAGCAAGAGTAATATCCCGCTGTCGGTCGCATGGTCAATAGTCCTCTTCCTAGCCATACATGTGCAATTTTTATCTTTCATACTGGCTCTGGGATTAGCCCCACTGCCCCTCTTGGCATGGCCGACTACGATCCCCACAGTATAGGTGGAACAACTATATCGAATAAATGTCCCGCTGTCAAATGCACGGTCAACATCAGTCCACACAGCATGCACATACACCAGGCCCTTGGCACCTCTCTTCCCGTGCCCCCGGCCTCCATCTTCACTGTCCTCACTAGGACCACCGGCGTCCTCTTCTCTGTCCTCCCTGGGACCCCTGACGCCACCTTCACTGCCCACACTGGGACTTCTCTCTGTTAAACAGTTGCAGCACTCATGCACTCAAACACTTTTTCCCCCTGCTCTCCATTTTCTGATAGCATAGTACATCTCCTAGTCCATATGTAAGGTTCTCATTAAATTACAAGTTTCCTTTGAACATTTGTATTGCCACAAGCAACCTTCCATATGGGCTTCTAGCTTCATTCCACTCTCCCTGCCTCCCACAGATGCAGTCTCACACCTGGCCTGGCACTTGAACAGCAGTTCTGGGCACCAAAATTGACTTTTTTTACTTTTTCTTCTGCCATTTCTAGGGGCAACTGGCCCAGTAACTAATGGAAAAATCCTGGACGAGCCCGCAAATGTAGCAGAATTTCCAGGTCTGGTGCCTGATGCGGGTCTGCCATTGTTACCGGTGACACCTCCAACACATTTGTTGTGACCCCAGGTGTGAGAACTAAGACAATGACCATTCCGGCATCTTTGGTTTGTTTGTTTTATTGTATTTCGGGGATGGGAGAAGGGAATGAGTGGGATACTCCTCTGGCTCAACTAGGTACACTTTGGGACACTTGAAAAAAAATGCCTGTTAGTGCTGTCTTGACCCTGGCTGAATGCCGACCAGCGCTTCCTGACGCTTAGAGATACTGAAGCACTGAAACTGTGCTGAAACCTCGACTTTAACTCAGAAGATCCAGGACTGGAGAACACTTGACTCCTGACACTGCTTTTAGCTCAAAAGTCACTGAACAGCTCCCTCCAGCCCTGCACTGGCTGAGGTAGCTCTGTGTAGATACTTGTGCTGCTGCAACTCTTAACCTTGTACATCTCACACTGTACACTTACTCTTCAGGGCCCAAACTGCAGGCGCCCCCTTTAAAACTTCAGGGTCCTCTACCTGGGTACCCCCTCTAATACTTCAGGGTCCTCTCGCTAGGTACCCCCTTTACAACTAGCTGACTCCTGGATCCCTAGAACCTTCTCTGGAGTGGTCCACTCTGACTCTAGGCAGACCCCCAGGGGCAGTCCATAGTACTCACGACCTTTGTAGGCTTTCCTGGAACTGGACCCCTCTCTCTGCTGGTTCTCAGCACACCGGATCCCCTCTGCAGCTCACACTCTTTGGATTCCCAGGCCGCCACCTGGGACACCCGCTTCCTCTGACAGCTGTACTCTCCCTCCTGGGACTCTGCTTCCCACTAAAGACGCTGCGTCATGCGTTCCCCTCAAACGTATACCCACTCCCAGAATCCTTTGCGGCAGAATCTGCCTTCTGGGGTAGATAAAAGCCTGAATGTGTCCCTGATTGGGTTTCATCCACTGCCCAATGAGAAGCAGGGCCAGTGGGGAGACTTCCCACTCAGCAGACACATTTGGGAGCCATGACAACCTGACTGACAAAAAGAAATCATGGCCCTGCTGTTAGGCAGGCAAGGCCCACTATACTTTACCTAGCACCTACCTGTAGGGTGCTACATCAGTATTATGTTAAGATGGAAATTCTTGTTTAACCCCTTGCCCACTGGGCACTTTTACCCCCTTCCAAACCAGGCCAATTTTAGGTTTCAGTGCTCTCACATTTTGAATGACAATTACTCAGTCATGCAACACTGTACCTTCGTTAACTTTTTGTCCTTTTTTTTCATACAAATAGAGCTTTTTTTAGTGGTATTTAATCACCACTGGGTTTTTTTTCTTTTCTTTTTGCGCTATAAATAAAAAAAGACCAAACATTTTGTAATAAAAAATGCATTTTTCTTTATTTTAGTTATACGATTTTGCAAATTAGTACTTTTTATTTATACATTTTGGCCAAAAGTTATACTGCTACATATCTTTGGTAAAAATAACCCAAATACGTATATATTATTTGGCCTTTGTGAAGGTTATAGAGTCTACAAGCTATGGTGCCAATCATTGGAAATTGATCACTGATGGCCTATCTCATTTCTTACACTAACAAGCCCGGAAAGTACAAATACCCCCCAAATGATCCCTTTTTGGAAGGTAGACATTCAAAGTTATTTACTAAGAGGCATGGTGAATTTTTTGAAGTTGTAATTTTTTCCCCACAACTCTTTGCAAAATTAAGATTTTTTTTCACAAAGTTGTTATATTACCAAGTTATTTCTCACACACTGTATAGGCATACTTGCAACTACACCCCAAAACACATTCTGCTACTCCTCCTAAATATGGTGATACATATTGTTTGAGACTTGTACACAGCCTGGCCACATAGAGGGGCCCAACATCCAAGTAGCACCTCCAGGCATTCTAGGAGCATAAATTACACATATAATTTCCTGACAACCTATCACACTTTTGAAGGCTCTGGAACACCAGGACAATAAAAACACCCACAAAATGACCCCATTTTCGAAAGCAAATACCCCAACGTATATTCTATGAGGCATTATGAGTTTTTGGAACATGTAATTTTTATCCACAAATTTTTGGAAAATGTGGAAAGAAAATGAAAACATTTTTTTTTTTATTTTTTTTTACACAAAGCTTTCCATTTATAAGATATTTCTAACACATAGCATGTGCATAGCAAAAATGACACCCCAAAATACATTCTGCTACTCCTGCTGATACCACATGTGTGGGACTTGTACACAGCCTGGCCACATACAGAGGCCCGAAATGCAGGGAGCACCGTTAGGTGCTCTAGGGACATAAAATTACAAATCTAATTTCCTGACTACCTATTACACTTTTGTGTGGCACTGTAGGGCACAGATAAGCACTTATGTTGCACTTATGTGGCATTGATGTGGCATGGATGAGGCACAGATGAGCACTGATGTGGCATGGATGTGGCACGAATGAGCACTGATGTGGCATATATGTGGCATTGATAAGCACTGATGTGGCATGGATGTGGCACAGATGAGCACTGATGTGGCATGGTGTGGCACAGATGAGCACTGATGTGGCATGGAAGAACACTGATGTGGCATGGATGGTCATGGATGAGGCATAAGTGGACACAGATACTCTCTCAAGGGATTTTTTTTCCCTAGATGCGTTATTTTACATTTAGAAACATGGAACTGTTCTTGTTCTCTCTGCCTTTTAGAGTCTATGTTTAAGTCGTTATGCAAGTGGTTTCCTATCCAGTCATCTTTGGCACCTATAAATGTGGTGTTTTCAGCTACAGTTGCTTTCTTCCACATATTTTAGATCTCTGGTTTTAAACATGATTGATATAGTTCAGTGGATCTAACTCTATCTGATCCAGATAGAGGTTGTTTAAACACTTGCCGACCACCCCACGCAGATTTACTGCGGCAGGGCGGCTCGGCTGCGCATAATTACGTACATCTACCTGATTATGTGCACGCTGTTTCCCTCTGTGATTAGACACACCAGGAGGCAGACCGCAAGAGGAGCTGACTCGATCGGGGCCAGCCTCCCGTGACCTTCGCCAATACTGATAGCGGAGCCGTCTGGAATGTAAACAATGCAAGACGGCTCTCCTGTCAGAGAGGCAGGGAAAGATTGTGTGATTCAGCTAAGCTGAATCACAGATCTCTCTCTGCCTCTGTTCAATCCATCCACCCCACAGTTAGAAAGCACATATAGGAAACACATTTCACCCCTTGATCACCCCCAGTGTAACCCCCTTCCCTGCCAGTGTCATTTATACAGTACCAGTGCATATTATTTATCACTGATCACTGTATTGGTGTCACTGGCCCCCAAAAAGTGTCAGATTTGTCCACAGCAATGTTGCAGTCCTAATAAAAATCGCCACCTTTACTAATAAAAAAATAAAGGAAAATAAAAAGTCCATAAATCTATCCTGTAGTTTGTAAACGCTATAACTTTTGCGCAAACCAATTATTATACACTTGTGTTTTTTTTTTACCAAAAAATATGTAGCAGAATACAAATTGGCCTAAACTGATAAAAAAAATTAGATTTTTTACATTTTTGTATTGGGAATGTTTTATAGCAGAAAGTAGAAGATATTGTTGTTTTTTCAAAATTGACGCTCTTTTTTTTTTTTTTTTTTCGCAAAAAACGAAAAACCGCAGAGGTGATCAAATACCACCAAAAGAAATCTCTATTTGTGGGAAAAAAGGACATCAATTGTATTTGGGTACAGTGTTGCACAACCGCGCAATTGTCAGTTAAAGCAACGCAGTGCCAAATCACAAAAAATGGCCTGGATATTAAGGGGGTAAAACCTTTCGGGGCTGAAGTGGTTAACTTAACGATATCTATGTGCACTATATCTAAGGAGTATGATGTATACTTTCTTTGATGTTCTGACTGGGTTGATTGCTTCTGTATAACTTGTAAATAGAGAACCAGTGGCGACTCTTCCACAGGGGCGCCACCCCCCCCATCCATGCGTCCGGCCCCCTAATCTACATGCAGGGCGCCGGACGCATGGATTCAAATGGGTATTTTTTTTAAGCATGTGATTAGAGGCTCAAATAGACTTCAAAAAAGGGTGGGCTCGGGGTGCAGAGCACTGCACCTTGAGCCCACCCAGTTGTGTGACAATAGCGAATGAATATTGCTATTATCACACTGATTCTCCTCCCAGCCAATCAGGAAGTGGGTCCTGAGACCCGTTTCCCAATTGGCCAAAAGGAGAAGCCATGCTGTTGGCCAAGGATGAGGAGGAGGGAGGAGACGCAGGGGAAGCCGCCATCGCCGCGGGAAGCCGCCACCTGTCCTCCACGTCAGTCCAGGGTGAGTGAGCCTGTGATGGGGGGGTGGTGGGGGTGGTATGGTGTGCGGGCTGGAGCTGGTGTAGTCCTGGGGGGGGGTACGGTATGGTCAAACTGACGCCCCCCCCCCCCCCCCCCCGCGGCCCATGGAGCACCAGCCACCACTGTAGAGAACATATATTACAAAAAAAAGCCCAATATGCCACTAAATATTGTGTAACAATGTAAACATTATTTAGGTGGGCAAATTAGTCAGAGAGTTATTTTTCAATTACCTGACCCTTGCTGCTTGGTCTGGACATCTAGGCCAGGTCTCCTTCTGGTTAGGAAAGAGTTCAGCTGTTACGTGTGTCCTTTATCTGTCAGATGACTTTTCTGACAGGTGTAATTGGAAAGGAGGGATTTTCTGCACCTTGCCTCCTGATCTCTAGACCCTGGTATGACAGTAAGTCTGTTACAAAATAAAAAACATATTGGATAAGCAGATGTATTGGAAGAGCAGTACCGGTGCTTTTAAATGTCTGCAGAACATAAATGAAATCAAACCAACATTCTGCAAGTGTAGATTCATATTTTCCCACAGTAAAGCACATTTTAAATGTTATAACTTTAAACTGATAAGAATGATGATCTCTATTCCATAAGCCCATTCGCATTTAAATTACTTTCTCAAGAAATGTTTAGCTATATAGTTTGTGGCTTATAAATAAAGGTTTACTGCTCTGTAAATTGCTTGAGATGAGCAGAATATATAACAAACCTGGACTGCTCAAATCACATGAGAGTGATGTAATTCAGTATATGAAAACCACTAACACTGAAGGGAAAAAGTGTTTCTGTATTGTGAGAGCGGATAAGGTACACAGAACTGTTCATAGGTGTTTCCCAAAATACAAGCTGCAAATTGTAATGTATCACATCACCCATTTCCAGGAATCTGAGAGTTATAAATGCATATTTTAAATAAAATTCATGTGACATGCATTACAATTTTAAAAAGGATGGAAGTATTTTGCCAGCCTTAAAACCAACAGCAGTTGCTATTATATTACCTGCATAAAGTTTTCATTTTTTGATTGTTTGAGATGAAGCATCCTACTTAAAGCCAAACTCCAGAAAAAAAAAAAAGAAATAGTTTATTGCACTTCAATTACCTTACTCCTTAGTTTTGATTCCAAACACCTCATCCTAAATCATTCTAAAGTGTAATGGATCAAAGTTACAGTTTCCTCTATGAGCCAAGCTAACTTCCTGCATGGGGACCATACATTTTTTCCTGTTCTTTTGGGGACTGGTCTCCTCACTGTCCCCAGGAGTTATACTGGCTCTGGAGCATTTGAGAAGAGGAACTAACAGCTGGAAGTGTTACCTCCACCAATAGGAGGTGTGCACAAAAAGCAGAAAGTGATATATAAACCTGAAGAAGGACCCCAGGAAGTAAACAGAAGAAGAGGAAAGTTAAGTGAAATAGGCATTCAGATGTTTTTTTTTAAATATACCAATGGTTAGTTAGAGAGTGGGGGACTAATAATATCCTGCAGTTGTGCTGCATACCAGCTATGAGAAACGATTAGCTGAACTGAATTTATTCTCTCTTGAGAAGAGGAGATTAAGGGGGAATATGATCAACAGGTGTGAATACACAAGTGGTCCATATAGTGAAGCTGAACACCATATTGGTGTTGAGTTGTTCACAAACAACAAGGGGGCTCTCTTTACATCTGGAGGAAAGAAGATTTAATCTCCAAATATGGAAAGGCTTTTTCACAAGAGCTGTAGATTGTTTTAAGAAAGGCCTGCTTTTTTTTCCAAGATACACATAATATAACTGGATACTAATATTTATAGGTAAAGTTGATCTAGGGAATATCCGATTGCCTCTTGGGGGATTAGGAAGGTATATATATATATATTCTCAACCAGGTTTCCTGGTTGACAATATATATTCTCAAGGCTCTGCCCCCCACCCCAAAGCACCTTGCCCCATTGTTGATGGGGACAGGGGTCTCTTCCCCACAACCCTGGGCTTTGGTTGTGGGGGTCTGCGGGGGGAGGCTTATAGGAATCTGGAAGCCCCCTTTAACAAGGGGACCGCCAGATCCCCCCCTATGTGAATGGATATAAGGTACATGGTACCCCTACCCATTCGCCAAAAAAGTGTACAAAAAAATAATGACAAAAGCCAGTTTTGGAACTCTTTTATTAAAAAATAATAAAATACTGTCCCCCGATGATCAGTCGCACGGCCGTCTGAAAAGTAGAAAAAAAAAAGAAGAAGCTCCTCCTTCTCCAGAGGCTTCCCGCAGAATGAGCTGTTTTGATTTAGACAGCTCTTATATAGTGACCTGACGTCACAAGCCGTCCCACAATGCACTGCTCAAGTGCAGTAAATAAATTACTAACGTCAGTAATTTATTCACTGCACCTAAAGCAATGGATTATGGGGCGACATCAGAGCCCTATAAAAGAGCTGTCAAACTCAGATAGAAGCTAATTAGCCAGAGAGAGTCCAAGGTTAATCAGCTAGCTTGGTGGCTTAGCTGGTAGAATAATGGACTTGCAATTGATAGGCTGGGAGTTTGAATCCCCAGGCCAGCGGGTGAATAATATTAATCATGGATTTTAATTAAAACCTATTATTTGTCCCGCCCCTTCTGAAGGGACATCAGTAATGTATTCACTGCACCTGAGCAATGGATTAGGTTACACAGCCGCCTTGGTGGTGTAGCTGTTAGAATAACAGGCTAGCAAGTGAGAGGGTTTGGGTTCAAATCTTTGCCCCGCGGATGATTAATAGTCACTTACATTTAAGCCTTTAAAATGAGGACTTGAGATTTTTCATGTTCACATGTTCATTAGAACATTTCCCCTGTTCGAGATGTTCTGGTGCGAACCAAACAGGGGGGTGTTCAGCTCATCACTATCTGTTTCCTGAGGAAGACATCTGAACTTTTATGGAAGTTGGTGACACTCTCAGCTAGTAACACTTCCTGAGGAAGGGAGCTCCACATTTTTACTGCTCTAACAGCAAAGAACCCTTTCTGAGGTTAAACCTACATTCTTCTAACTTCAAATTGTGGCTATGTGTCCTCCTCAGGGACCTTAGAGTGAATAGTTTGTTACAGTTTCTGGAGTTGGCAGTAATATATATATATATATATATATATATATATATATATATATATATATATATATATATATATATATATTACAGTATGTACATAAGAATCATATTTTCTCTTATGCACCTCTTCTCCAGAAAAAAAAAGCATAATATACGCAATCAATTCTCATAGCAGAGGTCCTCCATGGACCCTGTTAATTCTGTTGCCCTTCACTGAACTCTTTCTGATTCAGTGATATCTTTCTTGAGGATTGACTAAAACCGAATTAGTAGATTATCTCTTGAATGTATAGCCTTTTTAATGCATGAGAGTTTTTTGCTAGTTTTGTTAGCTGTTACTTGACATTGCATGGTTTTGCTAAGTCTGTGATCAGCAATCACTCTCTGATCCTTTTCCAACACTGATTCGTCCAGGGGAGCCCCCCTAATGTATATTTTGTATGCACACGTGCATAACTGCACGCCCATTTTTTGGCGCCAAGTTGCATACATTTTTCAATATTGAACCTTGTCTGCCAAGTAGCTGCCGAACCCCTTATTATTTCAAGGTCTTCTTGTAATGATGCTACATCCTGTGTCAAACTAATTTCCATTAATAATTTGGCATCAAGACAAGAAGAAGACCATACAGATGCCCCCTGACAAAGCCAGACATGTGACATATGTGCAGTGGTTCACAGTACCTGACTCTACCTGCTCACACATGAAAACAAATTTGAAAGGGATCCCTTTACATCTCAAATATGTGCAAAGATTGATAAGATGGATCCAGTACAAGAAGTGAACTGCCTATAAACACACCACACATGTATATATACAGGTATATATGATCCTAGCATCAGTGATAATCTGAGCGAATGTTGTGGAGATTTTGTGCAAAGTTAAAGACTTTGTTCATGATTATGAGCAGTGTCAAAATACTTTCAAAATCTCTGTTTATATATTTGGAGAAATAATACCAGTGAATATATCTTGCAGATCCTAAGAACAGTGCTTCACAGCACTGGTTTAATACTGATGATAATTCATGTGTGCCTAATTTGAACAGTGAAGGATAACATTAAAACAATTGGATACATGTGACTAGGGTATGTCAAGTTGTCAAGTTGTCAGAAGCAGAGGTGCGAAGAATTAGTGAACTTTGTCAGAAAAAACTATTGAAATTTATTTTGCTATAATTGACCATCCTCTTGTGTAGTTTGGAAATGTATGACATCTTGGATCATACCGATGCTGGGATAAATTCACAAAAATAACCCAGATCCATGTGACTGGAGAGGAAGGAGTTGAATGTACAGTGGCACTCACAAGTGGCAATAAATGTCAATTAAATGGAAGGTTGAATATCTGTGACGTGTGTGACATGTGTAAATCAAATGTGTGACATATTTAAGTCAGAAAAGGCTTAGAGGATAATTCAAAAAAAAATTCTACACTCTTGTTACTGGAGGGGACAGTTATTATACAGTAACTGTAAGAACATCTTGAAGTAATGATAATTAGAATTAATAGTATATTGCCTAACAGGTATGAATTATTATCTTAAATGGAGATTACAAATGGCGGATTTCCCAAACAAAATACCTACATGTGCATAAATCATGTCAAGCTCATGAGGACTAATTTGGGACCAATAATACAGTGAAATATCTGAATGTTAATATAATATGAATAGTTGAGCTAGCTCAAGATGTACAGCATACATATATATTTATATCAAATATACTATATATAATATCATATATTATCATATCATATTATATTAATATTAATCAAAAAATATTTTAAGGGCCAAACTTTAAATCATATTTTGGATAGAGTGCAATATGGTTAGAGCATATATCTGCATTTTTTTAAAGGTTTCTTTTTCCCTGTTTGAGAGTTATACCTTAATTTGTGCCAGGGCAGGAAACAGTAGGAAATCTATCCAATGATATCACAAACAAAAACACATTCTTTTTAGAGTGAGGAAGGGTTAGCACTTCAGAACATGTTTTTTTTTTTTGTTGACTGCATGTTCCCTGTTCTGATGACGATTGCTCCCCCTCTTATTAGTAAAGGCTTTAGAGCAGGGGTCTCCAAACCTTCTAAAGAATATATTTTGTCCTTCAGGCTTTAGCGTTACCAGACTGTGGCCAGTGGGAGTAGAAAATACCCAGGCAACAGTGCCCAATCATTGGTTTTAATTGGAGGAATAGTGCCCCATTATCTGTCAATGATAAAAATAGTGCCCCATTATCTATCAATGATAAGAATAGTGCCCCAATGATGTGTCATTAGGGGGAATGGTGCTCCATCATTGGTGTCACTTGGTGAAATAATGCCCCAAGGGCCAGATAAAGACAAACAAAGGGCCACATCCAGCTCCTGGGCCGCAGTTTGGAGATCACTGCTTTAGAGGAACAGGAAATTAGGGCAAATCAATTTCAGACGGAGAAAACAATCAGACAGAAAAATTCTGGACTTAGAATGGTAAAAATATTAAGAAATACTTAGCGTAAAACCTCACCCTAATTTCTATTTTATTTTTGATAAAAGCGATGAGTGATCTCTTAAACAAGGACAAGGATGAAAACAAAAACACAGTAATAGGGTGCGAAAGGATTAGGATTTCTGAGAATGTTTTTACTGCTGCCTATGACTTCCTTTCCTGGTGGTAACTGCAATCCTTGTTTATTGCAGAGCATCACATGGGAAATGAAGGTAAATCCCCCCAATGAGGTCGCGGAGAGAAACAAAAATTTTAATCTTCCCCACAGTATCCAAAAAAAAACATGGCTGGTGTTAGCTGGTGTTAGTATTTAATCAAGATGAGATGAAAAGATTTTCTTAATATTAATTAAATACATTTTTAACTGCAAATAAGAAGGTCCTTTTCAATAGACAAATGTATGTATGTATTTATGTATAATAAATGCACAGTGTAACAGAACTGTGAATTTGATTCCCAGTACCAAGCAAGTTCTGATTCCAATCTTGCTTTCTAATCTGCATGCTGGTTTAGTTTTGGAGCCAAGGCATTTACATGGGAGTGAGTTTCCCTTTTAGGGTGAGTTCCCATACTGTCTCCACCAAGTTTGGGCTGGTCTTCCTTTCCCTTTTGCTAGGTATATAAACTAAGGGTGGAGCTGGTACAGGGTGTGGTTCATGGGGGCAACAATAACCATAGAGAGCTCAAGCAGGGGGAGGCAAAAAGACCATGGGGTCAAGAGTTAAATACCAGTAACTAAAATGCAGTTAAAAACTGCATGCGTTAAATCAATTGTGAAAAGTAATTTCACTAAGCATTTAGCGGTAAATACCGAATGCGGTATTTGTTAGATTTAGAGGTAATTATCGTATTATTTAATTTGGTCGTTTACCACATTGAGCTGGTTGCTAAGGAGCGGGCCAGGAAGGCAGCTGCCACATCCTTAATAACCAAAGACTTATCAGCTGTCAGCGGGCTGATTGTAGCTGATTGTAAAAAAAACCTGACAATTAAAAAGCATGGAAAAAAAAAAAAGCGCCTCCCCAATCCTGAACAATGCCAAGCCACATGCCCTCAACATGAGGGAGTGGGTGCTTTGGGTTGGAAGGGCCTCTTCCTCACAATCGTGGCCGGTGGTTGCGGGGGTCTGTGGACAGGGGGCATATCAGGATCTTGAAGCCCCCTTTCACAAGGGGGCCCACAGATCCAATCCCCCCTATGTGAATGAGTATGGGGTAAATAGTTTCCCTCCCCTTCACCAAAAAAAGTGTCACCATTCACCAGACAGTTTTTGACAATTCCTTTATTAAAAATAAAAAACCAGTGCCCCCCACTGTAAATCCATTGTCAATCACACCGCCGCGATCCGAAAAAGAAAAAAAAACAAAATGCTCCCGCTGTCTATGAAGGCTGGCCACCTACTGCAGACTCCTCCTTTTGAAATTTCTTATATAGCTAAGGGTGGAGCCACCTAGCAACATCACCTGGTAGCCCTGCCCCCTCATGACATTACGGATCGGTGGCCCGCCCTTAACTATATAAGAACTGTGAAACGCCAAAGAAGGCATTCGGCGGCCAGCTATCCTCGTGAGCAGAGCTCTTTTTTCCTTTTTTTTTCCAGGTTTTGTAGGTGTGCGGACTTCGTGATTGATGATGGATTAGCATCAGGTGATAACTTTTTTTTTTTTTTTTTAATAAAGGATTTGCCAAAATCTGTTTCTCATTTTTTTTTAACTATCAGTCTCTTCCCGTCCCGCTCCTTAGCAACCAGCTATTTGTCAAAAAACAGCCTGGGGGTCCCCAGACCCCCAGGCTGTTTTTTGACAAATACCACATGTGATACCAAAAGCTAAACCCTGGTGGTAATTATCGCATGCTTTTTTATTCTCTGGTAAGTTTGTGAATTGGACTTAAGAGCTTTTTATGCAATATTTACCGACACATTTTTTTTTTCCCCCGGTAAATATCGCATAATCGTGTTTTTTTTTATTTTGTGACATAATACCCTTATCGCATGCCGTAGAGCCTAGTGAATTGACCCCCATGTGCTTTAACTCAGCAGGTCATACCTTGGTTCTAATCAATTTATTACTAGGAAGATAGCTTTGAGTGTGCCATGGCTAATAGGACAGATTTTGATAATAGGTGGCCGTACAACTTTGAGCAGGATTGTAGAATACAATGAAAAAGATTATTTTGTTCTTAGAATGTTTGCAACACCTTACAATTATTTTAACTCTGTATTTCTTTTTTACCTGTTCAGTAAAACAATCAGAAAAACAAGTTCCCTGCCTGGACATTCCATTACTGAGCAAGCTGGGGCAAGTGTGATGCAGTGTAGTATGTGAAGGATCTATATACTTTGTGTGGTCCTGTGTACAACGAGGGCAAGTGATCCAGTGTGGGCCTCAGGATGTCAGGCAGAGTGTAGAGGATACTTGCCTCAGTTATAAGATGGGAGATTGTCTGTCCTATGGAGGTGTAGTGCAAATTAAGTCTATATACATACTGTATACAGGTAATTTGGGCAGACCACCCATGAACTGTGAAGTTAATGCTGATTTGGGCCAAGTGGGCATTTACAGCCTGGCAGGTCCTAGGGGTCGCATTATGACAATGACTACCCCAGCTACAAGCAGGTAGCCCAGTCTCTAATGCTTATGTTCTACAGTAGGACCCCTGACACAAGACCTGCTCATCAATCGCTGCTAGTAAGCTCTACAAACATTTTTACAAAGGGGGTAAGGATGAGAGCCCTTCATTTCTATCGGTATAGGTTTTCTTTAATACCCTCCCATTCTACCCAAAAATAAAAAAAAGATATTGGCAGCAGTTTCACTTTGAAAATACATTGTCATTTTGTCCCCTCCTCTCCTTTCCTTGTCACAGCCAACAACACTACCAAACACTTTCAGTTATGGACAACCATGAAATGTCTTCCCTTGTGACAGTGCACTTAGATAGCTTTCCCTTATCCTGACAGGAAATATCTTTCCAACCATAAAATTGTATCCTTGGTAGAGTGAAGATGGGTTAGAACTTCTAACAATGCTTTTATTGCTTTCTGCTTCTTCCTGACAACTCTGCGCTCTATTTCTTGTTTCGGCATCACAGAAACAAGTCGTAATAGAAAATGTCTCCAATAAAGTTACAGACAGAAAAAAAAAAAAAAAAAATGTGACAGAACTTTGACCCCTAATTAACTTTATCAAAAAAGTATTACATTAAAAATAGTTAGAATTTAGGAGTCTACAGTAAGCCTTAATAGCACAATACTTTGAAATGCTTATTGTTATTTTTTAAAATACAGCATTTAGTGACCTTAAATGGAATTATATTGGTTTTGCAGTTTTTTTTTTTTTTTTTCAGCTTGTGCTTAATCTATGGTTGGATTACATAACCAGGATACCCTAGGCAGTTTGACCCAATTCTAAAACTGGGTTATAGCCCTGACCTTGGATCATTGACCTAATTCTCAAATCAATTTGTCAGGAGCAGCCAAGCTGTTATGTCAGCTAATATTAGAAACTGCTTTAAGTGATGTATGTCTTGTTGCAGAGATACATAGAATGGTTGATCAGACAAAAACTGAATAATGTACAAATTCAATTTATCTTCACTCCTAGGTCAATGTAGCTTCATAAAACAATAACTGTTATTCTGTTTGAAACTGGTACTTTCCAAGAGTCACAGGTATCACCCACTAATTTTTAATGTTTTAATTCATTTGCATTGCTGCTTTTCTATGATTTTACTAGTCGACTCATGTATTGTTCATAAATTAGATTTTGATTCCCATTGTTTTTTATGCTAAAGTTTCCATTTTAAAGCCAAAATTCTGGCCCAAGCCCCGTAGTAAGTATTGGATGTTGCAAGAGTGGGATGGGATTAAGGGGCATGGTAAAACTGAAGCCTACTCTGGTCTGCTCAAATTACTATTCATCTTCACTCCTAGGTCAATGTAGTTTCATAAAACAATAACGGTTATTCTGAATGAAAATGATACTTTCCAAGAGTCACAGGTATCACCCACTAATCTCTAAGATTTTAATTTATTTGCATTGCTGCTTTTCTATGTTTTTACCAGTCCACTCATGTATTTTTAATAAATCCGATTTTGTTTCCCATTAATTTTTATTGAACATTGTTCCATTTTAAAGCCAAACTTCAGGCTCAATCCCTGCAGTAAGTACTGGGTGTTACAAAACTGGGATGGGATTAAAGGAGTATGGTTAATAAAACTGGAGCCTACTCTGCTCTGCTCAAATTACAGAACTCAGGAGGTAATGTACAGAACTCAGGGGTCAGGAGTAAGTAACGTAAAAAAAGTTCAGGGGTACGTAACGCACAGAGCTCAGAAGTAAGTAATACACAGAGTTTAGGGGGCAGAAAAACTAAGGAATGGAGTGCAGGGGTTAGGAGTAAATAATTTATGCCTACAATGCACACATGTTCCACAGTCCTTGTGTAGCATCCTCTAGTGTGTGCTACTAGAAGTGAGAGTATGTAAAAGCATTTTCTGGCCAGAGATAAACCAGAGTCACTGAATCTGGGTCAGGGTTGCTAGAGGCCAGGGCTGGATGACTCATTCTGGCAGCACTCTGGTGCCTCCCCCTAGTGTCTGGAAGGTTGAAGAACCTTCTAGAATGAGTGGTCAGAGGTTAGGTAGAGCTGCCTTGAATATTTATGGGCTGTCAGCCAATCCCCAGAAGTGGGCTGGCAGGGAACTGGGATAACTGGGATAACCCATAAATAGACATGGGCCATGGCAGCAAGGGGAGTCGGGTGGTAGATGGAGAAGCAGTGCTGAGGAGAGGCTGTCAGTGGCCCTTGAGGGACCCCTGCCAGGGAGGGGTTTTACGTTGGGCTGGGAGATCAGGAAAGCTGGCCTGGAAGGATCCTAACACAGGAGGCAATGAACACATTAATGCCGAAGAGGCAGCAGGAAGAAGCAAGCAGAGACAGTGAGTAGATCAGCATGGTGCAGGGACAAGACAAGGGGAAAGACTCTCAGCTGTAACAGTGCTTTCTTGCAGACTGCATTGTGCCAAGTCTTCCTCTAACCTTGTGAATAGAAAAATGTCAGCTCTCTAGAAAAAACTACAGCTGGTAGCAAAAAAGTGCAAATTATACATATACCCAAAGAATGAATATAAAACAATTTCAGCACTCGAAATAAATAAAACATAGTGGAAAAAGTCCAATGTGAGTCCAAAATAACAAATTGAATACAAGAAAAAGTGTCCCAATGTGAAGAACAAAAAATATTGTCACTCGTGAACGATGTCCTCCACCGTATATATAAAGTGCACACTCACCAGAGATAGTTGCTGTCCAAATTGTAGCTACTGGTGTCTGGGTTCTTATCAGTAATGAAGAGCGAAATAAGCCAATGCATAGAGTCTCCTCGTGTGGAACCGTAGCCTCAGTTAATCGCATATTGAAATCCAAACAAAGAATATAGAGATACTCATAGTGTAGCAATCAATACAAAAAAAAAATTATAAAAATAACAGAATCGCAAAAAATTATTAAAATGACACTGACAAATCGCAGTATAAAAAGAATGGAAAGAGGTCCAACCAAATGGAAAAGGTAAAGATGTAACAAGTCCCTTACATCAGGAGCCACCACCTCAGATATTAAAGTGGTGGCTGGACCTCAGGCATGTCTCAATAGCTCTACAGCCGTTTCGCGTCACGCGCATCATCAGGAGCATTACAGACACTGCCTGTGGTTAACATTTATATAAGCCTCTCAATCAACATAATGACACTGACAAAAAATGGCTCTGAATGCCAGAAATGTCACTTCAGGTATTAGCCTCCATTTTGGTGAAGTTCAAATAATGTACAGATTGATATTAACATTATGTAGTTTCATAAAGTATCAAATTCCAACATTCTATGTTTAAAAATTAAAAGTTACTCTGGGGGGATCTCAAATAATTAAAAAACAAGGCTAAATCATAGTTCATACCACAATTAAATTATCAGTCGGGCGGCACAGCATTTCCGGTCCGCCGCCATCTCAGAAAAGGGAAAGATTGACATCATTTCCATTTTTAGAACCATTTTGAGAAAGGGCCGGAACGTTACTTCCAGTATCTAACTCCGTATTAATTAATGTTTAATGCCTCCAAGGAAGAAAAAGAAAGGGGATAAAGGACTAGAAGTGCCTACTCGGCGTAAAAAGTTCATAATTATCACTACTGATGAAAAAATAGATGGAATTATGGTAACATAAAGACTAAAAAAAGAGAAAGGAAAAAAAGTTAGGAATGTGTTCTAAAGGGGCCAATGATAGATATGAAAATCTAATCTGAAAATAGAATAAAATGGAACTGAAAGTAAAAGAAATAATACACAATGAAAACAAATATAAATAAAATAAAACTCAATGTAGAAAAAAATAAATTCTAATATATAAAAATATAAATAACAATATAAATAAATAAAAATAAAAATACTGAAAATAAAAATAGATAAGAATAAAATAAAAATTAAATAAAAATGAAAATAAAAAAATGAAAATGAAAATAAAAAAATACATAATAAATAATATATTGAAAATAAAAATAAAATGTGAAATAATTAGTGAAAAAACTTTTAAAGGTCCAAATAAATATTGGTAGGTAAAGGCTACGAATGAATCTAATTGATGGAAAGCCTTAAATAATTACAAATTCATATACATATAGCACACACAAAAGACTATAGAAATAGATAATCTAGAAAAAGAGGAGGTTAACGTGTATCTATGAAACAGTTAACATCCCAAGCAACGTTTAACCCCATGGGCGTGAAACTCTTCAGTTCGTAAGCCCATTTCATTTTGGAACCTTCTCTGGTGCAGTGACAACCCCTCCAATGGGGTTTCAATTTGGCTATGCCCATAAATTTCAAGGAACTGGGATCTCTGTTATGACAATATCTGAAATGGGCTGACAGACTGTGTTGTTTAAAACCCTTAGTAATATTGTAAACGTGTTCGTGTAGTCTATCCCTTAGTCTTCTGGTAGTTCTACCAACATATTGGTTCCTCACTTCCTCTAACCTTGCCCTGGGAGGTCTCCATGTGTGTGTGGCAGTCGGGGGGACTGGGAGGAAGAACAGCTATGCTTTGTGACTGGCTGAGCAGTAGTGGGGGCCTGGACATCAGCAACTCCTATGGGGGTAATAGTTATATATTGGAGAGTTATATGGAATGGAGTATACAGTATTTAAGCTAGTTATTGTGACAATGAAGTATAATCCCTAAATATTACTTAGAAGGAGAGAGAAAGAACATTGGATATGGGAATTAAAATATACTTCTCTTGTCACATCAGTGTATACAAAACCAGTAGTAGTAAAAAATACATCTTTTATTTTATACAATATAAAAACAACATGTCTTAATACCTTCAGAATACATTACAAAAAAAGGGGGGTAAGTTATCTTTGTATGAGGGTTGACGCGGTCTGCTTCTCCAGGACCAAACGTCTTTAATACAATAAAAAGGTCTACCAATAAGACAATAAAAACAAATCTATAACGAAGACAAAAAAAATACAAACATAAAAAGGCTATAAATTCATAAAGTATTGGTGCATGATCAAAATCACATGACAAATTGTTAATTCAAAAAAAGAAGAAAGAAGAAAACTGCACTACAATACGATTGTTACTGTACATAGTTACATAGTAGTTGAGGTTGAAAAAAAGACAATAGCCCATCCAGTTCAACTTGCGTAGGTGTGTGTGGACGTATTCATTTCCCATACTCCTGAATGTTCTGTTCTTTGAGATGTATGTCTAAGAGTCTTTTAAAAGTAGCCATACTCCCCGCAGTTACCACCATTTGTGGAGAAGAGTTCCACAATCTTATTGCCCTTACTGTAAAAAAAACCCTGCGCAGCCTGAGGTTAAATCGCTTCTCCTCTAATCGCATTGTATGGCCTCATGTCCTCTTACATTCCTTGCGACTGAATCGTTTTTTTTTTTTCTATGCTGGGATCACCGTTGAGGTATTTGTAAATTGCTATCATGTCTCCTCTCAGGTTTCTCTTCTCCAGGGAGAATAAATCAAGCGCTTGTAAGCGCTCCTCATAATTAAGGTCTTCCAATCCCGTAATTAGTTTAGTTGCCCTTCTCTTGACTCTACCCAGTTCCAACACATCCTTTCTGAGGATTGGTGACCAGAACTGGACAGAGTACTCCAGATGTGGTCGGACCATGGTTTTATAATGTGGGAGGATTATAGTTTTATCTCTGGAATATATCCCCTCCCTTATGCATGCTAATATTTTGCCGCCTTTGGCAGCTGCAGATTGACATTGCATGCTATTGCTTAGTCTATCTTCTACTAAGACTCCCAGATGTTTCTCCATTTTTGATTCCCCCAGAGGTTCCCCCCCTAAAGCGTATTTTGCGTTTATGTGTTTAGTCCCCAAGTTCAATACCTTACACTTCTCCACATACAATCTCATTTGCCATGTAGTTGCCCACTCTGTTATTTTGTTCAGGTCATTCTGTAAGATTTCTAAATCATGATGTGAAGTTATTGCCCTGCTTATTTTTGTGTCGCCTGCAAAAACTGAGATTGAGCTAATGACCCCATCCTTAATGCTTTTTATGAATAAATCGATCGAAACTGGTCCCAGGACTGAGCCTTGGGGGACCCCACTCACCACTCCAGACCAGTCTGAGTATGCGTTATTTATTACCACCCTTTGGACACACCCCTTTAACCCGTTTTCTATCCAAGAACAAACCTTGTGGTCTATGCCTGCAGACCTTAGTTTGTAAATTAAGCATTTGTGGGGAATTGTATTGAATGCCTTAGCGAAATCCAGATACACCACATCCACAGGTCTCCCCCTATCTAGCTCACAGCTCACCTCCTCGTAGAATGTTAACAGATTGGTTTGACAATAAATAATCAGAAAAGCAGCAACTCAAATGTGAGATAGACACAAAAGCAAACAAACCATGTGCAATAAACACATTAAACAATATTAAAGACAAAATAGAAAAGAAACAAGAAAAAAATCCTTCCACACCAGTAATGTGACACCAGTGCAAAAATAAAATACCGTATATCCTCGAGTATAAGCCTCGAGTATATCATGCTGAAAAATCCCCCCTCGGCTTATAGTCGAGTCACTGGCTCACTTACTTTTTAAAAATGGCACCGCCCGGTGCCGAAATGTCACTACGCATGCGCCGCATGCCCGGGAATAGCCGGATGTGTACGAGCTTTCCTGAGCATTGGCGGCGCATGCGCGGTGACGTATTGGCGCTGGGTGGCGCGATTTTTAAATCGAAGACGCCTCACCGACAGGTAAGTGAGACTCCTCCGCAGCCCCTGCATTTCTTCATGTAGTGCTGCGGGCATGGTACAGGACATTCTCCTGTACCATGCCCGCAGCACTGCATCTCCTGTGCCATGCCTGTACCTACTGTGCAATGCCTGTACCTGCTGTGCCATGCCTATACCTACTGTGCTATGCCTGTACCTACTGTGCCATGCCTATACCATCACCTGTGCCATGCCTACACCATCACCTGTGCCATGCCTATACCATCTCCTGTACCATGACCTGTGCCATGCCTGTACCATCACCTGTGCCATGCCTATACCATCACCTGTGCAATGCCTGTACCATCACCTGTGCCATTCCTGTACCATCTCCTGTGCCATGACCTGTGCCATGCCTATACCATGACCTGTGCCATGCCTGTACCATGACCTGTGCCATCTCCTGTACCATGCCTGAACCATCTCCTGCGCCATGCCCGCAGCCCCTGTTTTGTGTCTTGTGGTGGTCCAGTTGGGCCCAGTAGCTGCTGTATTTCCCACCCTAGGCTTATACTCGAGTCAATACGTTTTCCCACTTTTTTGTGGTAAAATTAGGGGCCTCAGCTTATATTTGGGTCGGCTTATACTCGAATATATACGGTAATATCCAAACATAATATTCCAAATGGATCTTCTCCATGATATTAGCACCTTCCACCACCCAAATGTGATATCCTCCACCAAAGCAAGAATGCCTGCTTACCAGAAAATTTAGACCTCATACAAAGGTCAACAGCTCTTGTGGCTTAAACCCAGCCTGGCCCTTGTGTCTCCAGAGGGATTACCAAAAATATCCAACAAATGCTCCGACTTAAGAACATCTCATGAAGTGGCACTCCCAGGTTTAAACAGTAAAGGTTACTCTATGACCATCAATGTAGAACCAAAAGGGATCGATGTAGCAAAATCCACAAAAAAAAAAAAGACTTGTTCTTGGATGTTGTTTAGCAGGATGTTTGAATGGATCTTGTAATAACTGTCACAGATGCACCATGTAATCTCCTTTGGGTTGCCAAGTTACAGATGATAGATTCACAAGAGGTTTTCCATGCGCAGACTGAGGTGTACAGGAAACTGGCAGAGCACACCGCAGACACCGCAGACACCTTCTTCTACACACTGAGTTGTTAAGTGGTTTATTTATACAATCTATCCATAGAAGATATTCATACATTGTTAAAATCACATATCCATACAGTATTGAAGAACATTCCTTATGTGTGAGGTAATAAAGACAAATAATTTCATAGTGAATAAATGCTTACTTACCCTATTGCACTAAGAATAAAGAGCAAACAGGGTAATCTGGGAATGAAGGTGTATAGACATAAAATCAGCCTGCTGGCCCATGGGAGGGAGATCCCCAAGCATAAGGATCAATCAGGAAAACTATGTATAAATAAAAGGGAAAGAAACACAACCATATGAGCCTCTGCTGCATTTTTTTTAGAAATAATTTGAATAGAATCAGCTAACAATAACATTAAGAGATCTATGAGCAGGGCATCTTACCTAGTATACTAAATTCAAATTAATGCTCAGTTGATTCAACTCGAGAGTAATATCCAGTTGTATTAAAGTGCAAAAAGTAGTAGGAACAAAGATGATGGAACTGAGTTGAAAAAAAAAAAACAGCTTATTAGAATTATATAGAGCCCTTCTCGATATGCAACAGGTGATGTGTGATCACCTGTGTGATTTATTTTCGGATGAATTTCATTTAGTTATTTGGGGGAAATTCAGTAAATTTCGTTTATACTGTAATTTGGGTTTTTGGATATATCTGAATCTCTGAATAACAAAAAATTTGTCTAAATATTTAATCAGAACGAAACAAACCGCACATGTCTAATGGACTCCCCATAACTTAGGCTTAGTCATAAAGCTTGGTCTCTTTGGTCTCCTCTATGATCAGGTAGTGTGCAAATAGCCAGCATATGAATTAACTTAGAGTTAATGCACACAGGACTTTTTTAGGCATAGTATATGCCTAACATCATTTTGTGGGACTTTGGAGAGCTGCACGTGCCATGTGGCACTGTGCACCAGTGGCAGATTTTAAAATTACAGCTTGCAGCTGTCTAAACATTCATGCACATGGGCTTTTATATGAATATTATATTTCTATTATGTCTAGCATAATTTCCCACTGCTTTCTGGCGCCTGGGGAACCGCATGTACTGCGTATAGCCTGCCATACAAGTGAATGGCTGTAAGCAACTTCTCCATTGTGATGCTGATGGTTCTTTGCATTGGAGTTTACCTGTGAATATGTAATCTTACATATTTTTTTAAATCAAAAGTTGCACATTCTGAAAACAGGTTGGACGTGCACGCATGGGTAAGCTCCGATGCACAACATTTTTTTTGTTCTCTGACCTATGAGAGATTAGATCAGGTATGAAAAGAAAAGGTATTCAGGAGATTAGATGCATGACGTACATTCCGGGGGATTCATCCATATACTTCACTGCCTCCAAAAGGCTGCATGCTTGCCATTTTTGATAGAAAACATCAAAACAAATTGTGGGTGTGTGAGGTATTGTATATGGAGTAACCAATCAGGCTGGGTCGTTTGCTTCCAGGCTGTGGCAATAGTCCTTCTGGCTGCAATGAGGCCATGAACAATGAGTAAGGCATGTGTCAGGGCCCAAGGTTCATGCTATAATTCCAGCTCATGGTGGTCTGTGATACAGAGGACAGAAACAAAAATACGTATTTCCAGAACAGTACTACCTTGGGGCATGACCACCATATATGCAGTAAGGAGCCGGGGTCGACATATTCCCTCCAACAGCTGGGTAAATTAGAGAGGAACAGTTTTGACAATCTAAGTGGGGTATAGTACCATCTATGTAAAACTTTTTAGGAGATTTCCCAGTGAGTAACACAGTTTGTAGAAGCCAGAAGTAATTTAGATGATTTGTGTTACTGAGATAGAGTAAAGGCTTGTGAAAGATCAGATTCCCAGGTTTCCATAGAAGAGGATTTACCTGATGATACTATAGAATAAAGGAGATGCCTTTGCTTCTTTGCATGGTGTTGTTAAAATGGGATAAAATATCTATGAGAATGTGATACTCTCCCACAGCAAGATTCATGAGGATGGACCGGAGACATAGTTATTATACATAAAAATCAGCTAAGGAAGTTTAAACAGCTCCATCGGAAGAAATGATACATCAGATGTGTAAGATTTCAGGTTTAGAGAGTACAGGCTCAGCCAGGAGGAATTTGGTGCCTTCATGGTTAAGTAGGAAGATTGAGAAGGGCATAAGCCTAACAAAATGGCACCTAATGTATTGTAATGATCCCAATAGTGGATGAAATTCCAAACATGGTCTACTGGTGGGGACCACCAGAATTTGAGTTGATCCAGAATCACTGCTTGGCAACATGCCTTGAGATTCAGGACTCCCATGCCTGCGGCTATTTTGGGCCTGTAAAAGATCGAGGATTTAAATTTCATTTTTTGGCAATTCCAAATGAAGTGATTGATTGTGGATTGGAGCCTGGTCGGTAAGGTTCTGAATAGGTATAAAATAGTGAGAAGGACTGAAATTTTACGACAGCAGCCCTGCTTGCCCACAAGATCAAAAATGCTTTAAGTTATTGCTTTTTGAAAGGGAGTAATGCAGCATAGTTTAAATTGTGTATAGAGGTGCATGGTAATGAGAGCTTAATACCTAGGTATTTAATAGTCGAGTTTGAGGCCCAGGAGAAACCAGAGGATGCTCAAATGGACTCTGTAAGGCTTGCGAGAAGTGCAAAATGCAGCATATGGGACTTAAAGATGTTCACTTTATAGAAAGAGATCTGGCTAAAGTCATTTAAGACACTAGTGAGAGACTGTAATGAAGTTAATGGGTCAGCGATGGAAAGGACGACATTATCCACATATAGACCAATTTTGTACTCTTCATCCCCTAATTTAAAGCCTGATATGGTTGGGTGGTGTTATATAGTTTGGGTAAGTGGTTTCAGCACTAGTGCAAAAAATTAAAAAGGAAATCGGTTGATAATTAGCAGGGGAGTAAGGCGGTTTATTAGCCTTAGATAAGGTTACATTTAGAGCCTCAAGAAATTATTTGGGAAAAGAGGCAGAGAGGGCAAATTGGTCATGTAACTTCTGTAAATGAGGGGTTAGGATAATAAAGAAGATCATGTGGTACTCTTTGCCAAATCCATCTGAACCAGGGGACTTGTGCAGGGGCAGTTTACATAAGACGTTTTACATTTCTAAAATGGAAAAGGGGGTGCAAAGATTAGAAAACTGGGATGGGGAGATTTTAAGTAGGTTTAGAGATTCAAGGAAGTTCTGAATCTGTGCGTCTGATGGAGCCTTATCTGTTTGTTCTGCACATAAGTTAAAAAGAGTAGAATAGAACTCTGCAAATTTATTAGCAATGTGGGCATGGTTGGTAATTTGGGGGTTACTAGAGTCAAGAAGGTACGAAATATGACTCTTGGCCATACTTTTTTACTTGTCTTGCTAGAAATTAGCTGACTTTATTACCCGCTTCATAGTAAGTTGTATTGGGTAATTAAACACTGTGAAAGTTGATGGCATTGTTCCCTTAGCGGCTTAGCCATATCAATAAAGAACTGTGTTTTATTCTAATCTTCTACTACAAGTTAAGATTGTCAGTTTTTTAAAAACACCACTTATACAGGGTATATGCATTATGGAATGACCATTAAGAGTGAATATTATCTACGGAACCAATGTCACAGTCGAAAAATATATTTAGCTCCTTCTCAATTTGCTCCCGGCAGCTGGAGTTATGCAAGTTAGAAGTATTCAGTCTCCAAACTCTATTGACTACTGACAAATTCACTATTTGTAGAAGTAAAGGAAATTGGAGCATGGTCTGATCATGTAATTAAACCAATTTGTGAGGATATGGTGTGGAGTAAGGTATCTTTATCCACCGGGAACAGATCGATTCATGAGTAAACCCATAAAACCGCAGAGTAAAAAGTATAATCTTTCTTTGAGCTGTGAGTGCTTCTCCAAGCAACATAAAGGTGTTCAAGTTTCATCAGGGTGGACAAAGTGTGAGAAGCATGTCTAGTGAGACTGGAAGAGTCTACAGCCATATCAGGAACTTTGTTTAAATCCCTGCATATTATAAGGCAGTCTACACGGAGTGTTTGGATTTTTTTTCCTGAGATGGAGGAATGCCTTTTGTTTGGTATTGGGGACATAGAGCATGACTATTGTATATAGTCAATGATTAATAAGGGCTCCAAGGATGATGAATCTACCATTCTTGTCACATTTTACATACTGCTGCGAAAATACCACTGTGTCCTGTACCGCAATTAGGACTCGTCTTTCTTTTCTGTCCGCACTTACAAAAAAACGAAGAGGAAATTTAGGGTGAGAAATCTTAAGTAATGAAGTACTGCATAGATACATTTCTTAAACCCAAAAAATATTGGATTTTTGAGAAAGGGCTTACTTCCACATCAAGGATCTTTTATAGGGGCTATTAAATAGGCCATTCACATTAAGGGACGTGATTTTCAATGACATTGGTAAAATACAATAAATGCTTGGATGAGCTTTTCATATTTTACAAAAGGTAAGGTAGCAATCAACCAGACTTGTAAAAAAACAATCAGTTGTATGCTATCGGAGGTAGCAATAACCGTGGAGATATAAGACTAATAAGAAATGATTCCAGTGTACCCAAACTCCATAGAGAAAAAAACATAAGAATAAAAACATTGGTACAACAAATAGCAGAAAAGCAATAAGTACGTGAAAATCGTTAAGGAGGACCATAAGTGGTTTCCTATAATGCAAAGTGTAAATACAATTGTAACTGTGCACCACAATCCTGTGTATGTAGGGGGTACAAAAAACTATAGAGCACAGAGTATTGGGATCATTGTTGGAAGTATGAGGCACCTCAGTAGACTTGGGAGGCACTAAAAGAAAGTGGGATTGTGCAGGGGAGAAACACATCACAGTGGCCCGACAGAGGACCAATCACCTAAGATTAGTTTAGGAGGTTTAGAGAAAGGGGATTGGCATAGGCAATCAATGTTTAGACCCCATTGAGATGGTAATTTGGCTGCATCCTCTGAAGAGGGAAGAATGTATGTATGGCCCTAAAGTGTTATGGTTAACTTGGTAGGAAATCCCCATCTATACAGTAGAAGATGTTGTGGCCCTACAGTTGGCCAGTTAGTGAGGTTAATTTTTTACATTGCTGCATGGGGATGGCAGAAAAAATGTGAAATTTAGAAAAAGGGTCTGGGAGTTTTCACATTTTCCTGGCAGTTGCAAATGCTCTCTCCTTAATATGAAAAAGATGAATTTCCGGTAGATTACATTTTTAGGGATCGAATCTGGTAGTGATGCAGGTTTAGCAAACTTCTAAGGCTCTTGAAAGCTGCAGCAGATACTAAATAAGTTACGAAGATGTGACAGATTCCGGAATTCCACAGAATTTCAAATTGTTTTGTCTTGATCTGTCCTCAAGATCAGCAATTTAGGCTTTTAACCACTAAATGTCAGTGTTGTAATCATGAAAGCTACCAGCTAGGGTATTATGTGCATCTGCAAATTCCCCTAACTTTCTCTAAACAGTGTCAACTCTTTCCTCCACTTGTTTAACTTGTAATTGTATATTGGTTAAACCTGAGCAGAGATCAGTCTGGAGGTTGCTTTTTAGGGAAAGTAACATTTCCTTAATCATAGATGCTGAGGCGGGTTAGTCTGTTGACAGAAACTCAGCAAGAGAGTTTTGTGCTGTATAGTGGAAGTCTGCACTAGGGTCATCAGCAGAGGCCATGTGCTTTTTACTCACTGGCCCCTTGGAGAGTGGAGAGGCAGCAGGTCTCTTCTGCGTGTTCTCCCTGGGCAGCACTTGTGCAGTAGCATTAGTGTCCTGGATATTAGAGGTGATCTGTGGGGAGCTCTGTACCGAAGGTGAAAGAATAAAGGCTCAAAAGATCAGCGCAGCCAACACATAAACTAGTAATAAGGTCAAATTTGTCTAATTATGCTAACACTGCATGAAGTGGGTAAAAAATCAAAATAACAAAATAACAACAGTGCTGCACCAAATAGCATAATAAACAAAGAATAAACTGCTAGGATGCTATATAAAGTGAACGTTGCTGTGACACCAAAACGACAAAAAAGTTCAAAAATATAAAAAATGCATAAAACAGTGACATGAAACTAATGAATGTGCTATAAAATGATAAAACTCAAACCAAAAAATGCATGTACTAATTAATACATAGTGCAAAGTGCAAATGAAGCAATTGTGCAAAAGTGCAATGTACAGTTCTTAGCATAATAATAACAATACATTTCTGAAGAAGTCAACGTGTGAGGCAACGCGTATAGGGGGCGGAGCCTTGCACCCGATGCCTACGTGTCTTTTCAGCTTGCACAGCTTATGTGCCTTTCTTGTAGGTATTATACTTTTTTATGGTCAAATAAAATTTTAAACGGAGAGCATGAGATCTCGCTGTCATTTCTCCTATATCCACGCCAAGGACGTCTGAGACATTTAGATGAGAGATCCACCTCAATCCGCTTTTGGTTCCCAGGATATTGGATTGCTGCAACCCCCCCTTTGGGAATATGCTGGTTCTGACCCACTGGTAAAACAGGGGTCAGAACGGGAGGTGAGCGGCAGTTTACTATATGAAATGTATTGTTACTAGCTTACAAACAGAAAATTGGGGAGGGTTGACACCACTTAGGCCCCAATAGGAAATTAAGAGTGCATTTCTAATAGATCAACAAGCATTTTCTGTAAATGCAGGACCTCTAAAGGTAAAACACACAGGGAAATGTGCATGTTTTGCTGAGATGTACTGCATATGTGTTATTTTATTTTATTTTGCTACAGCATATGTTCTAAAGATATTTTAGTATAAGTTGTAACTAGGGAGGGGTCACCGTTATTTTTTACAAATTTTAGTACATTAACTTATGCTGAAGCTTTACCTTCTTTTATTTTGTTCTCCACCTATGTGGTCAGTAAGAGCTTTCACATTTATTCCCTAAGGCCTACAAAGATTTCAGCTATGCAGGCAGTGGTAAGTAAAAAATATTTTCTTGTATGAAAAGGCTTTTATAGCTTTAGCAGAAAACATTCAACATACAGCTAACCCTATGATTATGCTCAGCCAAATGACTACAGTAGAACACGAGAAATTTTAGCTTAAGCTATTCACTGCCCAGCATTCTAGAAATGTTGCATAACTGTAATTTTTTAGGTTCTTTCTTGCTCATGATAAAAAAGCATAGTGGTTTTTTTTTTTTTGTTTGTTTTTTTTAGTAATATTAGCAGTGACATTGAAGCAGAGCTTTGAGCAGTATCTGCTTGACCCCAAGAGAAGATGTGAGATAAACTGTGACCAATTACTGCTAATTTTCTCCCCTTCTTGTACATGCCACAGTTAAACAAAAGCTAAAATGTTTCTGATTAAAGCATTTATTAAAGCAAAGTTTTTCCATGTTAATTACAAGGTAAAGCTCTCTTTTTCCTAAAGTGGTTCTAAAGGCTGACATCTCTTTTCTACCTTAATGCATTATCTGCAATAAGATAAAAAAACTTTCTGCAAACAGTCCCCCCTTTATGCTTGCCTGACCCTAATCTTGATGTGCACAAGAGCAGAGGCTCTCTTGGCTCTCTCTCCTCATTGGCTTAGACACAGAAGCAGGAGACATTAGCTCCTGCTGCTGTCAATTACAGTTAGTGAGAAGGGAGCAGGGGGAGGAGCTGAATCATGCTCTGTGTGTCTTATAGGCATACAGAGCCGGCTCAGGAGCGAGCATGCATTAGTGCCCCAATTACAAAGCGGCTTGCAATGAGGGCACTCGGAGGAGGGGAGGAGCCAAGAGTACCTGCAGGGAACCCGAGAAGAGGAGGATCCGGGCTACTCTGTGCAAAACCATTGCACAGAGCAGGTAAGTATAACATATTTGTTTGTTTTTTTTAAATAAAACTCTATCCTTTACAGTCCTTAAAGGCCATAGGTCTGTAAACAGAAAACATGTATAACAATAACAATATGAAATATTTCTTATCTGAGGTATTTCACCCAACTGCCAGCCAGGAGTGAGACTTTTTTGTTTTATGTTTATACAGTCTGCTATTTGTGGTATATATTTATCATGTTCAAGATTAGTATTATATGCTATTGTCAAAAAGACTGAATAGCAAGGAAATCAGATTGTTCACATTACAGAATGACTTACAAATGAGGATCAGTATAATGCTACTTTCTAGCCAGAGGCAGACTGGCAACTTTCAGGCCAGGAGAAGTACAAACCAGAGGCCCATGGTGCAGCAACTCGGCCCCCTCCCATTTTCCCTCACCCCCCTCCCACTCTCCCAATCCTTCTCCTGACCCCCATTCCAAGCTGAAGCCCTCCTTTAGATCCTCTCTACTTCCTGGCTGAATCCGGGACCTGGCCAGCAGAGGGAGGATGAGGGGTGCTGGGACAGCTCGGTTCGCGCTGGCCGTGGCAGAGGAGTCTCCAGTGGGGCTTGGAACCAGCTTCTGCGCAGACACAGTTTACACTATCTATGCTGGGGGGGGGGGGGGGTTGTGTGGGAGGCCTGCGCTTTGTCCTAGTTTTCAACCCGCACTCAGCTCAGCGGCAGGGACTTTTTACTTCTCTTCACCAGGAATCATTTAGGCATGTCTGTGGCAGAAGCAGTGCAGCCTTTTAACGGTTCATCAGGGCGGCCCAGGGGGCACTTCCCCCCTGCCCCCTGGCCCAGTCCCCCCCCCCCTGTTTCTAGCATGTGTGTATAGCAAGAACTTTTTCGGTTTTCGATAGAGTAGGGAATAGTTGAAACCCCTGCTGGCTTATTTTTTGCTGCCTTCATCCCAGTGAGGAAATATCACTTCACTTTCTGTCCTAGAGACCCAAAAGAAGAGGAAATTTCTATTCATTCAGAGGATGCAAGGGGTGCTAGTGAGCAATTTTTGTCTTTCAGAACGGTAATCAGAGACACCATTTTTTTTAGATGTATGTAAAGGGGTATTCTTCCAAATGACTACAAATGACACTCTAATTTATTGTTAGCTGTAGATAAAAAAAGTAATTAGCAGGGATTCCCTAGGACCAGAAAGCTTTTTCAAGAATCCCACCATTTTAAAATGTTGAGAAAGACAATCTTAGACAATTGTTCCCATACACGTTAGATTTCTTATCACATTCCGTATCAGTGAAAATGGTCAAAAGAACAAATAGGGAGGATGGACCTCCCCAGCAGGAACACAGACAACAATAAAACCTTGAAAGGGAGTCTAACACTTCCCTGATCTACCCAAAACTAAAAATACAGCAATTTTCACCATTCATGGCTGTGCTGTCTTTTGACGTACTGGGAGACCTGGCATGATGTTCTTACTAAAACAGCACACATATCGTGCCGTGAATTGATGGACAACGGAGCATGCGCCGATGACGTCATAAACATTTTCAGGAATTACAGGAAGATTATACAAGTAAGCAATGTTTTACAGGCACCAATCTATTGCTTTGTTTAGGCCGATTACAATGAGCTGAAGGCTAAATGGGGAGTTTACAACCACTTTAAACATCATTAAAAGATATATATATATAAAAGCAGTACAAAACATAGGTGCAATATCTCCTCAATATCTCCTGCAATATATAACAGGCTCTCTCCTACAACACAAGGGAGAGACTAATGAGTATACCCGTAGTGTATATAAACAACGTGCAGTATGAGATGAGATTTTCTAGGTTCTACGTGTAGCTCCAAAAAATTACAGGCGATCCTGAGGAGATATTGCACCTATGTTTTGTACTGTTTTTATATATATATATATATATATATATATATATATATATATATAAATATATATATATATATATATATATATCTTTTAATGATGTTTAAATAAAATGTATTTTTTATACCAAAACTTGAGTCTATTTCTCCTGGGGGCTATGAGTGGCTACCTTTAAAGTCCCAATCTTTTCTTCTATTCTCCATTTCACTCATAATTTATATGGGGATGTGGAGCAACAGAACAAATTGAGTCCCGTCTCATACCTTTTTTGGATTACAATCAAACACATGTAATTAAACATTCATCCCATGCATATAAATTGTTACGGGCAATAATAGCAGCTGCTATATCAAATCTGAAATTATATTAACATGCCTCTATCATCCATAAAATATTAAACAATGTCTGCATTAGCAGCGCTTGTTGTGGGAGAAAGTACCTTTCCTATGCCTTAAACAATCCTTTTACCAAAAGTCCTTAAAGGTTCTTTTAAAATTCCCAGGGAGTTTTAGTGGGGATTATCTCACAAGCGTAAAGTCAAACAACACGATCACTGGCCCATCATCACACCGCGTGAGACCTCTCCCTTAGGAATTGAACTCTTACCAGAGATCACATAAAAAGGGGCTTTGGTAATCATCCAGAAGGACAAGCAGCCTCGTCTCCGCTAGCACACCTTTCCACCTCAGATATCACCAAGATCTAATCAGCCAACCCTTAATGGATTATCCACAGGCTCATGCAGGCTCCTTCACCAGCACTCCTCTCCTCTCCAGATAAGTTTCCATATAAGAAATGAATGACTCATAGCGTAATCCAGTCTATTTATTCTTAAAGGTTCCCAAAACACACTAAAACAAACCCCCCTTTAAAATGCGCTTACACAGAAATCAAATTATCAAGCAAGAATTGCCGCATGAATTGCCACAGATAGTGCACATCGATCTCACCGCTGCTTACAACCAGTACTCTCTGCTCGCTGCTCGTGGATATCCCAGGAGACACGCACAATCAGTCGTCAAGGTAGCCACGTGATCATGCACTGACGCATTTTGTCATCACGACCCTAGTGGAGAGGTCTTACGCGGTGTGGTGATGGGCCATGGATTGTGCTGTTGGACTTCACGATTGTGAGTTTATCCCCACTGACACCCCCTGGGTGCTTGCCCTTTATTCCTGCAAAAGTGTGCCCCCCCTGCTCTTCAATGACAGAGTTTCCACATCTACATGGGGGGGAGGGGAGATAGAACCTCCGCCAGGCTTTTTTGTTTGCAGCTAGGATGCACTAATATAGCACCTGAACTTGACGAGCTAGTGTGTGTACTTCCTCTTTGAGTAAGAAGGCCTGTAGCATTCTCACTCTGAAGGAGTTGTGGTATTGGGGTCAATTCACTAACAGGTTTATAAGGAATTAACAAATGCAGTAAAAAACATATGTTGTAAATCGTTTTCAAATGTGCAATTCACTAAGCATTTTGCAATAAATAACTCATGCGGTAAAGGAAATGTATCGCACAGTAGCTGGTTGTTAAGGAGCAGGCCGGGAAGCTGGCCGCCATATCCTTAACAACTGATGACTCATCAGCTGTCACTGGGTTTCCCACTGACAGCTGAATGTAAACAAAACATGCCAGCAATTAAAAATTCAGAATAAAAACAGTATAGCCCCCCCCAATCCATACCAGGCCCTTCAGGAATACATTTTAAGGGGAACCCCATGCCACAAAAAATGCCATGGGGTCCCCCCCTCAAATCCATACCAAACCCTTACCCGAGCATGCAGCCTGGCAGGTCAGGAAAGGTAGGGGACAAACAAGCGCCCCCCTTGAACTATATCAGGCAACATGCCCTCAACAGCAGGGGGTGCTTTGGGGCAGGGAGAGCTCTGCCCCCCCCCCCCAAAGAACTTTTTCTCCATGTTGATAAGGAAAAAGTCCTCTTCCCCTGGCCGACGACATCACAATCGCCTTTGTTATTTAAGAATTGTCAGACGGCAGGAGCCTTTGGTGGGAGCTAGTCTTTTTTTTGGGCCGACAAGATTGACGATGGATAAACGATGGATGCCTTTTTTTAATTTTTGTTTTTTTAAATAAAGGACTTGTCAAAAACTGCCTAGTATCATTTTTTACATTACACTTTTCTTTGGGTGCATGGGTAGGGGTACTATGTATTGCATACTCATTCACATAGAAGGAGGCTGGGATCTGGGGGCTCCCTAGTTAAAGGGGGCTTCCAGATTCTGATAAATGCCCTGCCCGCAGACCCCCACAACCCCCGGCCAGGGTTGTGGGAAAAAAGCCCTTGTCCCTATCAACATGGGGACAAGGTGCTGGGGGGGGGGGGGCAGAGCTTCCCATATTTTTTTAAATCAAATTTTATTTAGAGATTTTCTCTTTACAAGTACAGAAAAACATAGAGATACACTGTCACACAAAATAAGAGTACTAAAAATAGAAAAATGTAAGCAAAATAGAAAAATAAAAAAATACAGCACTAAGCCCACAAGTTACCGTTAAATACTGTAAATACAGTATCTCACAAAAGTACACCCGACATTTTTGTAAATATTAGTGAGTGTTCAGCAAGGCTGTGTGTTGAGTTATTTTGAGGGGACAGCAAATTTACACTGTGCACCCACTACTTTACATTGTAGCAAAGTGTAATTTCTTCAGTTTTGTCACATGAAAAGATAATAAAAAATAAATAAAATATTTACAAAAACTAGAGGGGTGTACTCACTTTTGTGAGATACTGTATATTTTTCAGTGCTGCACTTTTATATTTTATGTAAGTACAGGAGATGTGCAAGACACAAAGTAAAACTGGGGTGTAGATTTAACATATGTAGTGGAAAAAGAATGTCCAGGCTTTAGACCTGCACCGCAGCCTGAAGAAGCAACACTTAATCTTGAATAATATGTTAATTTTAAATTTGTCTACTTTGGATAATTATAAGCATACATGGGTTAATTTTACATCTACTGAAGTCAGCCTAACACTGTAACACACTTCATTTAGGAAGAACAGACTTTTGATTCAAGGGATGAAGAATGGATTAAAATTACATTAGAAAACATAATTCTAGACCCAGAGCATTTAGGATGCCAAGAAAGAATCAGGTTACAAATTGCCAAAATGTATGACTCAGTAAAACTGTAAAACTAAAATATCTGGACTGGTCTCTGCCCAAATGTGCTGTTTCCTGTTAGGAATTATGTAATGTGCAGAGAATGAAATGATTCCCAGAGTTACACTGCAACAACTTTAAGATAAACCACTAGACAATTTTCACTAAACAGATTTTGGTTTTAGTATAAACTTTTTGCAATGTTAGTGTTGAGAGCCAGTAATACAATTCTTTGTGTGGGAGACATTGCAACACAGCAGAAATATACCATAAGTGAAGTGACATGTGGTATAAATAATGGATTCCAGAATTCCAGGGAAAAGGCATCCAACTTTATACCATCTAGAAGCATTCTATGAACATGACATAACAAAGCTGTACATGCCAGGGTGAAACAGAAATAAAATATAACAAATTAATGTGCAAAGACATTCACTGAGTGGTCTTTTGTTCCTCATTTACAAAATGGAGTAGTGAGGCGAGGTAAATAAATCCATATTCACATCAAGTATCCGACAACCATTATTATTATACAGGATTTATATAGCACTAACAGTTTGGACAGTGCTTTACACAGTAAGACAGAACAATTAAACTACAAATGAAAAGAGAAGTTTATTTTTTTGTTTTGTTTTTTTTTTTCAAAATCATATTTACCTCGGTCGATGATGGATCTGTTCTCCACTGGCTCTAATACTGAGAAATGAGCGATCAAAGACCGCTGATCGCTCAGTTCTTAGAGCTCCAAGAGCAGAGAGCTGGTAACTGTCAATCGACGCTGTCTGCTCTGCCATAACTCCATGCTAACTGGAGCACTAGGAGTGGCTGGCGGGAGTGGCTGGCTCAGGCTCTCAGCGGCCTGCTGAGAGCCTGAGCCAGGTGCCGGTCCAGGGTTGTGAGTGGATCCCGACTTTATTGTCACGATCTTGCCCCAGCCTGGACAGGCTCTGTGACATCAGCTGACACCGGGATTCAGCGGGCTGAAAACGGGTCACAGAAGTGCAGAATTAAATGCTCTCCTATGATTCATAGGAGAAGTACAGCCAAACGAGCTTTGGCTATACTTCTCCTTTAAGTACAAGAGGGTTAGGAGGGCCTTTCACATGAAACTTTGAATCCAAAAGGAAGAGACGAGTGGTAAAAATGTCATAACTGTGAGGAATGAGCTGATAGAAATTCAAAGTACAGTTTTTGGGTGAATGCGAGGTTGTGAAGGAGTTGATTCCTAACTGAATGTCTGGAGTGAAGTTCACTTTGCCCCACCACACCTTACTGTCTTCTAAATGACTCCCATTAAAACAGAAATAAACTCCCAAATTAACCGCTTGCCGACCGCCGCAAGTACATATACTGCGGCGGTCAGCCCCGGCCAGGCAAAGTGACGTACCGGTACGTCACTAGCCTGGGAGCCAATAGCGGGCAAGCGCTCCCGCACGGCTCGTTCACAGACACCTCCGCACACGATGTCCGCCGGTCACTCGCAATCGTCCGCTGTGAAGGGAGAAAGGCAAGCGGCTAATGTAATCAAATCCGCCTGTCATTCTTCCCTGTGTAACAGCAAAGATCTAACTGTCCTGCTATGTAGGACCGTTGATCTCTGCTGTTACATGTAAAGCCACATCCCTGCACAGTTAGAAACACGCCCCTAGGGACACACTTAACCCCTCCTTCCCCAATAAAGTTAACCCCTTCCCTGCCAGTGTCATTTTTACAGTAACAGTGCATATGTATAGCACTGGTTACTGTAGTAATGTCACTGGTACCCCCAAAAGTGCCAAAAATGTCAGTCAAGGGTCCGATCTGTCCACCGCAATGTCGCAGTCCCGCAAAAAAATCGCAGATCGCCGCCATTACTCGTTAAAAAAAAACAACAAAAATGACAAAAATCTTTCCCTTAGGCTGACCATAAACCATGTAATATAGGGTCAAACCTAAACACTTTCAATTTGTATGCAGTCAGGCAGGCCCTTGCACTAAATAGTTTAAGGTAGATCTAAAGGAAATTGAATAAGAAAATTGTATAGTGTATGGCCAGCCTTAGTTAGTAAACGCAATAACTTTTGCGCAAACCAATCAAAATACGCTTATTGTGATTTTTTTTTTTTTACCAAACATATGTAGCAGAAAACAAATTGGCCAAAAATGTTAAAAAATTTTGATTTTTACATTTTTTTGGGGGGGGAATTTCATATAAACAAATGTGAAAAATATTGTTATAGCGCATGATCAAAAAACTGCACAGGTGATCAAATACCACCAAAAGAAAGCTCTATTTGTGGGAAAAAAAAGGACGTCAAATTCGTTTAGGTACAGCATCGCACGACTGCGCAATTGTCCGTTAAAGTCATGCAGTGCCAAATCGCAAAATAGGTCCTGGTCAGGAAGGAGGTAAAATCTTCCGGGGCTTAAGTGGTTAAATTAAATACTTTATGCAGGCACTGGCCATCAGTAGTTGGGGAGCAGGTCTATTCTACAAAATAAAAATCCTTTTGTAAATATGAAGCTCTATTCATTGAAAACTTACCTCGGTGCGTATGTCTCCTGAAACGTCCACGTATATGTACCTGCAATCCAGAATAAGTATGAACTTAGGCATGTTTGGATCCTCATCTGAACCCACCTAAATGAGCCCTTCAGGAAGATATCACTATACTGGGCCAATTATCTGTGGTCAAGTCATTCCCCTGCCCTGCAGCTCCACTAATACATTGGGTGTGTATACATGCAGCTGCTGGGTGGGAAATGTCTTGGTTGTTTATGATTGGCCCAATACAGTGATAGATTCCTGGCAGGCTTGATCAGATGAGTTGGAGTAGGATCAGAAAAGGCCTGAGCTCATCCCTACTTCAGACCAGGTGCACAAATAGGTATTAACAACACATTACAGTAGCGATAGAAATACATTTCCCTGTATGCATAGTACCATAAGTTCCTGCAATGGCTTGTCTTAAATAGCAACACAGATGGGATGTTCTATCAAAGTTCTTCAGTAGGCAGCCATAACTGAGCAGAGACTGTGCATCCTGCTGTGCACATCAGGGAGATTTGTACTGGCCAGCCATGCATCAATATGCAGTGACGCCCAATATGCAATATATGCAATGACACCCACCCCAGTGCCATCTTAAGAGCATTAAAGGGCCCTGGGCAATGCAGTGCACTGGGCCCCCCCCCCCCTACACAATCACCGACGAGAAAAAAATTAAAATTATCAATAAGGCGATATTTATTGGTACAGCAGTGCCAGGCTAATGACAGCTTCCAAGTTGGACGGCTGGGCCCAGTGAACACACACACACACACAGACGGGAGTCAGACTCAACTGTTCTGTGTGTGCCTGTTCCTGTGGAGGCTGACAGGCATTCCTGCAGTTGTGAGCTCCCTGCCCATGGCCCAAGTGGCCTGACAGCAGCGCAGGGCTGACCTGCTAAGTTCGCCGGTGGGATATACATGGGAATCGGGACTAACGCTTGGCTGGGTTGCTGGGCAGGTGGGGCCCCTGGACAAGTGGGGCCCCCGGGCAACTGCCCAGCATGCCCATTCGGTAAGATGGCCCTGACCCACCCCCCCCCTCCCAGGTGACACTGCTGGTGTTGTCCCCCCAGAACATAAAAAGGGGATAGGCCTTTGCCAAGCAATAAATAGGGGTGGAATTGCATATGAGAACACTACTAGCAATTTGCAGGAGTACATGTACTAAGAGGACATTATGGTAGGCAACAGTTTTATTGAAAAAAAATGTATAATTTACATACACTTTAAATCTGTGCAGTCTTTAGTAAAGTAAATTCTTGCTCTTAGCCCAAATAAATTAGTGAGGACTGCTGCAACTCAAGTATCCCGAACATTAGGCCAAATAACTATACTAAAATGAAAAAGGTGCGCTGTCCCTTTAAATAAAAAAATTCCTATATAAGTGCAAATAAGTCAATGAAAAAGACAATAAATATGTTCTAATGTTGAAAATCACATATAAGTGCAAATGAGCAAATATAAAGAAACAATAAATATGTCTAGTGCTTTAAATCATACATAAACAATATATAAAATTATGCAAATGAGCAATAAGCAGATGTGATAACAAACCAGATATAGAAAAATGTGCAGCATTTTTAGTGAAATAAAATCCACTACAAGCATCATCTAATAAAATAAGTGCTAGGAAATTCCACTTATCAGTGCTCAAAGGTGCTCCTTAGAGTACAAAGAGGGTCCTCTTACCATATGGAATTCATATGCAATTACAGAGATCAAAAGCACACAAACTCCATCTCCAAGGTTAGTACTCTAAACTTCTGATGGCACACTCTCATCAATGGACTACATGGACCAGCCCTTTGGGGTTAGAAAGCCACTCTCCGCAAAGGCATATGTGAAGTACAAATAGGGAGAAGCCTTACAGTGCAATACATACAAATCATCTTTATTAAAAAAGGAATCACACTTACATTAACCACTTGCCGACCATATCACTTACATATAATGGGGTAAGGGGGCTCTGCTGCACCAGGTCACGAACCACTGACCCGGCTGTGCTGTGATTATACACAGTAGATGCTGATCAGAGGGTGCCAGCCAATGGATGAGTGATCATCGGGAAGACACACAGGACAGAGATCTGCCTATGAAAACAAGGCAGAGATCTGTTCTGTCAACGGGGAAGTTATGGGAATAAAATCTATCACTTTCCTTAGTCAAATCAGCAAACATAGTACACCAAAACACTGGTTAGACACACATTTACCATTTGATCACTCAAGCTGTTAAACCTGTTCCCAGCAAGTGTCATTAGTACAGTGAAAGTGTATATTTTTAGCACTGATCACTGGTTTAGTGGCACCGGTTACCAAAAAGTGTCAAGTGTCAGTTAGTGTCCAATTGTTCACTGAAATATCGCAGTCCCACTATAAGTCACTGGTTGCCACCATTACCAGTAAAAAAAAAAAAAAAATACACATTCCAATATATATACCATAGTTGTAGATGCTATAACTTTTACGCTTATTGGGATTGTTTTACCAAAAATATGTAGTGGAATACATATTGGTCTATATTTATGAAGAAATTAGATTATTTAATTTGTTTTATTGGATATTTTTTATAGCAGGAATTAAAAATATTTATCTTTTTTCAAAATCACAAAAAATGGCCTGGTCATGAGAGAGGGGGGGGGGGGGTAAGTGTTTTCCGGAGGTCAAGTGGTTAAGGGAGTTCAAAAATGGCAATGAATGTGAAACAAACTCCACATGTGAGGTTTTTTCACAGCCTAGCCACCTAGAGAGACACAAACTCCAAGGAGCACATGCAGGCATTCTTGGGGCAATAGTTACAAATCAAATTTCATGACAACCTATCATATACCCAAATGTATTTTCAAATATGCATACTGAGTCTTTTGAAAATTTTCTTTTTTTTCCACAAGTTTTTGGAAAATGTGAAAAGAAAAGAAAAATGTATTTTTTACACAAATTTGTCAATTACTAAGATATTTCTAATACACAGCATAGCCATACTTATAATTACACCGCCAAACACATTCTGATACCCTTCCCAAGTATAGTAATCCCACATGTGTAAGACCTTTTCAAAGTTTGGACTGAATACGTTCCTGACACTGCAACTAGTGTATCACAAAAATCAACCGATATTGTAAAGAAAACAATCATAGTAATGGTCGCCTCTGTAAAGTGGTCAGTGAATAATGAATATAGCATAGTGTAGCTTCACGCAGCAATCCCTGTTTCTAAAAGCCAAGCAGGCCCAACCTACTGATACATGTCTGCCCCCATAGCCCAATACTATGTTTATTGGTCAGGAAGAACAGGAGGCTGAACATAGGGTAAACAAAAGAGTACTGATGTTTCTAGTAGTGCAGTTATGTGCAAAGCATGGGTGGGACTGGTGTCTCACTGGTATGTAGCAAGTGGGATGTGCAGATGGATCAGAACTAGTGCCAGGAGGAGACGTGGTCATAGAACAGGCAAAGGAATGGTCCACGAGAAGGCAGGAACATGCTCATAAACAAACCAGGGTCAGTACAGGCAGAAGTTTTTTATCAACATATATGATGGTATTATGGTATTATTTATTACCACCAGGAGGAGCTTCCCTTACCATTGATTGATAGCTACATATATCATATGATAGATCTGATGCTTGTTAGATCTTTGGTATGCATGTCTCTACTATTTTCGACACTATCTAGCTGTTTTTAACATATGGTTATTTTACAAGGTGTTGCGTGTCACAATTTCTATTATGTCATAATTTTTTTTTTTTTTCAAGCCACGGTTGTCACCTGAAGCAATTACTTTTTTAACTTCATCATCTATGCTGATGTTTTTTTTGTGGTCAGCAAATAGCCAAATGTTTGGTCCAGGTAGCAGGCAGGAACATGGTCCATAAACAGGCCAGGGTCAGTACAGGCAGCAGGCAGGTACTTGGTCAGCAAATAGCCAGAGCACCCTTTCACACGGGTGATCTGATTAGGTCTGCCTGTCAGGTATTCAGGCAAACCTGATCAGATGGTCCATGCATTCTTATGGATTGTGTGTAAATGCGGGTGTAAATGGACTTCTGTCTATTTACAGTCACCTACCTCCAGGTCTGATAAGGCCAACTAAAAAACTGAAGGAAGATTTACATGGATCAGATCAGAGGGAGCTGAGTGTAAATGGACAGTGGAGTATGTTTTCTCCTAGCCACCCATAGAGCAGAGCAGGCTCTGTCCATGTCCATTCTGTATAAAAGTGGACACAGACCTGTCACCTCCCCCGCTCTGGTCCGATCCACAGGGGATCTGTAAGCAAACTTCCCACGAGAAAGGACCCAAAAGATTGATTCAGGCAGGTACATGGTCCATAAACAGGCCAGGGTCAGTACAGGCTGCAGTTTAATAGTCAGCAAATAAACAATGGATTGGTCCAGACAGCAGGCATAAACATCAGGCTTAGGGCCTTGGTCAGGTGAGACCTAGACATAGGGTTAGAGGCTTCTTCCAACCCAAAGCTCTTTGAAGCCTCCAGACTCCAGACCTTGATCCAGAAATCCCAGAGAAACCCAGAGAAAACTAGAAGATTAGTTTTCTCTGCTCTGAAACAATGCTCTGGAGCCTCTCACTCTGCATATGTAAGACCCCTGTGTTGTCTTCAGTCAGTCCAGGTAGCAGGCAAAAAACATGGTTGATTACCAGGCCATGGTCAATTCAGTTGGAAAGCAGAACAAACCAGGGTCATTTTAGGTGGCAGGCAGAGGCATGGTCAATTAACAGGCCATGGTCAGTTTAGGCAGCAGGCAGAGGTATGATATGTATGCAGGAACATAGTAGTTCTAAGCAGCAGACAGAAATGTGGTTGAGAAAACAGGAAAATGGTGAGCACCATACCTTCAAAATATAGTACCTTCAGAATATTGTAGTGAGGTATGATAGATATGGAACTAGTCTCCTATATAGAGGCCAGGCTGGGAGGGACATTGGGGACAATAGTATTGAATGTCATGCCTAATTCTGTTACTGGTGCACACACAACATTTTTTGGGGGGGTTTGTGGCCTGTTTGCGTAGGAGGGATAATATCGGGGAAATGTATTTCATGTGACATGCTCAATGCATCAGAGTGAAGGTGTTCAGGAGCAAGGCCTTCCTGATAAGTAAGGGATGTTATAATGTCCTCTTTGTACTTTAGGTAGGAGTTGTACTGTGCTAACTTGAACAAGTATATACAGTAAGTAGGGTTGTAACATTTGGCTATTATATTTCATATCTCCCATGAACTAATTGTGTATGCACTCAGGTTTCGCCTAAGCGTGCATTCACCTCCCTATGCCCTTTGGGATTTGCACGTCCCAAGAGGCATAGCCTTTCATTGAGGAAAGGAGGAGGGGGTGGGCCTGTCAGTACATCATCAATAGGCATGTCAGCTGGACCCGGCAGCCTATTGATGACATAACAACAAAACATGGGTGCGCCGGACCGAGTGCTCTGCCAGAAGAAAAGAGCATCTCTGCTGGACAGCACTGGATCCACTGGGTGGGTGAGTATCCAAACACTGCAGAACTCCTCACCAAGTAAACAGGGACTTAAAAAAAATGGGGGGGGGTTGTAGGTTGAAAATCCTCGTTAACAGTAGTTTCTGCATCTTTGCTTTATAATGTGTTAGTGGAAATGTTAATGTGTTAGTGGACTGATAACCCTAGTATAGCACAAAAGGGCTGATTCCTGATAAAAAGTGTATGGTCCTATTGGTTAGATAAAAAAAGCATAAATAAAGTAAACCTGTAGCTCTGTATAGGCTCGCTGATCCTCAGTTCTGTATAGGCTTGCTTACAGCTTGTTTAGTATTTTTTTTTCTATTATTGGTTTTACCTAATTCTATCATGCTTGTTGAATTTTCTACCACCAAATGACATATAGCAGATGAGGGGGATATTTAGGATTCAGAGATGTGTGAAGTTCTCTGTGCTTTAGGCTTTTTTATTTTCTGATTTTTTGTTGTTTTTTTTTTTTTTTCTGGGAAAACAAGCCTGCAATTGTACTGAATAGTAGAGAATTAAACAAACAACAGCATCATTTTTTTTATAGCCACAGTGTAATACTGGATATAGCGTTTTGAGCTTATTATGGATCTAAGACATAAATACATATTTATGTAAATTACACAATCTAGGTAAAATGATTACCTACAATGTGTATTGCAGTAGATTAGGATGCTGATATGTTATTCTTAGTTTACCATTATAAACATATAGTATTATATAAATTACATTGGCAACTTGGCAAAGAAAAAAACTCAAATAAATTAAGGAAATTCATAGTCCTATCTCTCCTGAGATGATGTAGGTCACCTTCCTGAGCCTACAGTGACATTCAAATATCAGAGGTGCATAGGACCTTGGTATGACAACTTTTGCTGCTAGGAATAGAAAGGAGAAGACCATTAAACTGGTCATAGATGTAAGTAAACAGTCAGTTATACATGCATGATCCAACCACGATGCTCCGTTTTCTCCCCTAGATAGAAGCATTTGAACAGTCCTGATTAGGACAATGGAGGAAGATGGGAAAGCTGCAAGTAGCTATGTGTTGCTAAAGAAAGCTTTAGTGAATGGCAAGGTTCTCTTACTTGTTAAATTACATTGTTCCTCTTAAGCACACTTTCTTATTGTGGTTATACACATTGGATCTTGGCCTACCAGCCAAAATGGGCAGTTGACACTAATGTCTGGTCACCTTTAGATACAGTATATCTAAGATTATATGTCCCAACAGAACTTTGGGTGGGTATTAAGGTATGTTAATCTGATTAAATTATTCAATAGATTCTAAACAAAAACATCTCAAACCCAGACGTCTTTTGTCACCATTAATAAATATAATATACATTAATCAATAAAAAATAGTAATTCTTAAAAAGCATTTTTATCAAGTGTTTCATGACTCACACAGCCTCCTGTACATGACAAAAATATCAAAATCTTTATGTATAGAAAAAACAGGTTGTTAAAAACCTGATTATTTCTCATTACTGAGAGACTCCAGTAAGGAGAACAGTTAACAGCTGCTCACTACAAATCTGATGAGACTAGAAGCCAGAGGCAGCACTTATTATAATATAATATACAATATACTTATTATAATATATTACAATATTCAGCCTATGAGTACAGCAGCCTGTCCAACAGAACCTGGCTGAACGTCCGGTTCTATCAAAGGGGCATGACCGAAAAAGATCTGCCAATAGGCATCCAATCAGCACTCTCAGACAATGGCTGAGAACACTGATCGGTGTGTTCTGGTGGGGGGGCTGTCCCCCTGTCAGAACACAATAGCCCAGCGGGGAGATCGCTGTACTAACATTGGATTGTTAGTACAAGATCTCCTCCACAGCTCTTCAGCTTTTTTTTTTTGGTCAGCCTGATGGGTTGAATGAAGAAAAATTTATAGTGTGTACCAGGCTTTAGATTTCAGACTACAGATATACAAATAAATTGCCACGCTAACCAATCAAAGTGATACAAATAATGAAAACAATGTCCATATACAGTATATAAATAAACATCTCATGTTGGTCTCCAAACACGAAAACACTGTAAGTGAACACAATATATTGAATAAGTGTCCAATGTGAGTGAACAAGCTAGCCTATTCCTCTCATCTGTAGGACCGTTACCATGGGAGGATTAACACCCGAGATGGTATTGGAGGTTGGGAATACCCCCAGTGAGTTGAAGTGATTTCTGTTGTCAGCCATGACACTATGCTATTAAGCCTAAACAGAGGGAACCGAATAGATCTCCTGTGTATTACCAACGCTTGTCTAGACTCTTATAGTTTGGAGTCTAGATCTCTGGTAAGCAAGCATTTCATATGATTCAAGGCGGAGGTGCACCTGGGTGAAATTTTCACAAATTATTTGTTCACTCACATTCAACATTTATTCAAGAGGCTGTGTTCACTTAGAGCCGGTTCACACTGGGGCGACTTGTCAGGCGACCTGGTCGCCTGACTAGTCGCCGCAGGTCGCCTGCCATAGATTAGCACAGGACCATTCTAATAGGAGCGACACAAGTCGCTCCGACTTAGAAAAAGGGTCCTGAGCTATTTTGGGGCGACCTGGAGCGACCTGCATTGACTTCAATGATATGAAGTCCGTGCATGCCGCTCCGAGGTCGCGGTGCGAGCTGCGCACCGCGACTTCACACTTTGCCCCGGCAAGTCAGGTCGCGCTTATGTGAACCGGCTCTCACAGTGTTTTCATGCTTGGAGACCAACATGAGATGTTTATATATATGGACATTATTCCCATTATTTGTATCCCTTTGATTGGTTAGCACAGCAACGTATGTTATTTCTGTTTTAATCACCAACTGTCCTGTTGTGTTGTTTGCCAGCAGCTTATATTCACTTTTTTGGATTTAATTTTGAAATGTTCTGCCTGCGCAACAATTTTCTTTATTTAGAGATATACAAATAAGAGGGAGTACTGCCTAAGTACACCCACATACTAGCAATAATTAAAGACAATAAGATGTCTTAGTGTACTGTCTAGGTACAATTAACATTTTTAGATGTTCCCAATCACATAGGGATAACACCTACTTTTTAGTTAAAGTCCATTTTTAATGCTCAACCATAACAAACATATATATATATATACACATACTGTATATACACAGTATCTCCCAAAAGTGAGCACACCCCTCACATTTTTGTAAATATTTTATTATATCTTTTCATGTGACAACACTGAAGAAATTACACTTTGCTACATTGTAAAGTAGTGAGTGTACAGTTTGTATAAGCCCCTGTTCACACTGGGGTGATCCGACTTCCCCAGGCGACCACAGAGGTCGCGGCGCGCTGCTCGCACCACGACCTCGGAGCGGCCAGCACGGACTTCATAACATTGAAGTCTATGCAGGTCTCTCCGGGTCGCCCCAAAGAAGCTCCGGACCCTTTTTCTAAGTCGGAGCGACTTGTGTCGCTCCTATTAGAACAGGTCCATAGCTTCTGTATGGGAGGCGACCTATGGCGACCTGTCAGGCGACTAGGTCGCCTGACAGGTCGCCCCAGTGTGAACGGGGGCTAACAGTGTAAATTTGCTGTCCCCTCAAAATAAATTGGAATATCGATATATTGTGCAACGTTTACAGATTGTATAAATAATGCTGGAGCATTACTTATACAATCTGTAAACGTTGCACAATATATCGATATTCCAACTTATGTAGATAGAATAACGTACTTATTATTGCTTTTATTGTATGTATAAATAAAGATTTATTATCTTTTTTACATGTGCGTTGTTGATGATTTGTATAAACATATGCATATTTTTGTAATTCATAGAGGCACATTTAAATCCCCCCCTCTCTAGGACATAGCTTGACCTACTTTTGGGGTCAGTCTATGCCCTTCCTTTGTTTTTTCCATATTGTATATGGGGGAAGGTGCCATTATATTCTTTATCTAATCAGGCCCTAATCTCTCCTTCCACATAAATTTTTCCGGAGGAAAAAATGGTTAATTGGGCCCAATTTGGACATTTTCACTTAGGGGTGTACTCACTTTTGTTGCCACAGGTTTAGACATTAATGGCTGTGTGTTGAGTTATTTTGAGGGGACAGCAAATTTACACTATTATACAAGCTGTACACTCACTACTTTACATTGTAGCAAAGTGTCATTTCTTCAGTGTTAACACATGAAAAGATATAATAAAATATTTACAAAAATGTAAGGGGTGTACTCACTTTTGTGAGATACTGTGTGTGTATATATATATATATATATATATATATATATATATATATATATATATATATTAGCTTCTATGACTTATGCTTCTAATTTTACTTTTTTAATTAAACATATATTCATTAAAAGTGCCAAAAGATGTCTGGGTCTGAAATGCTTATTGTTTATAAAATTTGGAATAAATTGGCACACATGTATACTTTTAAAAAATACGCATCCTCTTATTAGTGAAGCAATGATCTTATCCAGAATTTGGTAACTTTGGGATGTGAAGGCTACACAACCCTTAAACAAGGACAAAGGTTTGTTTTGATATTTTCACAACTCTGGAAAGTACATGTGCTTCCACTGTGGAGACTCTTTAAAGGTAGAGTTAGGGCCTGCAGATATCAGAGTGCCTTGCCGGGGCCTGCAGCTTACGCATGTATTTGCAAATGTGTGCAACTAAACCCCTGTTTTTAATGCATACTGTTAGACAGGTTTATTCGGCTGATTGGTAAGTTGTGACTAGAAATTCCTTGACTTTTTTACCATATACCAACAAAGGAGCAAATATCTGTTCTAAGTATGTGTATATTGTATATACTGTATATGCAGTTAGGTAAACCATTCTTGTGCATATTTAAAGAACCTTAAAACCACCATTAATCTTTTTAGGCTCCTCAACATACTGTTTACTTGAAGTCAACATTCAATTATATACATTTTATTTTTAAACAGGAGACAAAAAGCATTTAACCTTAGAATTGGTGTTATTGTTTTGTGCTTTTGTATTTTGGGAAACATGTTTTTATGGACTAAATAAGGGCAATTTTTGTTTGTTTTTTAAATATCTTAAAGTGGAAGGTTATTTAAGCCTCCATAGGTATCACAGGGAGAGAAAATGTCCGATAGGATGGTGCAACCCCCAGTGATCTTCTGTGACCATCTTGGATAGGGCAGTGTTAATAAATAGCAGTGCCTTGCTGAGTTTGGTGCGCATTTGCAGGGAGAGGAACCCCGTCTGGCAGGGACAAAGAATTAGCTTTAGGGAAAGGTATCAGCAGGGTCAGAGCAGGTGATACTGCTGCATGCTCCATATACTATAGCCACTGGTTTCTAGAATTGAATGTGCTCCCAGCCCGATAGAGCTACTACCTTTGTGAGCCACCTGCCTCTAGCAGATGCCGCCCCGGTAATGCAGACCTTGTCTGTACTGTGATCCACTGTACATTGGGATACACGGCTCCATATCTGTGATAAAAGGACTAACACCAGCAGATGACATGGCTCCCCAAATAATCACGGACTGTGGAAAATCTTGCATTTCATTTGGAAATCAAGGTTTCAGAGTCTGGAGGAAGAATAGAGAGGCACAGAATCCAAGTTTCATTACATCCAGTGTAAAGATTCCACAGTCAGTGATGATTTGGGTAGCCATGTCATCTTCTGGGGATGGTCCACTGTGTTTTATCAAGTTCAAGGTCAGTGCAGCCCTCTACCAGGAAATTCTAGAGCACTTCATACTTCCCTCTGCTGACCAGCTTCATGGAGATGCATTGAGATGCATGGAGATTTAATTTTCCAGCAGGACTTGGCACCTGCCCACACTGCCAAAAGTACCAATACCTGATTTAGTGATCATGGTATCACTGTGTTTGATTGGCCAGCAAACCTGACCTGAACCCCATAGCGAATCTGTGGGGTATTGTCAAGAGGAAGATGAGAGACACCAGACCTAACAATGCAGATGAGCTGAAGGCCACTATCAAAGCAACCTGTGCTTCCATAACACCTCAGCAGTGCCAAAGGCTGACCGCCTCCATGCCACACCGCATTGATGCAGTAATTCATTCAAAAGGAGCCCCGATCAAGTATTGAGTGCATAATATACTGTATACTTTTCAGTAAGCCAATATTTCTTTATTAAAAAAGCATTTCTTTTTTATTTGTTTTATGTAATATTTTAATTTTCTGGGATACTGAATTTTGGGTTTTCACTAGCTGTAAGCCTTAATCATCAAAATTAAAATAAAGAAATGTTTGAAATATATCACTCTGTGTGTAACACATCTATAGAAAATATATGAGTTTAAATTTTTGAATTGAATTACTGAAATAAATTAACTTTTTGATCATATTCTAATTTTATGAGATGTACCTCTACTGTCTTTTTTTTTATGTTTTTGACTCTGCTTCAAAAAATGTATGTTCTAGGTGTTTAAGTTATTTATGGTTAAAATGTAGATTTTAACGTGTGTGAAAATTGAAAAAAATACTCCAAATGGGGTCAATGGCAGCACGTCTGAATCACTGAAAATCCGGATATATGGCAGATTCCCAAATGCTGTTGGACTGTGTAAAATTTTGTTTTTGGTAGGTATGGGGTTTAATTACTATATAAAAAAAATGAAATGCAAGTAAACATCACAAAAATGGTAGTATGGAGACATAGAGGAGCACTGTGTATGTATTTCCTGGAAGTAAACCAGAGATAATCCTGGAAACAAAAGGGCTGTGTTGCTGACAGCTTGTAATGCCAAGTGCTTTTACAGTTTATATATTCATTCGTTTCCCTAACACACCAAAACCCTATAAAAAAACTGACAGTAGTGCCAGAAAATGATTTCTCACCATCTAACTAAACCCCTAACAGAGATTTCTAGTTTCATGGACTTTGTCAATAAACAATTTACAATATTTCTGCCTCACTGAGCTAGTTTAAATGAAGACCAGCATTACCGTTTTCAGAAATACAAATATTTTCTGCTATCATCCACAGTTTAGATCCTGCTGTACTATCCACTATCTCCATGCATGTTATTTTTTCAACAGAATGATAATTTTTTTTTGTAGGGGAAAGAGATTGAAAGTCTATGAACAGGAGCCCTAAAGCTCCAACTGATGACTCACAAAAAGAATTTAAAAAATGTATTACTTTTTAATATATTTTATTTTTAGACCTAAAATAAATACATTTTTTGCCTTAAAGCAGGGGTCTTTAAACTTTGACCCTCCAGTTGTTCAGGAACTACAATTCCAATCATGCCTAGTCATGTCTGTGAATGTTAGAGTTTTACAATGCCTCATGGGAAGTGTAGTTCCCCAACAGCTGGAGGGCCGTAGTTTGAGGATCCCTGCCTTAAAGTCATGTATACCATCATGTTGTCGATATGTAAGTACTAATGTAAATTATTTTTAAGCTATTACGTCTTGGTTCAAAAAAGTATAACCATGGTCACATGAAGATGCAGCTTTTAAAAAAACTCAGATAAGGGGACAGAGATAAAAAATTAGAGATATCTTCCTGCTTGCCATGTGAGTACTTAACAGACTGAAATTTCCCCTTTTATTTGTAAAGTGATTATTAACAAGCTTACATTTATATTGTTTTACATATATTTACATTGACGCATTTGTCTTTGCTAATAGATTTTGAACCAAAGTTTGTAGACTGGTGGCTATCCAGACTGACATAACATAAATAGTGTTGAGCGAACACGGACTGTATTATTCGTGTTCGTACCGAATAATTGGATTTTTTTACCCGAACACGGACACGAACACTTTACTGTATATTCGGGTAAAAATCTGTGTTCGGTCATTTTATTTCCAGGTTTTGCATGCTTTGGCGCGCTTTTCATGGCGGGCTTTCAACAGCCAATCAACAAGCGTTTAACTGGTGTGCCTAAGCCATCCCAGCCATGCCTGCAAATGTATCAGTAGCTGTGATTGGCCGTTTGAAGCATGTGACCAAGTCTTTATAAGTTCGAGGCAGCGTCGCTGCGGCGTCATTCTGCTGTTTAGATCAGGGAGAGAGCACACATCAACGTGCTGGCTGCTGATTAGGGACAGACAGGCAGGCAAAACTCATTTGTGTCCGCATAGAATTGAGGGACAGGTCGGAGTGTGTTAGGCAGGGCGAGTTGTAGGCATTTTAGGGAGAGAGTCTGCTGATTTTAGGGACAGTGCGTTCTACAAACTACAATCGACATTGCTGTGTGGGGTGGGGTTTGCAGTCACCCGATCTACGATCTTATAAATCCTGTTAGGGAGAGAGTCTGCTGATTTTTAGGGAAAGTGTGTTCTACAAACTACAATCGATATTGCTGTGTGGGGTGGGATAGGAGATAGGCAGGTGTCAGTGTGTCACATCCATTTTGCTGTGTGTGGGCTGCAGAGAACACAATCTTTTTGGGGTGCAGTGAACACAATCTTTTTGGGGTGCAGTGAACGCAATCTTTTCGGGGTACAGTGAACACAATCTTTTTGGGGTGCAGTGAACACAATCTTTTTTGCCCACTGAGGAGGAGGGAGAAAAGTATTTTTCTATCAGGCACTGTGTGCAGCCTTTTTCCTTCAGCTGTGCTGTGCTGAGTGACTGATCATACACTGCTGTGTTCAGTTCACATGTGCTAATATTGAGTGGTTTCAAAAATCATACACTTTTTTTCTATTCCACTATTCAATATACAGCCTTGGGTTAAAAAAAAATTAAGTTGTGGCCTGCAGCAGAGCTGAATGATATTTGGGGTTTTTGGGGTTCATCTCATACTTCTGAAGATTTGAGGGTGCTGCCTGTTCCATACTCCCCCTACTCCTCATCCAGCCTTTTAGGGGTACAAACAATAGTAATTGGGGCCTAGTGTGGTTGTGTACATGTGATATACATACACTTTTTTTGATCATATTTTCTATTCCGCTATTTAATCAAAAACCTTTGGGGATCAGTTAAATTGGGGGATAGTCTGTGTTGGTACGTGTGAGAGAGATCCACCTTTCCAAGTTTTTGGGGTTCATCTCATACTTCTGAAGATTTGAGGGTGCTGCCTGTTCCATACTCCCCCTACTCCTCATCCAGCCTTTTAGGGGTACAAACAATAGTAATTGGGGCCTAGTGTGGTTGTGTACGTGTGATATACATACACTTTTTTTTGATCATATTTTCTATTCCGCTATTTAATCAAAAACCTTTGGGGATCAGTTAAATTGGGGGATAGTCTGTGTTGGTACGTGTGAGAGAGATCCACCTTTCCAAGTTTTTGGGGTTCATCTCATACTTCTGAAGATTTGAGGGTGCTGCCTGTTCCATACTCCCCCTACTCCTCATCCAGCCTTTTAGGGGTACAAACAATAGTAATTGGGGCCTAGTGTGGTTGTGTACGTGTGATATACATACACTTTTTTTGATCATATTTTCTATTCTGCTTTTTAATCTAGTTGGTGTTTGTACGTGTGAGATACACCGTTTTGTAAAATGTGTCCCAATCCGCTATTCAATATACACCTGTAAGATTCTGGTACCTTTGGTACCCTTATTGCCCATTTTCCTTTCATATTGCGTCCCACCTTTTTAGTTAGGTGGAACGCATATACCTTTAAGCCGGATGAGATCATCGCTGAGCGCCGCTCTGAGCGGCTATTTCAATCGCCGGCTTTCTCTCTCACATTGTTCGTTCAATGTTACTGCATGCTCACTAGGGATGATCGAACGGTTCGGGTCGACCATCGGTTCGACCCGAACATTGGATGTTCGATATTCGGCCGAATACCGAACTTTTTGCGGCAAAAGTTCGGTATTCGGCCACCAGAACCGCCCAAAATGCACTGGGACAGGAACTGGGCTTTAAAAGCCCGTGATTGGCCCAGAAACGTCTGCAAAAGCCAATGAGGGGGCAGGAGTCTCCTAGGAACGTGATTGGAGTGACTACGGGGACCAGAGGCCAATCAGGAGTGAATACGCCCCACACTATATAAGATGGCCCCGCCTAACCCCTAGCACAGTTATCCAGAGCCTGTTGAAGAGAGTTGAAGCAGTTCTGTCTGACTCCTGCTTGCTACACTACATTTCCTACATATCGAGTGGTTCTAAAGCTCCATATAGCAGAATTGTATTTAGCTTACAGCCAGTGTAGTTAGATACAGCGATTGTGCTGGTTCTTAGAGTTAAAAAAAAAAAAAAAAAACTTAAGGGACAGTGTCAGTCTTCTGCTGTATGGAGCTTTCTATTTAGTGGAAAGGGATATCTAGTGTAGTTAGGGAACTTTGTACTACATTAGTTAGATTTGAAAATTTAGTTTCTGTAGGGAAAGTGTGAGGGTTCTGTTTAGTGAGCACGTGGCACAGTGCTGCTCTATCACAGCAGGTATACGTGCTTGCTAGGCAGCAAAATACAGTGACAACTTAACGCCTGTTGTTCAAAGCGTTAGGTGCACTGTACAAAAGCCTTTGCAACTGTGCGTGACACGCAACTGCTGTGCTGTATCCAGCGACAACTGTGGGTCGCATAGCAGTGTGCGTTTTTCACCGCACACAGTTGCCAACGCATCAGTGACAACCTAACGCCTGTTGTTCAAAGCGTTAGGTCCACTGTGCAAAAGGCTTTGCTACTGTGCGTGAACCGCAACTGCTGTGCTGTATCCAGCGACAACTGTGGGTCGCATAGCAGTGTGCGTTTTTCACCGCACACAGTTGCCAACGCATCAGTGACAACTTAACGCCTGTTGTTCAAAGCGTTAGGTGCACTGTACAAAAGCCTTTGCAACTGTGCGTGACACGCAACTGCTGTGCTGTATCCAGCGACAACTGTGGGTCGCATAGCAGTGTGCGTTTTTCACCGCACACAGTTGCCAACGCATCAGTGACAACCTAACGCCTGTTGTTCAAAGCGTTAGGTCCACTGTGCAAAAGGCTTTGCTACTGTGCGTCAACCGCAACTGCTGTGCTGTATCCAGCGACAACTGTGGGTCGCATAGCAGTGTGCGTTTTTCACCGCACACAGTTGCCAACGCATCAGTGACGACTTAACGCCTGTTGTTCAAAGCGTTAGGTGCACTGTACAAAAGCCTTTGCAACTGTGCGTGACACGCAACTGCTGTACTGTATCCAGCGACAACTGTGGGTCGCATAGCAGTGTGCGTTTTTCACCGCACACAGTTGCCAACGCATCAGTGACAACCTAACGCCTGTTGTTCAAAGCGTTAGGTCCACTGTGCAAAAGGCTTTGCTACTGTGCGTGAACCGCAACTGCTGTGCTGTATCCAGCGACAACTGTGGGTCGCATAGCAGTGTGCGTTTTTCACCGCACACAGTTGCCAACGCATCAGTGACAACTTAACGCCTGTTGTTCAAAGCGTTAGGTGCACTGTACAAAAGCCTTTGCAACTGTGCGTGACACGCAACTGCTGTGCTGTATCCAGCGACAACTGTGGGTCGCATAGCAGTGTGCGTTTTTCACCGCACACAGTTGCCAACGCATCATTGAGAAATATGCCTGGTAGACCAAGAAAAGGCATACGTGGCCCTGCTGCGGAAAGGGGCACAGCTTCTAGGGTGTCTAGAGGCAGGGGTGGACGTGGTGGTCAGTCCTCAGCCAGGCCACCATTTGGATTGTTCTCTGGCAGTGGCCAAGCTATACGTCCACAGTATGTACAGGAGGTGGTGGACTATATGAACAAACCCTCATCATCGGCATCATCTGCAACTACAGTGACCCAGGCAGAGAAAAGTGGTCAGTCTTCTGCAGTTGTCAGAACAAATACAGATGAGTCCATGTCCACCTCATGTCCTCCCTTAGACCCAATTTCAGACATGGCAGAGGAGTCAGCTGAGCTGTTTGACCACAGTGTCGGCCATCTACTCCAGCCTGATGCTCAGTCCTTTATGGAGTCTGATGTTGGGTCTGAGTTTGAGGAGGAGGCAGAGCAAACAAGAGGGGAGAGCAGACGGCCCGCTCCATGTAAGGCCGCACCTGTTGTCTCCCAGGCCAGGCCTGATGCTCAGTCTTTGATAGAATCAGATGTTGGGTCTGAGGTTGAGGAGGAGGCAGAGCAAACAAGAGGGGAGAGCAGACGGCCCGCTCCATCTAAGTCCGCACCTGTTGTCTCCCAGGCCAGGCCTGATGCTCAGTCTTTGATGGAGTCAGATGTTGGGTCTGAGGTTGAGGAGGAGGCAGAGCAAGCAAGAGGGGAGAGCAGACGGCCTACTCCATCTAAGGCCGCACCTGTTGTCTCCCGGGCCACTATACACACCTCATCTTGCTGGGCCTTTTTTGAGACATCCCATGCAGATAAAACAGTTGCGATATGCAAGATTTGTAAGAAGGGTATAAAACGTGGCAAAAATGTCAACCACCTGGGTACAAGCTGCCTAAACAGGCATTTGACAACCCACCACTCGGCCCGTTGGCAGGAGCATTTAAAGAACCCACAAAAGGGCCAAAGATTGGTCAGTCGGCCTCCTAGTTCTCCTCGCGCTCCTCCTCATGCTCCATCTGCTCCACCTGCTCCACCTGCACATCAGTCTGTTCCTGGCCCTGCTATAGTCACTCGTCACCTGTTGGCAGCCTCCACTGGCAGGGATGATGATATAGCAGGCAGTGTCGCATCTACCTCCAGCACACCACCAGCTGTATCATCTAGACGCCAAATTTCGATTCCACACATGCTGGAACGAAAAAAAATGTATACTCCCCGCCACCCACATGCCCAGCGTCTAAACAGTAGTTTGGCTAAACTACTGGCTCTGCAACTATTACCATTTAACCTGGTAGAGTCTGCTCCCTTCCGTGACTTCGCAAAATGTGCATTTCCACAGTGGCAGGTGCCAAGTCGGCATTACTTTTCCCGTAAGGCCCTGCCATCCCTATACCAACATGTGGAAGGCAATGTAGTGTCATCCCTGGCCAAGTCAGTCAGCCGTAAGATACACTTGACGGCTGACACTTGGTCAAGCAAACATGGGCAGGGACGGTACATTTCTGTCACTGCTCACTGGGTGACACTGCTTGCCAGTGGAAGGGATTGTAGCCAGGGCTCGGTGCTGCAGCCAGTGTTGCCCCCACGTCTGCAAACAGCTGGTGGTGTCGCTGATCCGGGTAGATCGATCACTTCTACCCCCTCCTGCTCCTCCTCCTCTACCTCCTCCATGCCCTCCTCTGCAGAATGGTCCTTTGAATATGATGAGATACCACGTAAACGTTCAAAGGGCTATTCTATGTCTCAGGCCAAAAGGTGTCACGCAGTGCTGCAGCTTGTGTGTCTAGGGGACAGGCAGCACACTGCCCCTCAGATTCTTGGGGCTCTGCAGGCACAGGCCCAGAGGTGGTTGACACCACGCCAGCTGCAGCCAGGGATGGTGGTTACTGATAATGGGTCAAACCTCCTGGCCGCCCTTCGTCAGGGAAAGTTAACCCATGTGCCATGCCTGGCGCATGTCCTGAATCTCGTGGTACAGCGGTTTTTGAACTCGTACCCGGGAATGCAGGATGTGCTAAGGATGGCAAGAAGGGTGTGCAGTCACTTCAGGTGGTCGTACAGTGCCACTGCACGTTTGGCCGAAGTGCAGCGTGAGTTTCACCTGCCGGTACACCGCCTCATCTGTGACATGCCCACCCGCTGGAACTCCACCTTGGCTATGCTGCAGCGCCTGTACACGCAGCAGAGGGCCCTCAATGAATACCTATGCGAGTACGGCACCAGCACTGGCTCTGCGCGCCTGGGCTTCTTTTCACCACGGCAGTGGCTTTTGATTAAGGATGCATGCGCTGTCCTCTCGCCATTTGAGGAGGCCACAAGGATGGTCAGCCGGGACAGCGCATGCATCAGTGACACCCTACCGGTACTGTTTTTGTTGGAGCACACTCTGCGTGGCATTATGGACAGGGCACTGGAGGCAGAGCAGCAGGAGGAAGAGGAGGACTTCCTTGCCTCTCAAGGCCCCCTTTATCCTGAGAATCCTGACCCCATTATGCCTAGCTCCCAGAGGCCCGAGCAGGATCCAGGGGTGGAAGAGGAGGAGGAGGACGATTCTGCGGGAACTTTTGCAGGGTTTGAGGAGGAGGAGGAGGAAGACATGCGGCAATCTGCAAGGCCTAGTTTGACTCCCTCGGGACACTTTGGAGTAGTACGTGGCTGGGAGGAGGAGGAGCCCGTTGAAGATAATGTCGTTATGAGTGACCCCGAGGAGTCAGCTTCTCAGGCCTTCGCTAATTTGCGACGCATGGGAAACATCATGCTCCAGAGCCTGCGAAAGGACCCCAGAATCAAGGCCATTAAAGAGACTAACCACTATTGGTTGGCCACCCTACTTGACCCCCGGTACAAGTGTAAAGTCTCGGAGCTTTTCCCATCCACCCATAGAGTCCACAGGATCAAATCCCTTGAGGACAGTCTCAAGAGGAATCTGGTGAACATGTTCCCCGACTCCCGTAGGGTGCAGGGGCGGGGACCACCTACCATGGATTCTACTGGTGGTCACGAGAGGAGCGTTGGAGAAGGCGTGCGGTTGACGGATGCCTTTCGGTCTTTTTTTAGTCCTCACCGCCCAGGCCTCTCAGCTGCCACATCGCATCGACACCGTCTGCATCACATGGTGGACGATTACGTGAGGGCACAAAGTGACACAGAGGGCTTTTCATGTGACGAATCCGATCCACTGGCATACTGGGTCTTAAGATTAGACCACTGGCCAGAACTGGCCCAGTATGCCATGGAGTTGTTGGCCTGCCCTGCTTCCAGTGTCCTATCGGAACGGGCATTCAGCGCAGCAGGAGGATTCGTCACAGACCATCGAACTAGACTCTCCACCGACTCAGTCGACCGTTTGACATTCATTAAGATGAATCAGTCGTGGATATCAAGCTTTGATGCACCTGATGCAGACCTTGTAGACTAGGCTATCGTTGTGATGTGGCAGTTGAGCCTCAGTTTAAGCCTGGACCATGGTGCCACCCTCAAACCCTCCTCTCATTCTCTTTACGTTCACAGAACCTCATTTTGGTTATGACAAAAACGACAATGTTTGCGCACCTGTTCCACAGGTGCACACCTTTACAATTTTTGGGCCTCCTTCAACACCAGCTCTTTGGGGTTAAGGTGGGGAGGCTATGCTAAAACAAAAACGACAATGTTTGCGCACCTGTTCCACAGGTGCACACCTTTACAATTTTTGGGCCTCCTTCAACACCAGCTCTTTGGGGTTAAGGTGGGGAGGCTATGCTAAAACAAAAACGACAATGTTTGCGCACCTGTTCCACAGGTGCACACCTTTACAATTTTTGGGCCTCCTTCAACACCAGCTCTTTGGGGTTAAGGTGGGGAGGCTATGCTAAAACAAAAACGACAATGTTTGCGCACCTGTTCCACAGGTGCACACCTTTACAATTTTTGGGCCTCCTTCAACACCAGCTCTTTGGGGTTAAGGTGGGGAGGCTATGCTAAAACAAAAACGACAATGTTTGCGCACCTGTTCCACAGGTGCACACCTTTACAATTTTTGGGCCTCCTTCAACACCAGCTCTTTGGGGTTAAGGTGGGGAGGCTATGCTAAAACAAAAACGACAATGTTTGCGCACCTGTTCCACAGGTGCACACCTTTACAATTTTTGGGCCTCCTTCAACACCAGCTCTTTGGGGTTAAGGTGGGGAGGCTATGCTAAAACAAAAACGACAATGTTTGCGCACCTGTTCCACAGGTGCACACCTTTACAATTTTTGGGCCTCCTTCAACACCAGCTCTTTGGGGTTAAGGTGGGGAGGCTATACTAAAACAAAAACGACAATGTTTGCGCACCTGTTCCACAGGTGCACACCTTTACAATTTTTGGGCCTCCTTCAACACCAGCTCTTTGGGGTTAAGGTGGGGAGGCTATGCTAAAACAAAAACGACAATGTTTGCGCACCTGTTCCACAGGTGCACATCTTTACAATTTTTGGGCCTCCTTCAACACCAGCTCTTTGGGGTTAAGGTGGGGAGGCTATGCTAAAACAAAAACTACAATGTTTGCGCACCTGTTCCACAGGTGCACACCTTTACAATTTTTGGGCCTCCTTCAACGCCAGCTCTTTGGGGTTAAGGTGGGGAGGCTATGCTAAAACAAAAACTACAATGTTTGCGCACCTGTTCCACAGGTGCACACCTTTACAATTTTTGGGCCTCCTTCAACACCAGCTCTTTGGGGTTAAGGTGGGGAGGCTATGCTAAACAAAAACTACCATGTTTGCGAACCTGTTCCACAGGTGCACACCTTTACAATTTTTGGGCCTCCTTCAAAGCCAGCTCTTTGGGGTTATGGTGGGGAGGCTCCGCCAACACCAAAACTACCATGTTTGCACACCTGTTCCACAGGTGCACACCTTCATAATTTTTACGCCTTCTTCAACACCAGCTCTTTGGGCTTACAGTGGTAAGGCTCCGCCAACACCCAAACAACAATTTTTGCGCACCTGTCACACAGATGCATATCATTGTAATTTTTTTCCTTACAAAGGCAATTATTGCTTTCATTACCAGCACTTTCATAGGGATATGGTGTCAAGGCATCGTCCGCACCACCAAATGCCCAATTTTTAAGCATCCTTTACTTCTATTCAAAGTCAAGAGACAACAGTATTCATCCAAAACATCTCTAATCTTGTTCACTCTGCACTACATTGTGGCCCCTACCCCTAACCCTCAATGTATCCGTGCATATATGTCTGTTTCTTGTGAGATTTCAAGTTAAAGTGCACCAAACACCATTTTACATGAAATAAAGTGCAATTACATACATCTTTGGACTTCTTGAAACATTTGGTAATAAAAGCCCCATTGTGGAAATACACCCGTTAATTATATGCACATTTAAAGAGACAGCACCTTTTTCCAAAAAAACCTCTAATCTTGTTCCCAGTGCACTGCATTATGTCCCCATCATACACATTGGCTGAGCCGTTGATTAGGAGCAAAAGAAAGGTGCGGTTAAGCAAAAAAGTCATTTTTGAAGGTTTGGTATGCTGTAATTCTGGTTCTGGACATGCTACAGAGCTGAAACTTCACAGGTACACCTTTTAGACCCCCCAGACACTAAATCCAAAGAAATCTCTTTTTTTTTTTTTTTTTTAATTTTTTCAATAATTGGCTATCTATCAAAAACGACAATTTTTAAGAACTTTTTTTTGTGTGATTAATAGTCCCTGGGGCATGACCCAGAACCCTAGGCACTTTTTAGGGGCATTTATTGGGTTTTAGGGCTTAAAAATTGTGTTTTTTGATTACAGAAGTTCGGGTCCCATTGATTTCAATGGGGTTCTGAAATCCGAACCGAACTTTCGTGAAGTTCGGGTGTTCTGGTCGAACCGAACTTTTCAAAAGTTCGATCATCCCTAATGCTCACCAGCCTTGTCTTATGTTGCCGGAGCCTCCAGCTATTCTCTTTACCTGGAACAGACCGGAACCTCGCTACTGATCCTGTATCTCGCTACCGGATCACTCCCTCACTACCGGACCCCTCTACTTACTAACCTTACTAGTGATAAGTACCCCACAGGGGATTCCTGTAATGTTCCAGTACCTCTGGTACCCTTGTTTCCATATTTCTCCTCTCCTAATTGCGTCCCATCTTGTGTAACAAGGGACGCATATACCTTTAAGACCGGATGACATCATTGCCGAGCGCCGATATGAGCAGCTATTTCAATCGCCGGTTTGCTCTCACTCATCGCTCGTTCAAACCCACATGTTCATCGCACCTACGCCTGAGAAGTCGGAGCTGCTGACATACCTCCCTTGCTGAACTGAAGCCGGAAACCTCGCTGGTGATCCGTATCTCGCTACGGGATCACCCCTCTTCAATGGACACTGTTATTCCTAAACCTATCTAAGTGATAAGTACCCCGCATGGGGATTCTTGCTAACAATCTCCTACTGTCATCTACTGCAATTACCAAGACTATCTGTATCTATCTATTCACTATCATCTGCATAGACTGTTAGCTCTTGGGACTACCTTCAACTATCCTTGCACTAGGTTACTCTGTCTAAGTATACTCCATCTGTGTCCTCTTACCATCTGCACTATACTTGACATCAGAACCTATCTGCTTTACCATCACCTGCAACTCTCCAAATGCTACTTCTAGTGCTCACCATACAATAGCCTGTCTCTCATCTATATATCCTCATATACTCTATCCCTCCATTTAAACATCTATTAATATATATATAGTGTATAACAGGCTGTACACGGTGATGAAGTCCTGAGAGTTGGATATGTTGTTCAACAGATTCTCTACAAGGCTACTGAGTGTAATAATTCTGCAGCTGTAAATCCATCCACAAACAAAAACGCATGAACGTTACAATTCCTCCATAACTAACTTACACTATCTACTTCTGCACATTAAGGACTGTTACTATCTATGCATACTAATTCTATCATCTGCACTGTTACATAGATTGCTAGCTCTTGAGTCTACTACCATCTATCCTTGCACTGGGTTAGTCTATCCTGTATATGTCATCTGCTGTCCTCACCACCTGTTACCATACATGATTACTAACCTATCTGCATTCTACCTATTACCATCTACTACTCTCCTGAACATTACTATCAAGTGCTTATCATTGCTGTCACTGCTCACACCTGTCCCTTCAGCACATCACCTCCATACTGTCATATACATCCCATCACTCCAGGAACATCTTATTGAGTGTGTGTATATCTGTATGCTGAAGCAGACAGGCCCACAGTGATGAGTCTGGAGAGTTGGATCTGGTATTTCAACACATCTCTACATGACTACTGAGTGGAGATTCTGCAGCTGCAAATCCAGCTTACTATAAAAACGCAGGAGCGTTACAGATTGAACGAACCTAAAAAATGGATTCAGCAGAATTACCCACTCAAGTGACACAATTAACACAACAAGTAAATGCATTAATACTTGCTCTTACTGAAGTAAAAGATGAAAATCAGACTCTGAGACAGCAGGTAACCCGTCTTTCACAGCTTACTGCTGCTCAGCCCCCTGAACCTAAAATAAACCCTCCTCTAATGTTTACAGGTGATCGGAAAACATTTTGTGAATTCAAAAACGCATGTCAATTGCTTTTTTTGCTAAAACCTCGTACTTACCCTACTGATCAAATTAAAGTTTGTACCGTTATTTCATACTTAACGGGTGATCCACGGGCCTGGGCAGACTCTCTCTTTGAGAAAGATCATCATCTTCTCAACTCCTATCCTTTATTCCTAGCGGAACTCGCTAGCTTATATGAAGACCCCAATAGGCAGAGTACTGCTGATATCCAATTGAGGGCTTTAAAACAAGGAAGGAGACCTGTTGAAGACTTTGTAGCAGATTTCAAAAGATGGACCCTTGATTCAGGGTGGAATGATACATCTCTGCGAACTCAGTTCAAACTCGGGTTGTCAGAAGCCGTTAAAGACGAGCTCGCCCGAGTGGATTTACCTGGCACTTTGGATGCCTTAATACAACTCAGTATCAACATTGACAGGCGACTGCGAGAAAGAAAGGCTGAGAAAATGGGAATGCCATTGTCTAGTCCTTCTCGGATTTCGGCCGTTGACCCTACTCCTATGGAGGTAGGAACCATACGCCCACCTTTATCAACTACTGAACGAGCCAGGAGAAGATCCAGAAACCTCTGCATGTACTGCGCATCCCCGGATCATTTGATAAGCGTCTGTCCCCTCGTCCGCAAAAAAGAGGGTGAGTGTTCAAATGTCTTGCTAGGGGTATTAACGACTTCCTTTTCTAATCCCTATCTCTTTGTTCATTTAACATTACAGTGGGACCAGACTAGGATTAACACCAAGGCTATGATCGACACAGGATCTTGTGGGAACTATATCGATACACGTTTTGTTACTTTAAATAAAATACCTATTATTTCAAAACCTAAACCTGTCTCTGTTAGTTTCATTAACGGTATTCCGTTATCTTCTGGTCCAATCACCAATCAGACACAAGCACTCCTTGTCACTGCTAATGAGTCTCATATGGAGACCACCACTTTTGATGTACTATCTTCACCCCATTTTCCCATTATTTTGGGACTTCCCTGGTTACACACACATCAACCAACCATAGATTGGAAAACACGGACTCTAACTTTCCCTTCTCACTATTGCGAGATTACGTGTAACCTCCCATCTTATGGAAAGATCCTGTCTGTGGTGTCAGATGAGATTTCACCACTATGCTATCAGGATCTGTCCGAAGTTTTCCTTGAGAAAAATGCTCAAGTGTTGCCTCCCCATAGGGATTATGATTGCACTATCGATCTACTCCCTAACAGCAAATTGCCTTTCGGTCATGTTTATCCTCTTTCACAGGATGAACTCTCTCATCTCAAGGAATACTTGGATGAGAATTTGACAAAAGGGTTCATCAGACCCTCTACTTCTTCCACAGCTGCAGGACTTTTCTTTGTCCGCAATAAGGATTCAAGTCTTAGGCCTATTATCGATTATAGGCAATTAAATACCATTACGATAAAGGATCGCTATCCTTTACCGCTCATCCCTGAACTCATTGAACAAGTGCGTGGGGCTACCTACTTCTCTAAATTGGACCTAAAAGGGGCATACAACCTAATCCGAATCCGTGACGGAGATGAGTGGAAGACAGCATTCAGAACCAGATACGGATTATTCGAATATCTTGTGATGCCATTCAGGTTGTGTAATGCTCCCGCAGCTTTTCAACGGTTCATAAACGACATCTTTAGAGACTTACTTGATGTCTGTGTTGTGGTATATCTGGACGATATACTTATCTATTCTCGATCTTTGTCTGAACATATAAAACATGTAAGACTTGTGTTATCCAGATTACTCGCACACAATATATACGTGAAATTAAAAAAATGCCTATTTCATAAAGAAGAAATATTATTCCTAGGATACATCATATCCAAAACCGGAATCAAGATGGATATGAGCAAGATATCCTGTATTCTGGATTGGCCTATACCAACAACTCGTAAGGCATTACAGCGATTCCTCGGATTTTCAAACTTCTATAGGAAGTTCATCAAGAACTTCTCTGCTATTGTGAGACCTCTCACACAACTTACAAGTATAAAGAAACCATTCAAATGGTCAGAAGAAGCAAATGGAGCTTTCCGCTTGTTAAAATCAAGCTTTACTTATGCTCCCATACTACGCCATCCAGACCCATCCCTCCAATATATTCTGTAGGTAGATGCGTCAAACATGGCAGTAGGAGCAGTTCTCTCCCAACGACCAACAAATACTTCACCACTCCACCCAGTTGCTTTCTTCTCTAAATCACTAAGCAGCCCAGAGGTGAATTACCCAGTGGGTGAAAAGGAGTTGCTTGCCATAAAACTGGCACTGGAGAATTGGCGACATCTACTTGAAGGTACCCGATTACCAATACTCATATATACAGATCATAAAAACCTTCAATACCTCCAGACTAACAAAACTCTTTCCCACCGGCAGGTACGATGGTCATTATTCTTCCTAAGATTCAACTTCCTAGTGACCTACACGCCTGCAGACAAAAATAAAAAAGCGGATGCGCTATCACGATTAACTGAAGATAACTGCGCCGAAATCCCTTCTATTCCTATAATACCCTATGAACGTATTATTGGTGTTGTTCGTTCCCTGAAGGAAGAGATTTTGCACAGTATAGGATTGGATTCACCTCCACCACAACTAAGTACTGATGCAGAAGGCTTCCTCTATTACAACGACAAACTCTACATACCCCCTACTATGCACACCAAGATCTTGGAATTATCACATGATGTGCCTATGGTAGGACATATGGGTATGACGAAAACCCTTAATTTGCTTACCAGGCAGTTTTGGTGGCCTGATATGAAGACGTCTGTACAAAAATTTGTTTCTTCATGTGACATCTGTGCAAGGTCCAAAATTGACACTACAAAACCATCTGGTCTACTCTGCAGTCTACCAATACCCCAGGTTTCATGGGAAGTTGTGTCCTTAGACTTTATAGTAGAACTACCACCTTCCAAAGGATTTAATACCATTCTAGTGTCAGTGGACCATCTGACAAAGATGGCACATTTCATTGCTATTCGCAGACTACCTTCATCTAAACAAACAGCGGAACTACTAATGAAACATGTGTTCAAGTTACATGGAATTCCAAAGACTCTTTTATCCGACCGTGGTTCACAGTTTATCTCCAAGTTTTGGCAAGCTCCATGTCAAATACTACGGATTGAGCGAAAGCTCACTTCTCCTTACCACCCTCAGACCAACGGACAGACTGAAAGAGTCAACCAGTGTATAGAACAATATCTGCGTTGCTACACATCATACCTACAGGATGATTGGGTGGACCTTTTCCCTCTGGCGGAATTTGCTTATAACAACGCAACCCACAGTACTACTAAGCAAAGTCCGTTCTACTTGAACTATGGGTTTCATCCCACACTTCTTCCACCACGCATCCTACCATCAAGTAACCCAGTAGCCTCGGATTATCTTACCCAAATAAAAGACTCTCTGGGTTTACTTAATACCACCATCTCACACGCTCATAGTCAACAAAAAAGGTACTACGACCTTCGTAGAAGACCTTCTCCGCAATATGCTATTGGGGACCTCGTTTGGCTAGCGACAAAAAATTTAAGGTTAAAGATCCCTAGCAAAAAGCTTGGACCTTTATTTCTGGGACCCTTCCCAATTAAGAAACTCATTGGAAAAGCTGCAGTGCAACTCACCTTACCGGCAGATCTCAGAATACATCCCATCTTTCATGTGTCGCTACTGAAACCACATGTTCCTAACCAAGGAATAAGGCCTACCATCTTGCCTCCACCTCCAGTACAAGTTGAAGGCGGAGAAGAATATGAGATTAAGGAGATTTTGGATTCTCATATCCACAGAGGAAGACTCCAATATCTCATAAGATGGAAGAACTATGGACCCCAAGACGACACCTGGTTGGATACTTCTGATGTTCATGCACCTAGGCTTATACGAAGATTTCACTCTAAATACCCTGGGAGAAACCAGTGCTATAGGCCTTCCGGAGCCGGCCTTAAGGGGGGGGGGGGGTACTGTAAGATTCTGGTACCTTTGGTACCCTTATTGCCCATTTTCCTTTTCATATTGCGTCCCACCTTTTTAGTTAGGTGGAACGCATATACCTTTAAGCCGGATGACATCATCGCTGAGCGCCGCTCTGAGCGGCTATTTCAATCGCCGGCATTCTCTCTCACATTGTTCGTTCAATGTTACTGCATGCTCACAAGCCTTGTCTTATGCTGCCGGAGCCTCCAGCTATTCTCTTTACCTGGAACAGACCGGAACCTCACTACTGATCCCGTATCTCGCTACCGGATCACTCCCTCACTACCGGACCCCTCTACTTACTAACCTTACTAGTGATAAGTACCCCACAGGGGATTCCTCCATAAATAACTTACACTATCTACTTCTGCACATTAAGGACTGTTACTATCTATGCATACTAATTCTATCATCTGCACTGTTACATAGATTGCTAGCTCTTGAGTCTACTACCATCTATCCTTGCACTGGGTTAGTCTATCCTGTATATGTCATCTGCTGTCCTCACCACCTATTACCATACATGATTACTAACCTGTCTGCATTCTACCTATTACCATCTACTACTCTCCTGAACATTACTATCAAGTGCTTATCATTGCTGTCACTGCTCACACCTGTCCCTTCAGCACATCACCTCCATACTGTCATATACATCCCATCACTCCAGGAACATCTTATTGAGTGTGTGTATATCTGTATGCTGAAGCAGACAGGCCCACAGTGATGAGTCTGGAGAGTTTGATCTGGTATTTCAACACATCTCTACATGACTACTGAGTGGAGATTCTGCAGCTGCAAATCCAGCTTACTATAAAAACGCAGGAGCATTACAACACCCTGTTTGAGTGTAAAAAATTAAATTGTGGGATAGTCTGTACCGGTACATGTGAAATACACCTTTTTAAATTGGTTTGGCGCATCTCCTTCTACCGCCGAGGATTGCAGGGCGCTTCAGTTTGCCTCCTGTTCCCAACTCCTCCTACTCCTCTTCCTCATCCTGCCTTTAGGGTACAAAAAATTGTAATCGGGGCCTAGTTGGTGTTTGTACGTGTGAGATACACCGTTTTGTAAAATTTGTCCTATTCCGCTATTCAATATACACCCTGTTTGAGTGTAAAAAATTTAATTGCGGGATAGTCTGTACCGCTACATGTGAGATACACCTTTTTAAATTGGTTTGGCGCATCTCCTTCTACCGCCGAGGATTGCAGGGTGCTTCATTTTGCCTCCTGTTCCCAACTCCTCCTACTCCTCTTCCTTATCCTGCCTTTAGGGTACAAAAAACTGTAATCGGGGCCTAGTTGGTGTTTGTACGTGTGAGATACACCGTTTTGTAAAATTTGTCCTATTCCGCTATTCAATATACACCCTGTTTGAGTGTAAAAAATTTAATTGTGGGATAGTCTGTACTGGTACATGTGAGATACACCTTTTTAAATTGGTTTGGCGCATCTCCTTCTACCGCCGAGGATTGCAGGGCGCTTCAGTTTGCCTCCTGTTCCCAACTCCTCCTACTCCTCTTCCTCATCCTGCCTTTAGGGTACAAAAAATTGTAATCGGGGCCTAGTTGGTGTTTGTACGTGTGAGATACACCGTTTTGTAAAATTTGTCCTATTCCGCTATTCAATATACACCCTTTTGGAGTGTAAGAAAATTAAATTACGGCATAGTCTGTATCGGTACGTGTGAGATACACCTTTTAAATTTGATTGGCGCATCTCCTTCCACCGCCAAGGATTGCAGGGCGCTTCAGTTTGCCTCCTGTTCCCAACTCCTCCTACTCCTCTTCCTCATCCTCCCTTTAGGGTACAAAAAATTTGAATCCGGGCCTAGTCTGTGTTTGTACGTGTAAGATACACCGCTTTTTTATCCTTTTTCCTATTCCGCTATTCAATATACACCCTTTTGGGGTAAAAAACATTAAAATGCGGCATAGTTTGCATATTTGACTGTGAGATACACCCGTGCGATACTGTTGTTGTTTTGTTCCGCTATTCAATAAACACCTTTCTAGGGCAAGATCATAAATTACAGAAATATGAGGAGACCGTCAAATAGGGGCCGTGGCCTGGGTCGTGGTGCTGCTGGTAGAGCTCCTGTTGCAAGGAGAGGATCTGTGCCAGCTACACGCACAAGTGAAACACCTTCCACAAGTGTGAGTAGGCGACAGAACCTGCATCAGTATTTGGTAGGGCATAATGCGCCTCTAGACATGATGAGGCCTGAAGAAGTACAGGCGATAGTAGATTGGGTTGCTGACAGTGCCTCCAGTTATTTCACATTGTCTCCCACCCAATCTACTGCAGAAAGGTCAGAGTTGGCACCTGCAGCCAATGTCCAACCATCTTTCACCACACCCCCTTGGAAATCAGGCAAGCAGTCTGAGCCCCAATCCATACAGCAGTCTCTTCTTCTTTTTGAGGACTCTGTCAGCAGGGTTTCCCAGGGCCATCCACCTAGCCCTGCCCCAGAAGTTGAAGAGATTGAGTGCAGCGATGCCCAACCACTTATTTCTCAAGATGAGTACATGCAAGGACCATCGCAGCACGTCTCCGATGATGGCGAAACGCAGGTGCCAACTGCTGTGGCGTTAAGCATTGTGGAGACCGACAAGGAGGGCAGGGGTGAAGACTGGGTGGAAGATGATGTGGAGGACGATGAGGTCCTCGACCCCACATGGAATGAACGTCATGCAGGTGACCTGAGTAGTTTGGAGGAAGAGGCGGTGGTCGCACAGAGCCACCAGCACAGCAGAAGAGGGAGCAGGGTGCAGAAGCGGAGCGGCCGTGCCCTAGACACTACGCCCACTACTGCCCAACGCAGCAAGGGAACTAGCGCACCAAGGTCAGCTCAAAGGAGTTCTCTAGCGTGGAAGTTCTTTAGAAAATGTGCTGATGACAGGACACGAGTGGTTTGCACCCTCTGCAATCAGAGCCTGAAGCGAGGCATAAACCTTCTCAACCTGAGCACAACCTGCATGATCAGGCATCTAAGTGCAAAGCACGTGCTGCAGTGGAGTAGACACCTTCAAAACCAAGAAACGTCTCTGGCTCATCCTGCTTCCTCTTCTGCTGCAGTCTCGGCCGCTCCAGCCACATCTGTAGTGATACCGGCACCTGCCACCCCGCAAACAGAGGATCTGTCAGCAACACCACCACCTGGGTCACCAACCATCTCCACAATGTCCCGTGGAAGCGTTCAGCTTTCCATCTCCCAAACACTTGAGAGGAAGAGGAAGTACCCCCCTACCCACCCGCGATCCCTGGCCCTGAATGCCAGCATTTCAAAATTCTTGGCCTTTGAAATGCTGTCATTCCGTCTGGTGGAGACGCACAGTTTTAAAAACCTTATGTCGGTGGCTGTCCCACAGTACGTCGTGCCCAGCCGCCACTACTTTTCCAGGCAAGCCATCCCTTCCCTGCACAACCAAGTGGGGGAAAAACATCAGGTGTGCTCTGCGCAACGCCATCTGTGCCAAGATCCACCTAACTACCGATACGTGGACCAGTAAGCACGGTCAGGGGCATTATATCTCCCTAACGGCACACTGGGTAAATGCAGTGGCGGATGGGCCTGAGGCGGATAGCAATTTGGCGCATGTCCTTCCACCACCGAGGATTGCAGGGCGCTTCAGTTTGCCTCCTGTTCCTAACTCCTCCTACTCCGCTTCCTCATCCTCTACCGCCTCCTCATCCGGACAGCGTAACACCTTCACCACCAACTTTAGCACGGCCAGGGGTAAACGACAGCAGGCAGTTTTACAACTTGCCTGTTTGGGGGACAAACCACACACCGCGCAGGTGTTGTGGAGGAGCATGGAACAGCAGACAAATGAGTGGTTGCTGCCAGCGAGTCTCAAGCCCGGCCTGGTGGTGTGCGATAACGGGCGAAATCTCATAGCAGCTCTGGGCCTAGCCAGTTTGACGCACATCCCTTGCCTGGCGCATGTGCTGAATTTGGTGGTGCAGAGGTTCCTTAAAAACTACCCCGATATGTCAGAGCTGCTGCAGAAAGTGCGGGCCGTCTGTGCGCACTTTCGGGGTTCTCACCCTGCTGCTGCTCGCCTGTCAGCGCTGCAGCGTAACTTCGGCCTTCCCGCTCACCGCCTCATATGTGACGTGCCCACAAGGTAAAACTCCACCTTGCACATGCTGCAAAGACTGTGCGAGCAGCAGCAGGCCATAGTGGAGTTTCAGCTGCAGCACGCACGCGTGAGTCGCTCTGCGGAACAGCACCACTTCACCACCAATAACTGGGCCTCCATGCGAGACCTGTGTGCCTTGTTGCGCTGTTTTGAGTACTCCACCAACATGGCCAGTGCCGATGACGCCGTTCTCAGCTTAACTATCCCACTTCTATGCCTCCTTGAAAAAAAAATTGGGGGCGATAATGGAAGAGGATGTGGCACAGGATGAGGAGGAGGAGGAGGATTAGGAGGTAACATTTCCAAGGCTTTCAGGTCAGTCATTCGCAAGGGGCTCCGAGGGTGGGTTCCTGCACACACAAACGCCAGGGACACAATTGTCCAGCAGGGGCACAGTTCTGGAGGATGAGGAGGATGAGGAGGAGGAGTTGGAGGAGGAGATGGAACCATGTTCACAGCAGGGTGGCACCCAGGCCAGCTCATGGCCATCACTGGTGCGTGGCTGGGGGGATACAGAGGACACGGACGATACACCTCCCACAGAGGACAGTCTTTCGTTGCCTCTGGGCAGCCTGGCACACATGAGCGATTACATGCTGCAGTGTCTCCACAACGACCGACGAGTTGCCCACATTCTAACTTGTGCTGATTACTGGGTGGCCACGCTGCTGGATCCCATTACAAGAACAACGTACCGTCCTTAATTCACTCACTGGAGCGCGATCGCAAGATGCGCGAGTACAAGCGCACGCTGGTAGACGCCATGCTGCTGGCATTCCCACCTGACAGCGGAGCCACAGTGGAAGCACAAGGCAGAGGAGGAGGAGGAAGAGGTCGCCAACGCAACCAGGGCACCGCCAGCACCTAAGAAGGCAGGGTTAGCATGGCCGAAACGTGGAAAAGCTTTGTCAGCACGCCACAACAAACAGCAGCACCAGCAGCTCAGATGGAACGTCTTAGCAGGAGGCAGCATTTTACCAACATGGTGGAGCAGTATGTGTGCACACGCCTACATGTAGTAAATGACGGGTCTGCCCCCTTCAACTTCTGGGTCTCCAAATTGGGCACATGGCCTGAGCTTGCCCTTTACGCCTTGGAGGTGCTGGCGTGCCCTGCAGCCAGTGTATTATCTGAACTGGTATTTAGCACGGCTGGGGGCGTTATAACAGACAAGCTCAGCCGTCTGTCCAGAGACAATGTGGACAAGCTCACGTTCATTAAAATGAACCAGGCATGGATCCCACGGGACTTTTCCGTACCTTGTGCAGAATAGCGATGGATACCGACCTTACCCGGCCATTGTTCCATTTTTGCTCTTTCTCACTCTTTTGGGGTGTACCCTCATTTAAAATTTGTGAAAAGAAGCAGTGTTGGCTACCTCGTCCTCCTCAGGGCCAGATTAACGTAGGGGCTATTGGAGCTGCAGCTCCAGGCCCCTACCTTTTATATAGGCCCCGGGTTGGCCATATTCACTGTTACCGCTCTTCTGTCACTTGTAAACACAGAAGTCTGGCTTCTATGCTCGCTTCCCCAGGCAGCTCCCTCAGAACCTCCCCACACAGCACGAAGGCCGGACAAGGAGGGACAGTTGCCGATGCATGGATGTGTTTATGGGCTTCAGAGACAGCATCCCATGTTGAATTAGGCATGCATGGCTGCACCCTTCCTCCTCTGGGTGCATGCCAAGGCACGGCCCTTAAGGCCCTTCAAAATCCTCAGCACCAAGCCCATGATGCTCTTAATCTGGCCCTGGTCCTCCTCCACCGCCGCTTCCACCTACACCGCCCATAGGTGTGCGCAGCCTATTGCATTAGGGTGTGCACCCCAAAGTTTAAATACACATGCATGTGTTTGCCTACATGTACATGGCCCCGATACATTACTCCCCCTGCTGGCAAAGAGAAATAGAGCAGAGCAGGTGCGAGGGAGATCTTTCCCATCTCCTCACTGGCAAACAGAGCGATAATGCTAATGTGCCCTAGGTGATTAGGGTGTGCCCAGGTACACCCGGCACACCCTGTGCGCACGCCTATGACATCGCCACATCCACCACCACCTCAACCTACTCCATATGGGCCTCGTCCTTCAGAGATGAAGAACATTGTTTTATTTTTCTGTTTTTTTTTTGTTGTTTTAAGTTATTTCCCTATCCACATTTGTTTGCAGAGCACTTGTCATGCTCTTAACTACGTTTTGCTGCCATTTGCAGCACTCTAGCCCTTTCCTTTGGTGTTTTAGAGCCATTTGAGTGCCTGAAAGTTCGGGTCCCCATTGACTTCAATGGGGTTCGGTGTCCGGTAAAAGTTCGGCAAAAGTCCGGGACACGGACCCGGACTTTTTTTTAAAGTTCGGCCGAACCCGCCGAACACGGACATCCAGGTGTCCGCTCAACTCTAAACATAAACAATAAAAAAAACAAGGTGCAAAACCAGAAGTCACCCAGGCTATCTACAGGTATTAGAAGATCTAAAACAGAGTAGATGCTCTTAAATATGTATGCGTAAATTCATAGTGGGAATGTACAGTTAGTAACTGTGGGGTAAACAGGATAAAAGTCCTTCAAAGGCGATTGGAGAAGAATAAAAGTCATTCCACACATGGCAGCCTCAGAGTGGGACCTGAGGCGGGTTCCAGTGTAAGCTATGAAGAAGGAGAAGGAGAGGCCCCTCTAAGTGCAGACATAAGGGTAAAATTTATTGCAATCAAACAGCTGGCAATTCACATTCAGCCATTGTAAAACAGGCACATCTGAAGAGTATCTCAGGTAAGCTGTCAGCAGTAATTGTCATCGAGAACACCATTTCCAGCTGTTACAGTCCATCACTCCATTCCAAGAATTCGGCCATGAGTTGGAAGGAATCTGAGAACGAGGGCTGAGGTGCTCCTGGAGTGCGGCATGAGGTGTGGTGACATCAATGGACCAGATGCAATGCTTTTCTGAGTATGCGCACTGCAGTCGCGCTCCTTTGTCAAGCTAACCACACAGGATACAAGTGCGGCTTTATATAACAATGCAGACGTGCTAAAAATAATTATGTTTAAGGGGACAATGTGGCTAATACATATATAGCAATTGATATGTAACCAAAGCCAGTATAAATAAATAAAACAGGACAAAGCATTATAATAAAATTACATATACATAACAAGCTAAAATTATAATAAGAATATATAGATATAAATACATGTAAGCAATACAAATATGGCACTTAGATAAATGGATGTGCATGATCATAAGCATAAATAAGAAGTAAATTGAAAAACATAATTTATAAACTGACATACTTATATATATAAATGGTCAGCATGACAGGGTAGAAGTATATCAAAGGTATGTGTGATGATAATTTAAATAATTACTTGTATGCCTGTATAGATAATACATTTAATACCAGAGGTTAATTTATAAGGATGTTATACATAGAAGCATAGGGTGAAATCATAATCATAATTGAAATCATATTGGAATAAATATTATCCAGCTATAAGAGGGGAAAACAGAGGAAAGGGAGGTGATTAGAATTATAATAGGATATTGGAATAAATATCAACCAGATATAGATATAATACCAAGGGTTTTTAAATAAGGATGATAAACAAAGAAGCATAGGGCAATTGGAATCATATTGGGATACCTATTATCCAGATATGAGAGGGGAAAACAGAGAAAAGGCGGATGATTAGAATTATACTGGGATATTGGAAAAAATATTAACCAGATATGGAAAGGAGAAACCAAAGGGGGGGGGGGGGGGGAAATGAAATGTCAATACACCATATTAAAAAAAAAAATAGTAAAGATAAACAGAAACCCATTATATGTATATATAAAAAAGGACAGTTGCTAGGATCACTAATTTATACATACTTACTGGGCAATAAGAACAGCAACCACCCTCGATATGTCATGTCACCCCAAAAAGGATCAGTAACTATCTCGTAATATCGTATGGCCTGTGATTAATAAAAAGGTAATTATTATAAATAAGTGTAATTAACCATAATGAGATAAGTTACTAGTATTTTCTCGCAAGATTTTTACATCATAGTGGCAATTTCTATTTCTTCATTAAGGCCCCCAGGTGAAAGGATACCCAAAGTATATATCCAAAAGGTTTCTCTCGCACATAACTTTTGATAGTGTTCAGCTTCCGGGAGGAGTTTGGACACCTACCTAACCCAGACCTGTAAGCCTATGGTGGATTTGTTATGGAATTCTGCAAAATGCCGGGGAACACTATGTTTATCCTTGCCCTCTTCAATAAAATGTCTGTGCTCCCAAAATCTTTTTTTGAGTGGTCGGATAGTACTGACCTAGAGTTGTCCACAGGGGCAGAATAAAGAGTAAATTACAAAGTCTGAAGAACAATTATAAAAAATGTTCAGCTTGTAGATTTTTACCTTGGCTGAAAAGTCTTTCTTGATAGGTTTGACAAAATGGCATATCTTGCACAGGGCCTTACGGCATTTATACATTCCTACTAGTGGTATTAGACATGGTTGGGTAGATAAAAAAGTATAGCATATTTAAGTTTGCTGGGAGCAATCCTGTTCTTGAAATTGGGGGCCCTGCGGCAGGTGACTCTTGGCCTATGGAATAATAGTTTTGAGATGAGGGTCTTCTTTTAGGATATTCCAGTGTTTTGCTAATACTTTTTCCATTTACAGATATTGGTTATGAAAGGTAGTTATAAACTCCATGGAATGATCATTATTCTCTCTATTTGTGTTTCTGGGTCTGTCATTCAAATACATTTTAAATGCCTGATTAGCCAAGGGCTCAGTGTATACTTTGTTGAGGAATTTTTTTTTTTAGGACGAGACTTTGTTCAATATCATCGTCATCTCATGTACATTTTTGTCCCAACCAACAAAATTGTCCCTTAGAAATGTTCTTAGTCCATTTAGGATAATGGCAGCTGTCATAATAAAGGAAAGAATTCCCAGAAGTAGGTTTGGTATAACTGGTATAGCATGTTTTTTGCCATCTTTGTGACTGACTTCTAAATCCAGAAAAGCTAGTACTTCGGCATCTTGGACATAGGTAAAAGTAAGTCTGTACAGATTGGTATTACAGTAATCTACAAGTGGATGCTCCTTGTTTCCCTTGTCCTATTGCTGTCCTGGTCTGCCTTTGAGAGACATTGGTGTGGTACAGTGCTCGTCATTGGGCCCTACCCCACAGTGGAAGCGCCTTTTGGGGTGTCCACCTTTTTCTGTGGGGCACGTTCAACCCCTGGATATGTTCACACCATTCAGTGTGCTATGAGAGATCACTTGGGAGTGACTGGAAAGCTTGGCAATTGCTTTTTTCAACTATTGTGATTAGGGTTGAGCGGACACCTAGATGTCCGTGTTCGACGGGTTCGGCCGAACTTTAAAAAAAAGTCCGGGTCCGTGTCCCGGACTTTTACCGAACTTTTCCCGGACACCGAACCCCATTGAAGTCAATGGGGACCCGAACTTTAAGGCACTAAAATGGCTCTAAAACACCAATGGAAAGGGCTAGCGTGCTGCAAATGGCAGCAAAACGTAGTTAAGAGCATGGCAAGTGCTCTGCAAACAAATGTGGATAGGGAAATAACTTAAAACAACAAAAAAAAAACAGAAAAATAAAACAATGTTCTTCATCTCTGAAGGACGAGGCCCATATGGAGTAGGTTGAGGTGGTGGTGGATGTGGCGGTGTCATAGGCGTGCGCACAGGGTGTGCCGGGTGTACCTGGGCACACCCTAATCACCTAGGGCACATAGCATTATCGCTCTGTTTGCCAGTGAGGAGATGGGAAAGATCTCCCTCGGACCTGCTCTGCTCTATTTCTCTTTGCCAGCAGGGAGAGTAATGTATCGGGGCCATGTACATGTAGGCAAACACATGCATGTGTATTTCAACTTTGGGGTGCACACCCTAATGCAATAGGCTGCGCACACCTATGGGCGGTGTAGGTGGAAGCGGCGGTGGAGGAGGACCAGGGCCGGATTAAGAGCATCATGGTCTTGGTGCTGAGGATTTTGAAGGGCCTTAAGGGCCGTGCCTTGGCATGCACCCAGAGGAGGAAGGGTGCAGCCATGCATGCCTAATTCAACATGGGATGCTGTCTCTGAAGCCCATAAACACATCCATGCATCGGCAACTGTCCCTCCTTGTCAGGCCTTCGCGCTGTGTGGGGAGGTTCTGAGGGTGCTGCCTGGGGAAGCGAGCATAGAAGCCAGACTTCTGTGTTTACAAGTGACAGAAGAGCGGTCACAGTGAATATGGCCAACCCGGGGCCTATATAAAAGGTAGGGGCCTGGAGCTGCAGCTCCAATAGCCCCTACGTTAATCTGGCCCTGAGGAGGAGGACGAGGTAGCCAACACTGCTTCTTTTCACAAATTTTAAATGAGGGTACACCCCAAAAGAGTGAGAAAGAGCAAAAATGGAACAATGGGTGGGTAAGGTCGGTATCCATTGCTATTCTGCACAAGGTACGGAAAAGTCCCGTGGGATCCATGCCTGGTTCATTTTAATGAACGTGAGCTTGTCCACATTGTCTCTGGACAGGCGGCTGCGCTTGTCTGTTATAACGCCCCCAGCCGTGCTAAATACCCGTTCAGATAATACACTGGCTGCAGGGCACGCCAGCACCTCCAAGGCGTAAAGGGCAAGCTCAGGCCATGTGCCCAATTTGGAGACCCAGAAGTTGAAGGGGGCAGACCCCTCATTCACTACATGTAGGCGTGTGCACACATACTGCTCCACCATGTTGGTAAAATGCTGCCTCCTGCTAAGACGTTCCATCTGAGCTGCTGGTGCTGCTGTTTGTTGTGGCGTGCTGACAAAGCTTTTCCACATTTCGGCCATGCTAACCCTGCCTTCTGAGGTGCTGGCGGTGCCCTGGTTGCGTTGGCGACCTCCTCCTCCTCCTCCTCCTCTGCCTTGTGCTTCCACTGTGGCCCCGCTGTCAGATGGGAATGCCAGCAGCATCGCATCTACCAGCGTGCGCTTGTACTCGCGCATCTTGCGATCGCGCTCCAGTGAGTGAATTAAGGACGGTACGTTGTCCTTGTAACGGGGATCCAGCAGCGTGGCCACCCAGTAATCAGCACAAGTTAGAATGTGGGCAACTCGGCGGTCGTTGTGGAGACACTGCAGCATGTAATCGCTCATGTGTGCCAGGCTGCCCAGAGGCGACGAAAGGCTGTCCTCTGTGGGAGGTGTATCGTCCGTGTCCTCTGTATCCCCCCAGCCACGCACCAGTGATGGCCATGAGCTGGCCTGGGTGCCACCCTGCTGTGAACATGGTTCCATCTCCTCCTCCAGCTCCTCCTCCAGCTCCTCCTCCAGCTCCTCCTCCTCCTCATCCTCCAGAACTGTGCCCCTGCTGGACAATTGTGTCCCTGGCATTTGTGTGTGCAGGAACACACCCTCGGAGCCCCTTGCGAATGACTGCCCTGAAAGCCTTTGAAATGTTACCTCTTCATCCTCCTCCTCCTCCTCCTCATCCTGTGCCACATCCTCTTCCATCATCGCCCGAATTGTTTTTTCAAGGAGGCATAGAAGTGGGATAGTTAAGCTGAGAACGGCGTCATTGCCACTGGCCATGTTGGTGGAGTACTCAAAACAGCGTAACAAGGCACACAGGTCTCGCATGGAGGCCCAGTTATTGGTGGTGAAGTGGTGCTGTTCCGCAGAGCGACTCACGAGTGCGTGCTGCAGCTGAAACTCCACTATGGCCTGCTGCTGCTCGCACAGTCTTTGCAGCATGTGCAAGGTGGAGTTCCACCTTGTGGGCACGTCACATATGAGGCGGTGAGCGGGAAGGCCGAAGTTACGCTGCAGCGCTGCCAGGCGAGCAGCAGCAGGGTGAGAACGCCGAAAGTGCGCACAGACGGCCCGCACTTTATGCAGCAGCTCTGACATATCGGGGTAGTTTTTAAGGAACCTCTGCACCACCAAATTCAGCACATGCGCCAGGCAAGGGATGTGCGTCAAACCGGATAGGCACAGAGCTGCTATGAGATTTCGCCCATTATCGCACACCACCAGGCCGGGCTTTAGGCTCGCTGGCAGCAACCACTCATTTGTCTGCTGTTCCATGCTCCTCCACAACTCCTGCGCGGTGTGTGGTTTGTCCCCCAAACAGGCAAGTTGTAAAACTGCCTGCTGTCGTTTAGCCCTGGCCGTGCTGAAGTTGGTGGTGAAGGTGTTACGCTGTCCAGATGAGGAGGCGGTAGAGGATGAGGTAGCGGAGTAGGATGAGTTAGGAACAGGAGGCAAACTGAAGCGCCCTGCAATCCTCGGTGGTGGAAGGACATGCGCCAAATTGCTATCCGCCTCAGGCCCATCCGCCACTGCATTTACCCAGTGTGCCGTTAGGGAGATATAACGCCCCTGACCGTGCTTACTGGTCCACGTATCGGTAGTTAGGTGGACCTTGGCACAGATGGCGTTGCGCAGTGCACACCTGATTTTTTCCCCCACTTGGTTGTGCAGGGAAGGGATGGCTTGCCTGGAAAAGTAGTGGCGGCTGGGCACGACGTACTGTGGGACAGCCACCGACATAAGGTTTTTAAAACTGTGCGTCTCCACCAGACGGAATGACAGCATTTCAAAGGCCAAGAATTTTGAAATGCTGGCATTCAGGGCCAGGGATCGCGGGTGGGTAGGGGGGTACTTCCTCTTCCTCTCAAGTGTTTGAGAGATGGAAAGCTGAACGCTTCCACGGGACATTGTGGAGATGGTTGTTGGTGACCCAGGTGGTGGTGTTGCTGACAGATCGTCTGTTTGCGGGGTGGCAGGTGCCGGTATCACTACAGATGTGGCTGGAGCGGCCGAGACTGCAGCAGAAGAGGAAGCAGGATGAGCCAGAGACGTTTCTTGGTTTTGAAGGTGTGTACTCCACTGCAGCTCGTGCTTTGCACTTAGATGCCTGATCATGCAGGTTGTTCTCAGGTTGAGAAGGTTTATGCCTCGCTTCAAGCTCTGATTGCACAGGGTGCAAACCACTCGTGTCCTGTCATCAGCACATTTTCTAAAGAACTTCCACGCTAGAGAACTCCTTTGAGCTGACTTTGGTGCGCTCGTTCCCTTGCTGCGTTGGGCAGTAGCGGGCGTAGTGTCTAGGGCACGGCCGCTCCGCTTCTGCACCCTGCTCCCTCTTCTGCTGTGCTGGTGGCTCTGTGCGACCACCGCCTCTTCCTCCAAACTACTCAGGTCACCTGCATGACGTTCATTTCATGTGGGGTCGAGGACCTCATCGTCCTCCACATCATCTTCCACCCAGTCTTCACCCCTGCCCTCCTTGTCGGTCTCCACAATGCTGAACGCCGCAGCAGTTGGCACCTGCGTTTCGTCATCATCGGAGACGTGCTGCGATGATCCTTGCATGTACTCATCTTGAGAAATAAGTGGTTGGGCATCGCTGCACTCAATCTCTTCCACTTCTGGGGCAGGGCTAGGTGGATGGCCCTGGGAAACCCTGCTGACAGAGTCATCAAAAAGAAGAAGAGACTGCTGTATGGCTTGGGGCTCAGACTGCTTGCCTGATTTGCAAGGGGGTGAGGTGAAAGACGGTTGGACATCGGCTGCAGGTGCCAACTGTGACCTTTCTGCAGTAGACTGGTGGGAGACAATGTGAAGGAACTGGAGGCACTGTCAGCAGCAAACCAATCTACTATCGCCTCCACTTGTTCTGGCCTCATCACTTCTAGGGGCGTATGATGCCCTACCAAATACTGATGCAGGTTCTGTCGCCTACTCACACTTGAGGAAGGTGTTTCACTTGTGCGTGTAGCTGGCACAGATCGACCACGTCCTCTCCTTGCAACAGGAGCTCTACCAGCAGCACCACGACCCAGGCCACGGCCCTTATTTGACGGTCTCCTCATATTTCTGTAATTTAAGATCTTGCCCTAGAAAGGTTTTTATTGAATAACGGAATAGGAAATATGATCCAAAAAAGTGTATGTATCTCGCACGTACAAAACCACACTAGGCCCCAATTACTATTGTTTCTACCCCTAAAAGGATGGATGAGGAGTAGGAGGAGTATGGAACAGACAGCACCCTCAAATCTTCAGAAGTATGAGATGAACCTCAAAAACTTGGAAAGGTGGATCTCACACGTACCGACACAGACTATCCCGCAATTCAATTGATCCTCAAAGGTTTTTATTGAATAGCGGAATAGGAAATATGATCAAAAAAAGTGTATGTATCTCGCACGTACACCACCACACTAGGCCCCAATTACTATTGTTTGTACCCCTAAAAGGATGGTTGAGCAGTAGGAGGAGGAGTATGGAACAGGCAGCACCCTCAAATCTTCAGAAGTATGAGATGAACCCCAAAAACTTGGAAAGGTGGATCTCACACGTACCGACACAGACTATCACGCAATTTAATTGATCCCCAAAGGTTTTAATTGAATAGCGGAATAGAAAATATGATCAAAAAGAAAGTGTATGTATCTCACACGTACACCACCACACTAGGCCCCAATTACTATTGTTTGTACCCCTAAAAGGATGGTTGAGCAGTAGGAGGAGGAGTATGGAACAGGCAGCACCCTCAAATGTTCAGAAGTATGAGATTGTGTTCACTGTACCCCACAAAGATTGTGTTCACTGCACCCCACAAAGATTGTGTTCACTGCACCTCAAAAAGGATTTTGTTCACTGCACCCCACAAAGATTGTGTTCACTGCACCCTAAAAGGATTTTGTTCACTGCACCCCAAAAAGATTGTGTTCACTGTACCCCCCAAAGATTGTGTTCACTGCACCCCACAAAGATTGTGTTCCCTGTACCCCACAAAGATTGTGTTCACTGCACTCCACAAAGGATTTTGTTCACTGCACCCCAAAAAGATTGTGTTCACTGCACCCCAAAAAGGATGTTGTTCACTGCACCCCAAAAAGGATTTTGTTCACTGCACCCCAAAAAGTTTGTGTTCACTGCACCCCACAAAGATTGTGTTCACTGCACCCCACAAAGGATTTTGTTCACTGCACCCCAAAAAGATTGTGTTCACTGTACCCCCCAAAGATTGTGTTCACTGCACCCCACAAAGGATTTTGTTCACTGCACCCCAAAAAGATTGTGTTCACTGTACCCCCCAAAGATTGTGTTCACTGCACCCCACAAAGATTCTGTTCACTGTACCCCACAAAGATTGTGTTCACTGCACCCCACAAAGGATTTTGTTCACTGCACCCCAAAAAGATTGTGTTCACTGCACCCCAAAAAGGATGTTGTTCACTGCACCCCAAAAAGGATTTTGTTCACTGCACCCCAAAAAGATTGTGTTCACTGCACCCCACAAAGGATTTTGTTCACTGCACCCCAAAAAGATTGTGTTCACTGTACCCCCCAAAGATTGTGTTCACTGCACCCCACAAAGGATTTTGTTCACTGCACCCCAAAAAGATTGTGTTCACTGTACCCCCAAAGATTGTGTTCACTGCACCCCACAAAGATTCTGTTCACTGTACCCCACAAAGATTGTGTTCACTGCACCCCACAAAGGATTTTGTTCACTGCACCCCAAAAAGATTGTGTTCACTGCACCCCAAAAAGGATTTTGTTCACTGCACCCCAAAAAGGATGTTGTTCACTGCACCCCAAAAATGATTTTGTTCACTGCACCCCAAAAGATTGTGTTCACTGCACCCCACAAAGATTGTGTTCACTGCACCCCACAAAGGGTTTTGTTCACTGCACCCCAAAAAGTTTGTGTTCACTGCACCCCAAAAAGGATTTTGTTCACTGCACCCCAAAAATGATGTTGTTCACTGCACCCCAAAAAGGATTTTGTTCACTCCACCCCAAAAAGATTGTGTTCACTGCACCCCACAAAGATTGTGTTCACTGCACCCCAAAAAGGATTTTGTTCACTGCACCCCAAAAAGATTGTGTTCACTGCACCCCACAAAGATTGTGTTCACTGCACCCCACAAAGGATTTTGTACACTGCACCCCAAAAAGATTGTGTTCACTGCACCCCACAAAGATTGTGTTCACTGCACCCCACAAAGGATTTTGTTCACTGCACCCTAAAAAGATTGTGTTCACTGTACCCCCCAAAGATTGTGTTCACTGCACCCCACAAAGATTGTGTTCACTGTACCCCACAAAGATTGTGTTCACTGCACCCTAAAAGGATTTTGTTCACTGCACCCCAAAAAGGATGTTGTTCACTGCACCTTAAAAAAGGATTTTGTTCACTGCACCCCAAAAAGGATGTTGTTCACTGCACCCCAAAAAGGATTTTGTTCACTGCACCCCAAAAAGATTGTGTTCACTGCACCCCACAAATATTGTGTTCACTGCACCCCACAAAGGATTTTGTTCACTGCACCCCAAAAAGATTGTGTTCACTGCACCCCAAAAAGGATTTTGTTCACTGCACCCCAAAAAGGATGTTGTTCACTGCACCCCAAAAAGATTGTGTTCACTGCACCCCACAAAGATTGTGTTCACTGCACCCCACAAAGGATTTTGTTCACTGCACCCCAAAAAGATTGTGTTCACTGCACCCCAAAAAGGATGTTGTTCACTGCACCCCAAAAAGGATTTTGTTCACTGCACCCCAAAAAGATTTTGTTCACTGCACCCCAAAAAGGACGTTGTTCACTGCACCCCAAAAAGATTGTGTTCACTGCAGCTCACACACAGAAAAATGGATGTGGATCACTGACACCTGCCTATCTCCTATCCCACACCACACAGCAATATCGATTGTAGTTTGTAGAACACAGTTTCCCTAAAATTCAGCAGCAGCAGCCTCTCCCTAACAGGATTGAGAAGAGATCGTAGATCAGGATTGAGTGCAGACCCCACCCCCCACACAGCAATATCGATTGTACTTTGTAGAAGACACTGACCCTATAATTCAGCAGACTCTATCCCTAAAATGCCTACAACTCGCCCTGCCTAAACACTCCGACCTGTCCCTCAATTCTATCCGGACACAAATGGTTTTTTCCTGCCTGTCTTTCCCTAATCAGCAGCCAGCAAGTTGATGTGTGCTCTGTCCCTGATCTAAGCAGCAGAATGAAGACGCTGCGGCTGCCTGGAACTTATAAAGACTTGGTCACATGCTTCAGACGGCCAATCACAGCTACTGAGACATTTGCAGGCATGGCTGGGATGGCTTAAGGCACACCAGTTAAACGATTGTTGATTGGCTGTTGAAAGCCCGCCATGAAAAGAGCGCCAAAGCATGCAAAACCCGGAAATAAAACGACCGAACACGGACTTTTACCCGAACATACAGTAAAGTGTCCGTGTCCGTGTTCGGGTACAAAAAATCCAATTATTCGGTACGAACACGAATAATACAGTCCGTGTTCGCTCAACACTAATTGTGATGTGATAAAGTCTGTAGAAACAAAGTACTACGTGTGGACCTTGAAGAAGCTACTGTATGAGCACAACGCTTAGCGAAACACGTAGTGCTTATAAGTACTATCTCTACATGGAACATATCCAGGCAGCTTTGCCCACAATATAGTTGTAATAACCCTTTTTATACAGTTTATGCTTTTATCTCTGTTTTGATAAAATAATAAAGATGTTGTTTTAATAATAGTGTGTGATCCACCAAATTTATGACAACCCCACAGCCTTTTAAGTCCATTGGTAAGAAGAGCAATGTGGGTTAACCTCCCTATTTTGGGGATGAGTTTCCCAACATTATAGACCCGAAGGGTCCTTCTCTTTTTTCTGTCTTCAAACAATGTCAGCGCTATATAAATCCTATATAATAATAATAATAATTGATCATCAGCCTCTTCCAATCCCCTTGTTTTGACGTAAACAATCTGGTAGGAGAAGAGAGCAGAGTGATCAGAGGATGACCTCATCTTCTGCTGCTTTTTTCGCTGTCAAGGCAGAATGCTGGAATGTCAGGGGTGGAGAGAGGACACCACCAGTATCCTATGAAATACAAATAATTTATAAGGTGAAATTGCTTTTTTCTATGAATGCCATGGGTTTAGCTTTAAACCTATCATGATTCAGCTTAAGAAGCAATCATAATGCTCAGTCTCAAATTGTTATAATTATGCAAGTTTACTTATGGAATATATATACAGTTGTGCTCATAAGTTTATATACCCTGGCAGAATTTATGATTACTTAGCCATTTGTCTGAGAATATGAATGATAACACAAAAACTTTTCTTCCACTCATGGCTAGTGTTTGGTTGAAGCCATTTATTATCAGTCAACTGTGTTTACTCTTTTTAAATCATAATGACAACAGAAACTACCCAAATGACCCTGATCAAAAGTTTACATACCCTGGTGATTTTGGCCTGATATCATGCACACAAGTTGACACAAAGGGGTTTGAATGGTTATTAAAGGTACCCATCCTCACCTGTGATCTGTTTGCTTGTAATTAGTGTGTGTGTATAAAAGGTCAGTGCGTTTCTGGACTCCTGACAGACCCTTGCATCTTTCATCCAGTGCTGCACTGAATTTTCTGGATTCTGAGTCATGGGGAAAGCAAAAGAATTGTCAAAGGATCTGCGGGAAAAGGTAGTTGAACTGTATAAAACAGGAAAGGGATATAAAAAGATATCCAAGGAACTGAGAAAGTCAGTCAGCAGTGTTCAAACTCTAATCAAGAAGTAGAAAATGAGTGGTTCTGATGAAACCAAACCACGGTCAGGTATACCAACTAAAATTTCAGCCACAACTGCCAGGAAAATTGTTCAGGATGCAAAGAAAAACCCACAAATAACTTCAGGTGAAATACAGGACTCTCTGAAAACATGTGGTGTGGCTGTTTCAAGATGCACAATAAGGAGGCACTAGAAGAAAGATGGGCCACATAGTCGAGTCGCCAGAAGAAAGCCATTACTATGGAAATGCCAAAAAGTATCTAGCTTACAATATGCCAAACAGCACAGAGACAAGCCTCAAACCGTCTGGCACAAAGTCATTTGGAGTGATGAGACCAAAATTGAGCTTTTTGGCCACAACCATAAACGCTACATTTGGAGAGGGAGTCAACAAGGCCTATGATGAAAGGTACACCATTCCTACTATGAAACATGGAGGTGGATCGCTGATGTTTTGGGGATGTGTGAGCTAAAAAGGCACAGGAAATTTGGTCAGAATTGATGGCAAGATGAATGCAGCATGTTATTAAAAAATACTGGAGGTAAATTTGCATATATCAGCCCGGAATGGGACATACTTGGACATTCCAACATGACAATAACCCTAAACACAAGGCCAAGTTGACCTGTCATTGGCTATAGCAGAATAAAGTGAAGGTTCTGGAGTTGCCATCTCAGTCTCCTGATATCAATATCATTGAGCCACTCTGGGGAGATCTCAAACGTGCATTTTATGCAAGACAGCCCAAGAATTTACAGGAACTGGAGGATTTTTGCCAGGAAGAATGGGCAGCTTTAAAATCTGAGAAGATAAAGAGCCTCATCCACAAATACCATAAACACTTCAAGCTGTCATTGATGTTAAAGGGGGCAATACATGGTATTAAGAACTGAGGTATGTAAACTTTTGATTAGGGTCATTTGGGTAGTTTCTGTTGTCATTATGATTTAAAAAGAGTAAACACAGTTAATTGACTTCACTGGCATCATTTTACAGCTCAATGCATGTTGGCACATTATCTTGTGTTGCACTGTGGATTTCAATACCTTGAGCTGTGCTAAACAGTTCTAATCTTACCAATATATAGAGGTGCATACATTACCTATAAATTATATTCAAATAAAGAAAAAAAAAGTAAATGTCCAGATGACAGAAAGTCCTCTAAATAAGTGTTCATATCAGGGTCACAACCTCAAAATAGTTCTCCACCACCAACGCATTGGAAAATCTGTGCATCAAAGGCCACCACCTAAATGGTAAAACTACAAGGATACCAGCTGTACATGACCTTCTGATTAGAGAAAGGGAGCAAAGAGCCCCTTAAACTGTGTTTTAGTCACCACTAATCCGTTTGCACTCTCCCAGGGTAACAAGGATCCTTACAGAGATCATGCACACATCGTCATTCCAGCAGCATTCACATGGGAGCATGGAAGCAAACACTCCACATAGTGTAAAAAGGCTTCTTACCAAATTTATTAAAATTAGAAATGCACTTACATCAAAGGTTAAAATATTGCACAATGTACAACTCATTTCGCTGGCAAATACTGGAAAACACCTGATCTTCCAGGAATGTAATAAAGTGATGACATCAGCACATAGCTTCACCCTACACATTTTGTCATAGGTGACGTCTTCTGGGGCAAGCTTGTATTTTTAAGATTGAGGTGGTGGTCTTTTATGCACAGATTTTCCAATGTATTGTCGGTGGAGAACTATTTTGAGGTTGTGACCCTGATAAGAACACTTAATAAAGGACTTTCTGTCAGGTGGACTTTTACTTTTTCTTCTTTATTTAAATTTAATTTATATGTAACATATGCACATTTATATACTGGTAAGACTAGAACTGTGTAGCGCAGCTAAGGTATTGAAATTTAAGATTTACTGTGAAAAATATCTCACAGTAGAGCTGTTACTTTTTTGTGTTTTAAGGTATATATTATATCATAATGTTTTGATTCTATACGCAAGTGCAGTTTCTTTCAGTTTTCTAGTTTGTGTTGCACTGTGGCAAGGTGCGTTGGGGTGTCATTCAGAATGGTGCATTGTTCAAAATGAATGGCAAAGCATTGCACCAACATAACAGGAATAAACACAGAAATTTAACAGAGCCTAACAGAAATAGAATCTATTTTTGTGTGTATTATTGGGGAAACTCGTCTTCTCTTTCTGCCCCAGAGATGCAATAAAAAGTTAAAGGAAACCTCCAAAATTGAGGGGAATTCACCTCTTAGACAGTTACTTCTTGTTCTGGGGACTACTCAATTGGGGTATTTTTTCCTACCATATGACTACCCACACTGGCCTTTTTTCCTCCCACTGTCCACTGATACCAGTATTTTTCCTCTACCTGTCTACCAACACTGGACATTTTTTCCTCCTCTTGGCTACTGACGCCAGACATTTTCTTCCCTTGACCATGAACAGTCTTTTTTTTTTTTTTTGCTGACCACTAATGATCCTTTAGGTTTATGTGTCTGTAACCTCTCTTTGGGTTATAGTAGTTAGGGAGTGTTTTGTGGGTACAAGGACTGTGGCATATTGTATGTGTGCAGTTTGTACTGCAAGTAGGCTTAGATCATATTTACCCATGTTCCTTTAGCACATTTTAGGGACACCCACTCTTTTCCACAGCCTTTACAAAGTTTCCCTCCATCTAGGCTTCCTATATTGTGAAAAATGCAAATAGAGAAGTTGATCTCCCTGATGGAAACAGAGACGGCAACAAAAACTTCATAAAGAGACAAACTCTTTTCTTCTATATCCAAAACTAAATGAGATATAGCTTTTAGGCAAAGACTTTGTACTTCTCTTCTGCCAAAAAAAAAACACTTTTCTTTTTTCTTCTAGCAGTTATTATTTTGAGTACTCTACCCTGTGCAGCCAACGCTAAACTGTTGAATTATCCATGGACTACACCTCCCAGCAGGCCAACCTCTCCAGTGGAGAATTATGGGGAAGGCTTTAAAGGGGTCCATCAAGTGAGCATCGGTCCGCCACTCCATCCACTGACACTGCAGTTGCAGCCTAAATAGGATGAACTTTGCTCTGCCATGCCAGGGGTATCCTTGCATCATCTCTGAAAGCAGAGGTGCCCAGCAGACTGCTGAATCAGCTGACCGAACAGCCCTTTTGACCCTATAGCTAGACGAAGGACCGACTTGCATTGTTTGTGGTCATCATGATTGGTGAATGGGCACATGCCCAAAATCCCATTGCCACATCACTTTTGAACACTATATACAGACTCGGATTGCCAAGAGGACCTGTCATTAGTCAGACCAAGTATCTTGGCACTGATTGCTGATCACTTTTGATATACTTTAAGGACCTTTGCTTCTCTGAGCTCCAACTGCCGGCGAAGATAATTACAAGGCCTTTTATTCAGAACACTACCCTTTTTGCTTTTAAGGGGGACACGTTACTATTACCTGTACTACTCAATCTCTCATTAAGATTAGAGGTATTATAGGCAAGCCTGGGTTTTCCCTTTAGTGGTAGTACTGACATCAACAAGTGACCCCTTTGAAAATCCGTTTGCTTAATTCCTGTTACTGTCTGTTATTTTGGATATTATTGTCATTCATTTGTTATTGCTGTTTTCATTCAACTGCTCTGAAAGTTACCTCAACTGAGTCTTGGTTGCTGTTTTCCAGGACTTGGCAGATATGACACTCTTATATAACCTCTTTCTCTGATGAAGTAAAACTAAGAAGGCTGAACTCAGTTTGCATTGTGTCGGTGTCCTTTTTAAAGGTATACACATCATGTCCGAACATAGAGTGTCAGATGGGCTGGAAAGTTCACAGGGTCAAGGCTGCACAGAGGAACTAAGTGGCCCTTGCAGGGGTAGCGCCACATACTGTATACCATAGTTTTTAGACTCTATAACTTTACACAGACTAAATAATATACACTTATTTTTTTACTAAAGAAATCTAGCAGAATACATTTTGGCCAAATTAATGAAGAAAGACTATTTATTTGCAGGGCAGAAAGCAGAGCAAAGAAATACATTTTTTTTCTAAATTGTCAGTCTTTTTTCCTTTATATAGAAAAACATTTAAAAAGCACAGTGGTGATTAAAGGAGTTGTAAAGGCAGAAGGTTTTTTTATCCTAATGCATTGTATGCAATAAAATAATAAAATAATAAAACCCTTCTGTGTGTAGCAGCCTCCCCAGCACCCCTAATACTTACCTGAGCCCCATCTCTATCCAGCAATGTCCACGAGTCCCTCGGCCGTCCCGGACTCTCCCTCCTGATTGGCTGAGGCACAGCAATGGCGCCATTGGCTCCCACTGCTGTCAATCAAAGTCAGTTAGCCAATCAGCAGAGGGGGTGAATGGCTGCTCTGTGTCTGAATGGACACACGGAGCTGCAGCTTAGCTCAGCTGCCCCCGTAGCAAGCTCCTTGCTGTGGCGGCACTCAACAGGAGGGAGGGGCCAGGAGCAGCAAAGAGAGACCCGATAAAAGGGAGGATTCGGGCTGCTCTGTGCAAAACCAACTACACAGGGCAGGTAAGTATAACATGTTTGGTATTTAAAAAAAAAAAAACACAAGACTTTACAATCACTTTAAATACCACCCAAAAAAGTAGAAAGAAAATGAAATAAAATTGCGAAACATTTTGTCAGACTCATTAATTGTCATTCAAAGTGTGACAGCACTGAAAACTGAAAAATGGTCTGGACTGGAAGGGGGTTATAGTCTTTAAGTGATTAAAGGAAGAATCTTTTTGATTTCTACTGGTGGTACAGTTATACATAATACATAAAGTTCCAGCTATTAGATATGTCACTCATAAGGATAAGTAAAATATAGTTTTATTAATGTTAATATTGTTTCATTTATTTGAAAACCTGTTGGCCTTATTAGCCCATTTTAATGTATTTCTGTTTATAAATTATTCCTTTTTATAACACGATTTGATTTTTGACATGCATTTAAAATAATAATTTTCTTATGTAAGATTTTTGCCTTTGTTGAACAAAATAATTTCCATAATAGTTTTGGAAAAGAAAACCATTTTAAAAAATTGAGCCAAACTAAATAAACCTAGCTATTTTATGCACCTTTACCCTTACCGAAGCCTCATATCTTTGACAGTATTACACTGATTTACTAAACACAAGTTCTTGTCCAGAAAATTTTGGATGCCCTAACTTCCTGCCTTCAATCCCCCAGTGAGTTTATGTTCCCTACATGTCCAAAATAAAGAATTGTAGTTCCATGGAAGGAATAAATCGTGCAAGTGTTGTTTTTGTAGGGCAAATAAACATAAAATACAAGTTGCCTTCTATAAAAAAAAAAAGTATTTGCAAGCAAAGAGAAAACTTCATATTCCCAGTGTTATAGTTTGTGATCATGCTGCTCTATGTGCATGCAAATACCACTATTGCAAATATTTTCCACATATTTTCACAATCTTAAAATTATTTTAATTGCAGATAGCAGAATTAGAATGTCTTATTGAAGGCAGAATGCTATTTGCATGTGTTTGGAGCTAAGATTGGAAGACACAAGACTCCAATTAAGAACTTCCAGGCAAAGAGTAGATGGTTATATTTTATTCAAGTTATAGAGAACCTTGTAATTCCTCTTAGTTGGTGCTGCACCTTTCTATTTCATTATTCTGCATGGTTTAGCCATAGGTACAGTATCTATGGTTGACCAGTAGGAGTAAATAAACACACACATTGTAACTAATGCTCTTCTTACTACTGCTCTAAACAATGGTGCAACTTAAAACAGTGGTACACTAGTGTCTCATAGGAAATATTGGTCTGACCAATTCTTTTAGTATTTTATTTTTTACTTGTGTAGCACCCTCCTAGGTGGGTGCTAGGAAAAAGTATATGGGTGGCCCTGTCTGCATATCAGGGGGGCCTGATCATTTAGTTAGGCTGTCACATGCTTCCAGGTGTGATCTGTTGTGCCTGGGGAGTCTCCCCACTGTGTCCAATGAGGGGACCACTCCAGAAGGTCAGAGGGATCCGGGAGCCAGCTTACATGTGGAGAATGTTTAGAGAAAGGGGGTGTCAGTGTCTAAACCATGAAGATAAGTGAGAATAGAAATTTTCATTCGCTATTGTCACAGAATAGGCGGGCTCGGGGCGCACTGCTCTGCTCCCCGGCCGCCACGTCTGCGCACAGCTTAGAGGGAACAGCCGGTTCTGCAAACTTGCAGAAATTTAGTAACCGGTTCTATGGAACCGGTGCGAACCGGCTGAATCCCATCACTGGTTGCAAACCTCTGCTATACTTTGCAGGATCTTATAAAGAAATATCTCTTTTAGGTTTTGGCCCTTATGATGTTTATCAGTATTGTAAGCCCCAGCTTTTAAATTTTAATTTTTACTGGCCTCAATTCATGAAATTATATTTACCACTTTAAGATTAGCGGTAAAATAACGGATAGCTTTTTTTTCCCCAAAATTTTTGCCATTCATCAAAAAAAATCAGAATTTTATTGCATGACGTTGCATGATTTTATTGCATGACGTCTATTGGTGTTTCTTCTTTTCAGGTGGACACTTCTGAGGGACCTAGAAGATGAAGAAATAATGAGAGAGGGTCTGGAGGAAAAGTCCAATGTCGTGGATCTGTAGGACAAATGGTGCTTTTTTAGACACTTTCATACCCTGCCCATTATAGGTGTGGACCACCTGGACCACTAATTATTTAACTTATGCATTTATGTATTTATTAACTTTAGTGAATTTACTTTTTTTTTATTTAAACAGTTTTTATTGAAATTTAACAGGCACATACATTTCAAAGCTGAAAACTGATCCATAAGAGATAAAGAAAGTACGTAGTTACAGAGAAGCAAAATAACTGAGATGCAATATTGGTATCAGTACAAGTATAGAGGAAAACTCAAGTTCAGACAACATAACAAGTTTTGAGTATAACTCTCAGATAGTCGAGGGCTCGCAGTGAGCCAGACGAGGGAAGTGCATGCTGAAACATGCCGGACTGATGACAAGGGGGGGTACGTGGATCCGAATGGTGACCCCCCCCCCAGCGTCTGCTTAGGAGGTCCCATCAGAGCCACCCCCATGCCTTCCTCTCACCCGCTCTGTGATTGCTGTCCCCGTTAATCGATTTATGAGAATTTAGTAAACAAAGATTTATGGGGATCTGATGAGATCTGAGACTTAAGACATGAAACCTTGGATTTTCCCAAGATTCCAGTTGCCAGGGAGATAGTTTAGTGAATTGACTTTAACGCTGTATGCGGTATTTACTGATCGTTTTTGCTATTTGAGGTAAATACTTCATTAAGGGATAGGGAGTTGACATTTTTAATATCGTGTTAATATTTGGATAAAAAGGGGGAGATTTACTAAAACTGATGTATACTGAACTTGGTGCAGCTGTTCATAGTAACCAATCATCTTCTGGGTTTTAATCTTAAAGCTTAAAGTGATTGTAAAGTCTCAATATTTTTTTCTAATAAAATAACAAACATGTTATACTTACCTGCCCTGTGTAATGGTTTTGGACAAGGCAGCCCAGATCCTCCTCTTCTTGGGTCCCTGCTTGGAGCTCCTGGCCCCTCCCTTCTGTTGTGTGCCCCCACAGCAAGCAGCTTGCTATGGGGGCACTCAAGCCATGCTGCAGCTCTGTGTATCCATTCAGACATGGGGCTGCCATTCGACCCCACCTCCTCTCTCTCTTGATTGGCTAACTGAGTTTGATTGACAGGAGAGAGAGTCCCAGATGGCTTAGGCATTCGTGGACATCGCTGGATACAGAGGGGGCTCAGGAAAGCATTAGGAGAGTGAAGGGGGCTGCTACACACAGACGGCTTTTATCTTAATGCATAGAATGTATTAAGAGAAAAAAAATGTTCTAACTTTACACGACTGTGGTTGAACATGTTACAGTTATAACCTGATTGGTTACTATGCACAACTCCAAATTATCACATGCAACATCCTTTAGTGAATTGAACCCAATACCCTTTATATTTTCATTGTTTTGGTTTTGAAACATTTCATGTATTTCATATTTTATTTCTGAATTTGCCATAGGTGAATTTTCTAAACACAAAAAAAAGACTGAATAGTAAAAATAAATACTGCATGTGATTCGGTGTAGTTTAGCATTTGAAGTCAAATCTTCACAAAATGTTCTGCCAAGATGTAGTCTGAACATCTCTTCATATTAATCACTTTCACCTGTGACACATCCTGCTTATCTTTTTTGCATCAGACAATCTGTCCGCCTTCATAAGCTGTTTTGTATTGCATGCACTCACTACAATTACTTGCTGTTTATAGTCCCAGCTGAATGCTCATCTCCCGCGAGAAGCTTTGCACTTAACCCAAAATACCAGTTTTTGTTGTGTTTTTATCTTTCGAAATAGTGCTTATAGGTTTTAGGAAGTTACCTTTTAATATATAAGCTATATTTGGAGTATGAGGCTCACTTTTTCTCTTGATAATACATAACAGTTTATCTACACGTGTCTTTATCTTGTCAGAATTTTATAACATGGTGTATTATTAATGCCCATTCCAATAATTTTCTTACAAGTGTTTTGAATCTAAGTATAGTATGAAAATATGGGTTTTTATTTAGCGGAGACCATTTGCAGCTGATATCAATCAAGATATTGGGGCACCTAAATAAATTGTATATATTAAAAAGTTGGCCACAGAAGCCAAGGGAACATCTACATTTCAAATATATATATATATATATATATATATAAACCAAGTTAGAGAGCGGCACTCACGGGTCTTGAAAGCTGAACGCACTATATATATATATATATATATATATATATATATATATATATGTAGCACTGCTCCCTAGGGAGCTTCTGAATGTGGATTCCCCTGGGTTACCAATAGCAACAGTCTGTAAAACTTATCACTTTAAGACTTGGCTCAGGTAATCAACAGTCCAGGAGATTTGTTTTTTTTTTGTGTTTTATTTTAGAACTTGGATGGGAGAAGGGATGAGTGGGATACTCCAACTTGAACTATGCACAATTTCTGAGGACAACTGACTGTAGTGTGTGCAGCAAGGCCGCTGCTTCACCTTGCCACTAAAGGGAAGTAAAATATATGTTCCTGAATGAATTCCTCTTCAGGGTCATAACCTGGCACCCCCTTTCTCACTTCCCGTGCATGCTAGCCCTTGTCCACTGACTCTCCACTGGAGTGGTCCCCTTCCTGGGCAGACCCCTGGCAAGCTTCCAGGTACTCACAAACACTGTTTTTCCCTGGGTTGCTCTGCCTTCAGCTCCACTTGTCAGTTTTCTGGACCTCCTGGTTCAGCATCACACACTTGGTCCACTAGGCCGACCGCCTGTGACCACCTTCCCTGCTGACAGGAGGAGAGACAGCTGTCACCCTCCTTTTTGGACCTGGCTTCCCGCACAAAAAAACACCCTGTCACATGTGCCCCTGGCTTTTATGACCTATCCCAGAATGCACCACTGTTGTGCCAACCCACCGGGACAGCCATAAAAGCCTGTGTGTCACTGACTAGGTTTCCTCCACTGTCCAACAGGCTATCCCATTGGATACTGTGGGCACATGCCCTCAGCCCAGATGAATCACACCCTGGACACACGCAACAGGCAGAACTAACAATCAGTCTCCCCTGATAAGCAGAGAGAGCTGCTAAGGTTTTACCAACCTAGCACCTATCTATATATATATATATATATATATATATATATATATATATATATATATATGTGTGTGTGTGTATATATATATATATATTAGTGTTTTTTCACACATCTTTTAGTGGTTATTTCATACAATTATTCCACTGAAATGATTCCGTGGCTGTTAATGTTCAATGCATATAAGCATGTCCTGTCAACTACAATGCAATCAAGAAAAGCATGTGCATACTAAGTAGCTATCAGTCTAGCTTTGAAGTCATGAGGACATGGAATTAATTCCTTCTTGGAACATTTTGGGGTAGATTTACTAAAGACAAATAGACTTTGCAAGTGCAGTTGTACACTGCACACTCAGTTGCTCCATAGCTTTTTTGCTTGCACATGATTGGATGATGGAAGTCAGCAGAGTTCCCCCTCATTTACTAAGTTGTTGAGCATCTGAACTTGCAAAATGCCACTGCATTCGCAAAGTGCACAGTCTATTTGCCTTTAGAAAATTAGCCACTATCTATCTTAAAATATGCTGGTCAGTTTTTGTATGAATATGGTAGGGGCAATAGGTAGTAACACTCTTTCAGGAAAAAAGCCTTTGCAGTCTGTAACATGTAAGTGCCATATAAATACAAAGAATAAAGGTAATAAAGGTTATAAAGGTAAAAGGTTTTTTACCCCAATGCATTCTCCGAATTTAGGTATATAACCTCCCAGCCCCCCCCCCCCCCCTGATCTTGATCCAGCACTGTGCCCATCGCTGCTCTTTTCTCCCCTATAGCACAGGAGGCTCAGCATTCGGGGGGGGGGGGGCATTAGCTTCTGCTGCTGTCAATCAACTTCTGTGAGCAGAGAGTGGGGGGCTGAGCTGCATGGTGTGTGTCAATAGATGCACACAATGTGGCTTGGGATCAAGACCCCACAAGTGCCCCCAAGCATGGCTTGCTATGGGGGAACTCGGAGAAGAGGGGGAGCCAAGACTACCAATGGGGAACCCCAGAAGAGGAAAATTGAGGCGGCTCTGTGCAAAACAATTGTATAGAGCAAGTAAGTATGACATGTTTGTTTGTTAAAAAAGAAACCTTTATAATCACCTTAAATTAAATGAATGCCTTAGGCAATGAAAGTGCACCTGTACCTAAAGTGTATCTAAAGTCTAATGTTGTGTTTTTATTTTTTTGGATAAAATAATGGTATGTTGGAATCCATGCCAATTTCTTGTTTCTGTTGTTAAACAACAGGAAGAGAGCACCTGGTTCTTGTCCATATCAGATTTATTTGTAAATGCATGCAACATAAAAAGGTCATCACGTTTTGTGAGTTTCAAAAGGCACCACGATGCACGTTTTCTTTACACTGCACCTTTGTTGCAGTGTAAAGCAACAAATGATAATGCACTGCATTTGAAAAAGCACTGCAGATACATGCAGCTACTATGTTGGCAGCCTATTCAAAATGAATGTGCTGCCTTAACCACTTGAACTCCGGAAAATTAACTCCCCTTCATGACCAGGCCATTTTTTACGATATGGCACTGCATTACTTTAACTGACAATTGTGTGGTCATGCAACGTTGTACCTAAATAAAAAAAAAAAATAATAATTTCTATGAGTAGAGCTTTCTTTGGGTGTTATTTTATCACCTCTGCGTTTCTTATTTTTTGCTCTATAAACAAAAAAGTCCATCAATTTTGAAAAAAAAACAAAAAAAAAAAAACAATATTTTTTTACTTTCTGCTATAAAACATATCTTATTAAAAAAAAAAAAAATAGAAAAAATAGAATGATTTCATAAGTTTAGGCCAATATGTATTCTGCTACATATTTTTGGTTAAAAAAAAAAAAAAAAAATACCAATAAGCATACATTGATTGGTTTGCACAAAAGTTATAGTGTCTACAAACTATGGGATATTTTTATTCATATAATTTATTTTTTACTAGTAATGGTGGCAATCAGTGACTTATAGCAGGATTGAAATATTGCGGTGGTCATTCCAACACTAACTGACACTTTTGACACTTTTTGGGAACCAGTGACAATAATACAGTGATCAGTGCTAAAAATATGCAATCACTGTACTAATGACACTGACTGGGAAGTGGTTAACATCAGGGGTAATCAAAGGGTTAACTGTGTGCTTAACCAGTGTTTATGTGAACTGTGTGAGGTGCTTTTACTAGGGGAAGAGGTGGACTTTATTCGGGGACAGGGACACAAACTCCATCCCTGTCAGTTTACATAAGCAGATCGCAGTTCTCTGTCTCTGGCTGATGATCAGCAGGTGCACCGAGCACCCGACACCCACCAATCAGCTTCCGCTGTGTGTAATCACAGCAAAAGCAGCAGCACGTACATGCTCCTACCTACCCGTAAGTGCAGGATTACGTATATATAATTTATTTTTTACTAGTAATGGCGGCAATCAGCGACTTATAGCGGGATTGAAATATTGCGGTGGACATTCCGGCACAGCTGCCGCCCTGTAACAGTAAAATTGCTATAGAGTGGACAGCAAGCAGTTAGAGTTGTTATTTTTTTTCTTTTAAATAATAAACATCTCTATATTTACCTACTCTGTGAAATGGAATTGCACAGAGTGGCTCTGAACGTCTCTTTTTGGGCCCTCTGCTGGTGCTGCGGGCTCCTCCTCTCTGTCCAGTGCCCTCACGGGAACCTGCTTCCAAAGGGGGCACTCATGCGAACTCGCTCCTGAGGCCCGCTGCTGAGTCCTTTGACTCAAACAGCGGGACTCAGCCCCGATCCATCATCACTGACTTTGGTTGACAGTGCCAGGAACCAATGGCTGCCAGTGCCCCAGCAAAGCCAGCGAGACCCAAAAGTGAGGGGAGAGAAGGGATGCAGACATACACAGTGCTGGATTGAATGAGGGTTCAGGTAAGTTGGGGGATGGTGAATGCCTGAACATGTTTTACCTTAATGTAAGGAATGCAATAAAGTAAAAAAAAGGTTTAGAACCACTTTAACTAAACACCTTATATAACATATACAGGTGCATCTCATAAAATTAGAATATCATCAAAAAGCTAATTTATGTCAGTAATTCAATTAAAAAAAATAGAACTCATATATTTTGTATAGATGCGTTATACACAGAGTGATATATTTCAAACACATGAATTACTGCATCAATCCGGTGTGGCATGGAGGCGATCAGCCTGTGGCACTGCTGAGGTGTTATAGAAGACCAGGTAACTTTAATAGCGGCCTTCAGCTCTTCTGTATTGTGTTGGGTCTGGTGTCTCTCATCTTCCTCTTAACAATACCCTACAGATCCTCTTTGGGATTTAGGTCAGGCGAGTTTTCAGGCCAATCAAGCACAGTGACACCATGATCAATAAACCAGATATTGGTACATTTGGCAGTGTGGGCAGGTACCAAGTATTGCTGGAAAATGAAATCAATATCTCCAGAAAGCTTATCAGCAGAGGGAAGCATGAAGTGCTCTAGAATTTACTGGTAGAGGGCTGCGCTGACTTTGGGCTTGATAAAACACAGTGGACCAACACCAGCAGATGTCATGGCTCCCCGAATCATCATGGACTGTGGAAAATGTTGCATTTCATTTGGAAATCAAGGTCCCAGAGTCTGTAGAAAGAGTGGAGAGGCCCATAATCCAAGTTGCATGAGGTCCAGTGTGAAATTTCCACAGGAGAATGGAAAGTAAAGAAAGCCACCAAGAGTTGTTTGCTAACGGAGGGTATCAACTGCAAAAAGTATCAAGAGATAGAAGTATATCCTTTAGGTGTTCTTGCATGGACATAATCCTAAACCTGTTAGGTAGAGATCCCATCTCTAAATCCTGGGTACGAAAGAGGGTCCACAGATATGAACAAGATAAACTGCACAAACAGGCAAGCTTGTGTTAAAGCCCCTATAGTGGTCTTTTGAAGCTCCAAGAGGACAGAGGTAGGTACAAACATATAGTACGATTAGTGAGCAGACAACAGGTTCCAAACTTTGTCTGATCCAAGGAACTCATTCAATAGCTAAAGGAAAATATCCACTCCAAGAAGATTATAACTTTGTGCTGTGCTGTGCCGAGCTAGGTTTCCTGATGGAGAGTGCAGGAGGCACATAATTCACTTGAGTCCAATCATAGGGAGAGTATGCCATTGCAAATATCAAGGAAAATACAAAGTGTATCTGAAGTTTTTGGTTTGAAAGTTATAAAATATTTGTGATTTAAAAGGGAAGCCCTATTTATAAGGAATACCCTTAGATTTAAGGGCATTAAGAAGGGGACATACTGCTTTATGTTTAGCCAGGGTGTGGACAGGTAATTAAAAATGGAGATGGGTGCAACATAAAAATCTATTTGAATTTTGCCTCAAAATGTTTTCATTATATCTTCTTTTAAGTCAAAATGGTGCACCTGTAGATGATGTCCCTATGTTAAGAGGGGCCTTGATTTTTTGGAGCCAACAGATGAAGAAGCCCTATCTATTAGAAATAGTAGAAGAGCAGCTCAAATAAGGATTGACATGATGATGTGGCTTCTGGGAGACCATGGTTCCTAATCTTATTTCAGCAGTTACGATTTTCAAGATCATCAATGTGTTACAGCCAGTGGCTTTGCTGTCATTGCAGTTACTAGTAATACTACTATTACTGAGAATATTGGGTTTCCAAAGAAGATACCTATGTTTGGGTTTAAGAAAGGGCTTGTTTTGGTGTGCTTACTTCTCTAAGTTTTCTCTGATATGTAAAGAATGAGGGTAGACTTGTAAGTTTCATGCAGCTGCTGATGTGCAGTCTTGAGGTGATCCTTCAAGTGGCTGTGGGGAGCAGTTTGAAGCTTGGGTCTGCAGAAGCACCCAAAGAGTCAGGGGCTGAACCTGCAATTTTGCCTGGTAGCTGGTGCTTGGTAACAAAAAATTGCAAGCATTCTGGTATACCACTGCAGTTCTCTGTCTGTGGTATTGGAGTGTCCACAGATGATATCAACTTATTACACTTCCATGTGATAGGAAGCAAAGCCAGTGAATCCTAAAGTAAAGTGCTGATAGAGAGCTTTGGACCCAGTGAACAAGGAAACAATTCTTCACTCATTCATGCTCAAGCCACATTCCCCCAGAACTGCAGTAATATAACGATCTTCCAGATAAATGTATAGTGTCCATAGGCTAATTTGACATAACCTGTTTCTCACAGAATGAGTGGCTCAAAAATAAAGTTAACAGGTAAACAAATGTGGGGGTGAGCAGCTGGTCAATATGGTGTTCTGTACTCTGTTGCTTTACTAATGCTCCCCAGTATTCACAGGACTCTTTCCCAAGCTCTTCTGCTGCTCTCCTCACTCACAGTAATGTGCTTGCTACAACCCCTCCCCAAAATAACCACCATAATCACACTAGAGAGCTGACTCCCATTGGGACTTTACCTTTCCTTTAATGGTCGCCGGAGTCTTTGGTCCACTGAACCACAAAGTTCAAAAGGAGTGGTGCTTGCTGTCAATTGACTGCAGTCCTGCCCCTAGCCTAAAGCCAACACTACTACACCATTGAGCCTGCCAGTACATCCCAAAGCAACAAGCAGACCAGGGAGGGAGCAACGATGTGCTTACCTAGTGACAAGTTATACTTAACTTGTCTCTTGCTCCTGCAGGCATCCTCCTAGCTGCATGTCCGGCCCCCAAAGTCACTTCTATTTGCCTCTTTGTCAGTCGCAGGCTCTCTGATAACATCACATACAATGCTTATCCAGAAGTTCTGCATAGTAAGTGAGAATGCCGTGAAACCACTTACTACAAAGAGTGTCGGAGATAAGAGGCGTGCCAACTGATCGGGGAGTGAGAGATAAGGTAAGTAAAGGTGCTAATTATGTTCCTTCATAGACCAAAAAAAAAATGTAACCAGAGGAGTTCCATTACCTGGAGTTCTGCTTTAAATGACTGCAATGGAATGGAACACTTTGCTTTATTAAAGATCATTCCACTCTGAAATAAAGTCAAAACTTTCTTTTTTTGATACTTTACATTTTCATCTCATTTTGGATAGAGTGGGAAAGGGTTAAAACCCTGTCAGTATCTTGGAAACTAAAAATTGTAGATTTACCCTCACTTTCATTTACAGTGACGTTGGTGATCACGGCAAATCAAGAGGGTGAATCTCCATAATGGCCACACTGACAGTGGTTCTATCCCTATTCCCTACTCTACTCTATCCAAACCTAAAAAAGTTTTACCTTTAGTTATGCTTAACTTTTTGATTTTGTGTGAATAAACCACAGAAAATGCAAATAGCAGCGCTAAATCCTCAAAGAAGTAATAGTGCTCTCCTCTGACTCTCAATAAATAAATACACTTATGAAATTGATTGTGATAATGTCATTCCACAATGAATATATCAAAATCCGTACATGCAAAAAATTAGTAACAGTGTATGATACAATATATCAATAATTAATAAAAAGTGCTAACAATATAAAGTGCTGCTGTGCAAAAAATAAGTGCTGCAGTGCAAAAAATATTAGAATAGATGTTAGAAAAGTCCTGGGAAAATATTCACAAATAGTCCAGAAACAATATGAGAAAGGGGGCTAATATAAGCCCCCCTTTCTTATGGGATGGTGGAAGGGTGAGAGTATGGTAGTTAGCATTAGTGAGGCCATTTTAATATGGGTTATACTGGTAAGCTATGTCAGGGGTTAGTGAACTTTTGACCCTAAGGCTTGTTTTCCTGGCTTTCCTGCTCAGGTTTTCCCGCCTCAGGTGTAGCTGGGCAAAACTAGTTGCAGTAACTAGGCAGTTTTTAGTTAGAGTAGTGGTTCCAGCGAATGAGCCCCTATCCACGCCCACACTCTCCCTCCTATGGGAGGAAGGTTACCTCAGAAGGGGGGCTATTTAATGGTCCGCCCGAGCCCTCACAGCTCAATCTCTTCAAAAATCCTCACCTGCTTTTCTTCTTCTTCTTGCGTGCGGTGGTCTTCGGGAGCATCTGGGCAGTTATGAGTCTCCTTAGGCAGCTTATCGAGAGGGCAGGAGAGGAGGGAGGCGATGCCTGGATTCGTAGGTGCCTTCAGTTGCCGCGGGACCCGGGTTCCGGAGGTTCGGCTGCATCTACATCAGCAGCGGCAGCGGCGGAGGAAGTGATGCCGTCACCCGGGAGGTCAGAGGCTTCTGTCATAGGTCACGCTGCCGCGTCATGTCCGCCGGGAGACTCGTTCGGTCACCGGACCTCTGACGTCGGCCGTGACTCCGGAAGAGGAAGAAGTTCCGGGGCGGTCGGCCCCACGAAGAGGCGGAGAACACCGAGGAGAAGATTTTCCCCTTCAGCTGGACGGCGCTCCGCGGTCGGAAGATTCGGAAGAGCGGAGGAGGATGGACCGGACGAGGATGCGGACGTCAGGAACCGGAGCTCGTCGGCGGGCTTCATGCCGCCCCCCTTGTCGGCATCGGGACCCCAGACTGGCGGATGGGCGCCGGCTGTCCAGCAGAGCGCAGCTTCTCCCCAGGTCGGAGGATGTCTTCCCAGCACGGTGATGCAGGAGCATCATGCAGCGGGACCAGAGCAGGAGGATCCCAGCCCCCATGGCCATCAGCCCACGCAGGGTGGTGAGTCTATTGTACTGTCTGATTCTGTCATTTTTGATCTTTTTAAAAAATGTGTACAATCTGTACAGGTTCAGAAGCCTGTGGAGGTTACTCCAGCCGTTTGTGACGTCTGGCTGCCACCTAGTGGCGCCACTAGGGACAACAGTGTATTCTCTGTAGCTCAGACCCAGAACCTGCCCGAAAGTTTTCTGAAGGAATCAATGCCGTGTGAGGTCTCCCCTTTGGGTTTCCACCTACCTGATGCCTTAAAAGAAAAGATCTGGCAGGGTGTATACGTTGATCTTTTATCATTGCTACCCTCCTCTAGGGAGTTCATGACAAAAGTGGATAGGAAGGAAGAGGAGGACAGGAAGAGATTTGTGCCTAAAACCATATTTAATTGGTTGCAGGCATTCTGCATTTACTCCTCTGTCCTATGTGAGAAGTTCCCTGCTAAAAGCGTTGGATTATTTCACCATATAGAAATAATCCTAGAGGCTTATAAAAGCTTTGGAGGAGTAGCGTGGTTTAACTATGACATGGCTTTCAGGCAGAAAATGGCAGTGCACCCTAGTCTTAAATGGGGTACTAAAGATGTGGGTTTGTGGCTTGATTTATTTGTGCCACAAAGGCCGCCCTTTCAGCCTAGGGTGCCTTCCGTCCCTCCCCAGCAGGTGGCAGGTACCCCAGCCTATAAGCGGGGGATATGTTTCAGTTTTAACGACTCGCAGTGTCGATGGCCAGGTACGTGTAAATACCGGCACGAGTGTGCATTTTGCGCTGGAGCACATCCAGTCGCAAAGTGCTTTAGGAGAATGGCCGGGGCCCAGCAAGGAAGTTTTCCAAAAGGCCCCAACGCCAGTGAAAGTATCAGAACTGCTCCCGTGGTTACGGGTGTATCCAGACCGGTGGAAGGCGGAGCTACTAACTGACGGTTTCAAGTTTGGCTTTCGCCTTCCGCGTTTTTCTGGGTTAGGTTGTACAATTGTTCAGAATTTAAAGTTGGTTACTAACATGTCTGATGTTGTTCAGGAAAAGATAAATAAAGAAATCTCTGAAGGTCGGTTTGTGGGTCCTTTCTCTTACCCTCCTTTTAGGAATTTCAGAATATCTCCCATTGGGATTGTCCAAAAGAAGGAGCCGAATTCCTTTAGACTAATACATCACCTCTCTTATCCCAGGGGTGCTTCCTTGAATGAGGAGATTGATGCTGATGATGCGTCTGTTTCTTATGCAACATTTGAGGACGCGCTGGTGATTATTAAAACTTTAGGTAAAGGTGCATTGCTTGCAAAAGCGGACATTAAGTCAGCTTTTCGGCTGTTGCCCCTGCATCCATCCTGCTTTAATTCTTTGGGTATATTTTTTGAAGACAAATTTTATTTTGACAGGTGCCTGCCCATGGGCTGTTCCCTGTCATGCTACTACTTCGAGTGCTTTTCAACTTTTTTGGAATGGGTGCTACAACAGGTGACGGGGTCATCCAAGGTGATGCATTATCTGGATGATTTCCTGTTTATGGGGACGGTTGGTACATCCGACTGTGAATTTCTTCTTAGAACCTTTTGCATGCTCTGCAAGTCGTTTGGGGTTCCTTTAGCGTCTGAAAAAACTGTTTGGCCATGCACATGTTTAGAATTTTTAGGAATCACCATCGATACGGTCCAGATGGAGTTCAGATTGCCTGCTGACAAGATACGAAAATTAAGAGGTATGTTAATTTTAGTCATCAGGAAAAAGAAAGTTTGCCTCAAAGAGATGCAGTCCTTATTGGGGTTGTTGGCCTTTGCCTCACGGGTAATCCCTGTGGGAAAGGCCTTCTCTAGAAGGTTGTATCTCGCTGTTTCTGGTCTGAAGTCCCCCTCGGCCCATGTCAGAGTGTCACATGAGATGAGGGCAGACTTAATGGTTTGGCTTCAGTTCTTACTGCATTTCAATGGCAAAGCAGTTTGGCAATCAGATTTTGTCCTGGACAAGGATTTCCTTCTTCGCACTGACGCTGCGGGTTCAGTTGGTTTCGCTGCCATCTGGCGTACGCACTGGTGCGCGGAGCGTTGGTGCGAACGATGGAAACGTTTAAAACTTGTTAAAAATGTGGTATTACTGGAACTGTTTCCTATCGTGGTGGCCCTGGAGTTATGGGGGGAATTTTTTAGTAATCATCGGATTTTGGTAAGGACGGACAATAAGGGCGTTTTATACGCAATTAATTGTCTGACCTCGAGATCTCCGCCGGTCATTGCGCTGCTGAGGCATCTGGTTTTTAAATGCTTAACCTTTAATATCTGGATTAAGGCATCGTATGTCCCAGGTAAGGACAATGATCTGGCGGACTCTCTGTCTCGCTTTCAGGTACAAAAGTTTTTTCAGCTGCTCCCAGACGCGGACCTCGTGGGTACCCCATGCCCGGCTCACCTCTGGGACCTGGTCTAGAGTTGGTGACGGAGTGTGTAGAGAAGTCCTTGGCGCATAGTTCTTGGTCGGGTTACCAAGCAGCCTTTACTATGTGGCTAGAATTCCTGGATGCGGTGAACAGCCCTCATGCTGCTTTTTCTGAGGAGCTGGTTCTTCTTTTCCTAAATGCATTGTTTAGAAAAAAGTATTCCTGGGCTCATATTGGGAAAATTTTAGCAGGAGTGTCATTTTTTGTTAGGTTGCAGGGCCTCCCGGCCTGCTCCTCGTTTTTCTCGGTACGCCAGGCGATGAAGGGTTACAAGAAATCCAATTCATTTGCGGATCAGAGACGTCCTATCACTTTAGACATTTTAATCAAACTTTGTGATGCTTTGTCCGGGGTGTGCTACTCAACCCACGAAGTTTCGTTATTCAAGGCTGCTTTTTCATTGCTATTTTTTGCCGCCTTGCGAATATCTGAGCTTATACCAGTATCCGCGGTTCGAGGTTCTGGTTTAAGATTAGAGGATGTTCATTGCTATATTGACAGGCTGAGCATATTTTTGCGCAAATCGAAAACGGATCAAGCAGGCGTCGGGCATTGGTGTCATTTAAATAGGTTTCAAGGTTCCCCTGTGTGCCCAGTTTTCCTAGTCTCAGAGTTTTTGAATATTAGACCTCATCATACCGGTATGCTTCTAGTTCATGGGGATGGTAAAGTCCTTACTAAGTTTCAGTTCAATGCTGTGCTGCAAAAATGTTTAAATGTGCTTGGATGGGGTACATTAAAAATTTCCTCCCACTCTTTTAGAATTGGGGCAGCAACTGAGGCCTCCAGGTCGGGTTTAGAGGTTGGTCAGATTAAGGGTTTGGGGAGATGGAAGTCTGACTGCTATACTTCTTATGTTCGCCATAATCTTGTTTTTGATCCTTCCAGGTAATCGGCTACGAGTTTGGATAGTGGGGCACTCCTTCGTGCACTGGGCTCACCTGAGAGCAAAGAGGAGGATTTACTCAGATCATCTTGGCCTGGATGGAAACAGATTTCAGTTATTTTGGTTTAGTAAGAGGGGTATGCGGTGGGTGGAGTTATTGACTACTTTAGATGGGTTACTTGTCAACCGCCCCCCCCCCTGACATTTTGGTTGTACATCTGGGTGGTAACGATGTGGGTAGTGTGAAGACTCTTAGTTTGATTTTTCAGATCCGGGATGATCTACTCCGGGTGCAGCAGATCTTGCCTGGTACGGTCATAGTTTTTTCAGAAATAATTCAAAGATTGGTGTGGTCTGCTGGTTACCTTAAGGTTTTAGGCAGAGTCAGAAAGAGGGTCGATAAAGCTTTGGAGAAATTTTTGCTTCAGAGCGATATTTTGTCATATAGGCACTCGGACTTGGAGGGTGGCATCCGTGGTCTTTACAGGGACGATGGGGTCCACCTTTCAAACATTGGGTTGGACATTTTCAACGCCAATCTTGGTACTATGATAGAACTGGCCGCGCTTCGGGGGTGTGGTGACAGGCGATGAGGATCGCCTGTCTGGTGGATAATTGCTAAAATTAATGATAATTTTATTCTTGTACAACCCGAGTTGTTCATGACTAGGGTTGAGCGGACACCTAGATGTCCGTGTTCGACGGGTTCGGCCGAACTTTAAAAAAAAGTCCGGGTCCGTGTCCCGGACTTTTACCGAACTTTTCCCGGACACCGAACCCCATTGAAGTCAATGGGGACCCGAACTTTAAGGCACTAAAATGGCTCTAAAACACCAAAGGAAAGGGCTAGAGTGCTGCAAATGGCAGCAAAACGTAATTAAGAGCATGGCAAGTGCTCTGCAAACAAATGTGGATAGGGAAATAACTTAAAACAACAAAAAAAAACAGAAAAATAAAACAATGTTCTTCTTCATCTCTGAAGGACGAGGCCCATATGGAGTAGGAGGGAGGTTGAGGTGGTGGTGGATGTGGCGGTGACATAGGCGTGCGCACAGGGTGTGCTGGGTGTGCCTGGGCACACCCTAATCACCTAGGGCACATAGCATTGCCAGTGAGGAGATGGGAAAGATCTCCCTGGGACCTGCTCTGCTCTATTTCTCCTTGCCTACAGGTACATGGCCCCGATACATTACTCTCCCTGCTGGCAAACACATGCATGTGTATTTCAACTTTGGGGTGCACACCTTAATGCAATAGGCTGCGCACACCTATGGGCGGTGTAGGTGGAAGCGGCGGTGGAGGAGGACCAGGGCCGGATTAACAGCATCATGGGCTTGGTGCTGAGGATTTTGAAGGGCCTTAAGGGCCGTGCCTTGCCATGCACCCAGAGGAGGAAGGGTGCAGCCATGCATGCCTAATTCAACATGGGATGCTGTCTCTGAAGCCCATAAACACATCCATGCATCGCCAACTGTCCCTCCTTGTCCGGCCTTCACGCTGTGTGGGGAGGTTCTGAGGGTGCTGCCTGGGGAAGCGAGCATAGAAGCCAGACTTCTGTGTTTACAAGTGACAGAAGAGCGGTAACAGTGAATATGGCCAACCCGGGGCCTATATAAAAGGTAGGGGCCTGGAGCTGCAGCTCCAATAGCCCCTACATTAATCTGGCCCTGAGGAGGAGGACGAGGTAGCCAACACTGCTTCTTTTCAAAAATTTTAAATGAGGGTACACCCCAAAAGAGTGAGAAAGAGCAAAAATGGAACAATGGGTGGGTAAGGTCGGTATCCATTGCTATTCTGCATAAGGTACGGAAAAGTCCCGTGGGATCCATGCCTGGTTCATTTTAATGAACGTGAGCTTGTCCACATTGTCTCTGGACAGGCGGCTGCGCTTGTCTGTTATAACGCCCCCAGCCGTGCTAAATACCCGTTCAGATAATACACTGGCTGCAGGGCACGCCAGCACCTCCAAGGCGTAAAGGGCAAGCTCAGGCCATGTGCCCAATTTGGAGACCCAGAAGTTGAAGGGGGCAGACCCGTCATTCACTACATGTAGGCGTGTGCACACATACTGCTCCACCATGTTGGTAAAATGCTGCCTCCTGCTAAGACGTTCCATCTGAGCTGCTGGTGCTGCTGTTTGTTGTGGCGTGCTGACAAAGCTTTTCCACATTTCGGCCATGCTAACCCTGCCTTCTGAGGTGCTGGCGGTGCCCTGGTTGCGTTGGCGACCTCCTCCTCCTCCTCCTCTGCCTTGTGCTTCCACTGTGGCCCCGCTGTCAGATGGGAATGCCAGCAGCATGGCGTCTACCAGTGTGCGCTTGTACTCGCGCATCTTGCGATCGCGCTCCAGTGAGTGAATTAAGGACGGTACGTTGTCCTTGTAACGGGGATCCAGCAGCGTGGCCACCCAGTAATCAGCACAAGTTAGAATGTGGGCAACTCGGCGGTCGTTGTGGAGACACTGCAGCATGTAATCGCTCATGTGTGCCAGGCTGCCCAGAGGCGACGAAAGGCTGTCCTCTGTGGGAGGTGTATCGTCCGTGTCCTCTGTATCCCCCCAGCCACGCACCAGTGATGGCCATGAGCTGGCCTGGGTGCCACCCTGCTGTGAACATGGTTCCATCTCCTCCTCCAGCTCCTCCTCCTCCTCATCCTCCTCATCCTCCAGAACTGTGCCCCTGCTGGACAATTGCGTCCCTGGCGTTTGCGTGTGCAGGAACCCACCCTCGGAGCCCCTTGCGAATGACTGCCCTGAAAGCCTTGGAAATGTTACCTCTTCATCCTCCTCCTCCTCCTCATCCTGTGCCACATCCTCTTCCATCATCGCCCGAATTGTTTTTTCAAGGAGGCATAGAAGTGGGATAGTTAAGCTGAGAACGGCGTCATTGCCACTGGCCATGTTGGTGGAGTACTCAAAACAGCGCAACAAGGCACACAGGTCTCGCATGGAGGCCCAGTTATTGGTGGTGAAGTGGTGCTGTTCCGCAGAGCGACTCACGCGTGCGTGCTGCAGCTGAAACTCCACTATGGCCTGCTGCTGCTCGCACAGTCTTTCCAGCATGTGCAAGGTGGAGTTCCACCTTGTGGGCACGTCACATATGAGGCGGTGAGCGGGAAGGCCGAAGTTACGCTGCAGCGCTGCCAGGCGAGCAGCAGCAGGGTGAGAACGCCGAAAGTGCGCACAAACGGCCCGCACTTTCTGCAGCAGCTCTGACATATCGGGGTAGTTTTTAAGGAACCTCTGCACCACCAAATTCAGCACATGCGCCAGGCAAGGGATGTGCGTCAAACCGGCTAGGCCCAGAGCTGCTATGAGATTTCGCCCGTTATCGCACACCACCAGGCCGGGCTTGAGGCTCGCTGGCAGCAACCACTCATTTGTCTGCTGTTCCATGCTCCTCCACAACTCCTGCGCGGTGTGTGGTTTGTCCCCCAAACAGGCAAGTTGTAAAACTGCCTGCTGTCGTTTACCCCTGGCCGTGCTGAAGTTGGTGGTGAAGGTGTTACGCTGTCCGGATGAGGAGGCGGTAGAGGATGAGGAAGCGGAGTAGGAGGAGTTAGGAACAGGAGGCAAACTGAAGCGCCCTGCAATCCTCGGTGGTGGAAGGACATGCGCCAAATTGCTATCCGCCTCAGGCCCATCCGCCACTGCATTTACCCAGTGTGCCGTTAGGGAGATATAACGCCCCTGACCGTGCTTACTGGTCCACGTATCCGTAGTTAGGTGGACCTTGGCACAGATGGCGTTGCGCAGTGCACACCTGATATTTTCCCCCACTTGGTTGTGCAGGGAAGGGATGGCTTGCCTGGAAAAGTAGTGGCGGCTGGGCACGACGTACTGTGGGACAGCCACCGACATAAGGTTTTTAAAACTGTGCGTCTCCACCAGACGGAATGACAGCATTTCAAAGGCCAATAATTTTGAAATGCTGGCATTCAGGGCCAGGGATCGCGGGTGGGTAGGGGGGTACTTCCTCTTCCTCTCAAGTGTTTGGGAGATGGAAAGCTGAACGCTTCCACGGGACATTGTGGAGATGGTTGTTGGTGACCCAGGTGGTGGTGTTGCTGACAGATCGTCTGTTTGCGGGGTGGCAGGTGCCGGTATCACTACAGATGTGGCTGGAGCGGCCGAGACTGCAGCAGAAGAGGAAGCAGGATGAGCCAGAGACGTTTCTTGGTTTTGAAGGTGTGTACTCCACTGCAGCTCGTGCTTTGCACTTAGATGCCTGATCATGCAGGTTGTGCTCAGGTTGAGAAGGTTTATGCCTCGCTTCAAGCTCTGATTGCACAGGGTGCAAACCACTCGTGTCCTGTCATCAGCACATTTTCTAAAGAACTTCCACGCTAGAGAACTCCTTTGAGCTGACTTTGGTGCGCTCGTTCCCTTGCTGCGTTGGGCAGTAGCGGGCGTAGTGTCTAGGGCACGGCCGCTCCGCTTCTGCACCCTGCTCCCTCTTCTGCTGTGCTGGTGGCTCTGTGCGACCACCGCCTCTTCCTCCAAACTACTCAGGTCACCTGCATGACGTTCATTCCATGTGGGGTCGAGGACCTCATCGTCCTCCACATCATCTTCCACCCAGTCTTCACCCCTGCCCTCCTTGTCGGTCTCCACAATGCTGAACGCCGCAGCAGTTGGCACCTGCGTTTCGTCATCATCGGAGACGTGCTGCGATGATCCTTGCATGTACTCATCTTGAGAAATAAGTGGTTGGGCATCGCTGCACTCAATCTCTTCCACTTCTGGGGCAGGGCTAGGTGGATGGCCCTGGGAAACCCTGCTGACAGAGTCCTCAAAAAGAATAAGAGACTGCTGTATGGCTTGGGGCTCAGACTGCTGGCCTGATTTGCAAGGGGGTGAGGTGAAAGACGGTTGGACATTGGCTGCAGGTGCCAACTCTGACCTTTCTGCAGTAGACTGGGTGGGAGACAATGTGAAGGAACTGGAGGCACTGTCAGCAGCAAACCAATCTACTATCGCCTCAACTTGTTCTGGCCTCATCACTTCTAGGGGCGTTTGATGCCCTACCAAATACTGATGCAGGTTCTGTCGCCTACTCACACTTGAGGAAGGTGTTTCACTTGTGCGTGTAGCTGGCACAGATCGACCACGTCCTCTCCTTGCAACAGGAGCTCTACCAGCAGCACCACGACCCAGGCCACGGCCCTTATTTGACGGTCTCCTCATATTTCTGTAATTTAAGATCTTGCCCTAGAAAGGTTTTTATTGAATAGCGGAATAGGAAATATGATCCAAAAAAGTGTATGTATCTCGCACGTACAAAACCACACTAGGCCCCAATTACTATTGTTTCTACCCCTAAAAGGATGGATGAGGAGTAGGAGGAGTATGGAACAGACAGCACCCTCAAATCTTCAGAAGTATGAGATGAACCCCAAAAACTTGGAAAGGTGGATCTCACACGTACCGACACAGACTATCCCGCAATTCAATTGATCCTCAAAGGTTTTTATTGAATAGCGGAATAGGAAATATGATCAAAAAAAGTGTATGTATCTCGCACGTACACAACCACACTAGGCCCCAATTACTATTGTTTGTACCCCTAAAAGGATGGATGAGGAGTAGGAGGAGGAGTATGGAACAGGCAGCACCCTCAAATCTTCAGAAGTATGAGATGAACCCCAAAAACTTGGAAAGGTGGATCTCACACGTACCGACACAGACTATCCCGCAATTCAATTGATCCTCAAAGGTTTTTATTGAATAGCGGAATAGGAAATATGATCAAAAAAAGTGTATGTATCTCGCACGTACACAACCACACTAGGCCCCAATTACTATTGTTTGTACCCCTAAAAGGATGGTTGAGCAGTAGGAGCAGGAGTATGGAACAGGCAGCACCCTCAAATCTTCAGAAGTATGAGATGAACCCCAACAACTTGGAAAGGTGGATCTCACACGTACCGACACAGACTATCTCGCAATTGAATTGATCCCCAAAGGTTTTAATTGAATAGCGGAATAGAAAATATGATCAAAAAGAAAGTGTATGTATCTCGCACGTACACCACCACACTAGGCCCCAACTACTATTGTTTGTACCCCTAAAAGGATGGTTGAGCAGTAGGAGGAGGAGTATGGAACAGGCAGCACCCTCAAATCTTCAGAAGTATGAGATGAACCCCAAAAACTTGGAAAGGTGGATCTCTCTCACACGTACCAACACAGACTATCCCCCAATTTAACTGATCCCCAAAGGTTTTTGATTAAATAGCGGAATAGAAAATATGATCCAAAAAAAGTGTATGTATATCACACGTACACAACCACACTAGGCCCCAATTACTATTGTTTGTACCCCTAAAAGGCTAGATGAGGAGTAGGGGGGGTATGGAACAGGCAGCACCCTCAAACCTTCAGAAGTATGAGATGAACCCCAACAACTTGGAAAGGTGGATCTCTCTCACACGTACCAACACAGACTATCCCCCAATTTAACTGATCCCCAAAGGTTTTTGATTAAATAGCGGAATAGAAAATATGATCCAAAAAAAGTGTATGTATATCACACGTACACAACCACACTAGGCCCCAATTACTATTGTTTGTACCCCTAAAAGGCTAGATGAGGAGTAGGGGGGGTATGGAACAGGCAGCACCCTCAAACCTTCAGAAGTATGAGATGAACCCCAACAACTTGGAAAGGTGGATCTCTCTCACACGTACCAACACAGACTATCCCCCAATTTAACTGATCCCCAATGGTTTTTGATTAAATAGCGGAATAGAAAATATGATCCAAAAAAAGTGTATGTATATCACACGTACACAACCACACTAGGCCCCAATTACTATTGTTTGTACCCCTAAAAGGCTAGATGAGGAGTAGGGGGGGTATGGAACAGGCAGCACCCTCAAACCTTCAGAAGTATGAGATGAACCCCAACAACTTGGAAAGGTGGATCTCTCTCACACGTACCAACACAGACTATCCCCCAATTTAACTGATCCCCAAAGGTTTTTGATTAAATAGCGGAATAGAAAATATGATCCAAAAAAAGTGTATGTATATCACACGTACACAACCACACTAGGCCCCAATTACTATTGTTTGTACCCCTAAAAGGCTAGATGAGGAGTAGGGGGGGTATGGAACAGGCAGCACCCTCAAACCTTCAGAAGTATGAGATGAACCCCAACAACTTGGAAAGGTGGATCTCTCTCACACGTACCAACACAGACTATCCCCCAATTTAACTGATCCCCAAAGGTTTTTGATTAAATAGCGGAATAGAAAATATGATCCAAAAAAAGTGTATGTATATCACACGTACACAACCACACTAGGCCCCAATTACTATTGTTTGTACCCCTAAAAGGCTAGATGAGGAGTAGGGGGGGTATGGAACAGGCAGCACCCTCAAACCTTCAGAAGTATGAGATGAACCCCAACAACTTGGAAAGGTGGATCTCTCTCACACGTACCAACACAGACTATCCCCCAATTTAACTGATCCCCAAAGGTTTTTGATTAAATAGCGGAATAGAAAATATGATCCAAAAAAAGTGTATGTATATCACACGTACACAACCACACTAGGCCCCAATTACTATTGTTTGTACCCCTAAAAGGCTAGGAGTAGGGGGAGTATGGAACAGGCAGCACCCTCAAACCTTCAGAAGTATGAGATGAACCCCAACAACTTGGAAAGGTGGATCTCTCTCACACGTACCAACACAGACTATCCCCCAATTTAACTGATCCCCAAAGGTTTTTGATTAAATAGCGGAATAGAAAATATGATCCAAAAAAAGTGTATGTATATCACACGTACACAACCACACTAGGCCCCAATTACTATTGTTTGTACCCCTAAAAGGCTAGATGAGGAGTAGGGGGAGTATGGAACAGGCAGCACCCTCAAACCTTCAGAAGTATGAGATGAACCCCAACAACTTGGAAAGGTGGATCTCTCTCACACGTACCAACACAGACTATCCCCCAATTTAACTGATCCCCAAAGGTTTTTGATTAAATAGCGGAATAGAAAATATGATCCAAAAAAAGTGTATGTATATCACACGTACACAACCACACTAGGCCCCAATTACTATTGTTTGTACCCCTAAAAGGCTAGATGAGGAGTAGGGGGGGTATGGAACAGGCAGCACCCTCAAATCTTCAGAAGTATGAGATGAACCCCAAAAACTTGGAAAGGTGGATCTCTCTCACACGTACCAACACAGACTATCCCCCAATTTAACTGATCCCCAAAGGTTTTTGATTAAATAGCGGAATAGAAAATATGATCCAAAAAAAGTGTATGTATATCACACGTACACAACCACACTAGGCCCCAATTACTATTGTTTGTACCCCTAAAAGGCTAGATGAGGAGTAGGGGGGGTATGGAACAGGCAGCACCCTCAAACCTTCAGAAGTATGAGATGAACCCCAACAACTTGGAAAGGTGGATCTCTCTCACACGTACCAACACAGACTATCCCCCAATTTAACTGATCCCCAAAGGTTTTTGATTAAATAGCGGAATAGAAAATATGATCCAAAAAAAGTGTATGTATATCACACGTACACAACCACACTAGGCCCCAATTACTATTGTTTGTACCCCTAAAAGGCTAGATGAGGAGTAGGGGGAGTATGGAACAGGCAGCACCCTCAAACCTTCAGAAGTATGAGATGAACCCCAACAACTTGGAAAGGTGGATCTCTCTCACACGTACCAACACAGACTATCCCCCAATTTAACTGATCCCCAAAGGTTTTTGATTAAATAGCGGAATAGAAAATATGATCCAAAAAAAGTGTATGTATATCACACGTACACAACCACACTAGGCCCCAATTACTATTGTTTGTACCCCTAAAAGGCTAGATGAGGAGTAGGGGGGGTATGGAACAGGCAGCACCCTCAAACCTTCAGAAGTATGAGATGAACCCCAACAACTTGGAAAGGTGGATCTCTCTCACACGTACCAACACAGACTATCCCCCAATTTAACTGATCCCCAAAGGTTTTTGATTAAATAGCGGAATAGAAAATATGATCCAAAAAAAGTGTATGTATATCACACGTACACAACCACACTAGGCCCCAATTACTATTGTTTGTACCCCTAAAAGGCTAGGAGTAGGGGGAGTATGGAACAGGCAGCACCCTCAAACCTTCAGAAGTATGAGATGAACCCCAACAACTTGGAAAGGTGGATCTCTCTCACACGTACCAACACAGACTATCCCCCAATTTAACTGATCCCCAAAGGATTTTGATTAAATAGCGGAATAGAAAATATGATCCAAAAAAAGTGTATGTATATCACACGTACACAACCACACTAGGCCCCAATTACTATTGTTTGTACCCCTAAAAGGCTAGATGAGGAGTAGGGGGAGTATGGAACAGGCAGCACCCTCAAACCTTCAGAAGTATGAGATGAACCCCAACAACTTGGAAAGGTGGATCTCTCTCACACGTACCAACACAGACTATCCCCCAATTTAACTGATCCCCAAAGGTTTTTGATTAAATAGCGGAATAGAAAATATGATCCAAAAAAAGTGTATGTATATCACACGTACACAACCACACTAGGCCCCAATTACTATTGTTTGTACCCCTAAAAGGCTAGATGAGGAGTAGGGGGGGTATGGAACAGGCAGCACCCTCAAATCTTCAGAAGTATGAGATGAACCCCAAAAACTTGGAAAGGTGGATCTCTCTCACACGTACCAACACAGACTATCCCCCAATTTAACTGATCCCCAAAGGTTTTTGATTAAATAGCGGAATAGAAAATATGATCCAAAAAAAGTGTATGTATATCACACGTACACAACCACACTAGGCCCCAATTACTATTGTTTGTACCCCTAAAAGGCTAGGAGTAGGGGGGGTATGGAACAGGCAGCACCCTCAAACCTTCAGAAGTATGAGATGAACCCCAACAACTTGGAAAGGTGGATCTCTCTCACACGTACCAACACAGACTATCCCCCAATTTAACTGATCCCCAAAGGTTTTTGATTAAATAGCGGAATAGAAAATATGATCCAAAAAAAGTGTATGTATATCACACGTACACAACCACACTAGGCCCCAATTACTATTGTTTGTACCCCTAAAAGGCTAGGAGTAGGGGGAGTATGGAACAGGCAGCACCCTCAAACCTTCAGAAGTATGAGATGAACCCCAACAACTTGGAAAGGTGGATCTCTCTCACACGTACCAACACAGACTATCCCCCAATTTAACTGATCCCCAAAGGTTTTTGATTAAATAGCGGAATAGAAAATATGATCCAAAAAAAGTGTATGTATATCACACGTACACAACCACACTAGGCCCCAATTACTATTGTTTGTACCCCTAAAAGGCTAGATGAGGAGTAGGGGGAGTATGGAACAGGCAGCACCCTCAAACCTTCAGAAGTATGAGATGAACCCCAACAACTTGGAAAGGTGGATCTCTCTCACACGTACCAACACAGACTATCCCCCAATTTAACTGATCCCCAAAGGTTTTTGATTAAATAGCGGAATAGAAAATATGATCCAAAAAAAGTGTATGTATATCACACGTACACAACCACACTAGGCCCCAATTACTATTGTTTGTACCCCTAAAAGGCTAGATGAGGAGTAGGGGGGGTATGGAACAGGCAGCACCCTCAAACCTTCAGAAGTATGAGATGAACCCCAACAACTTGGAAAGGTGGATCTCTCTCACACGTACCAACACAGACTATCCCCCAATTTAACTGATCCCCAAAGGTTTTTGATTAAATAGCGGAATAGAAAATATGATCCAAAAAAAGTGTATGTATATCACACGTACACAACCACACTAGGCCCCAATTACTATTGTTTGTACCCCTAAAAGGCTAGGAGTAGGGGGAGTATGGAACAGGCAGCACCCTCAAACCTTCAGAAGTATGAGATGAACCCCAACAACTTGGAAAGGTGGATCTCTCTCACACGTACCAACACAGACTATCCCCCAATTTAACTGATCCCCAAAGGTTTTTGATTAAATAGCGGAATAGAAAATATGATCCAAAAAAAGTGTATGTATATCACACGTACACAACCACACTAGGCCCCAATTACTATTGTTTGTACCCCTAAAAGGCTAGATGAGGAGTAGGGGGAGTATGGAACAGGCAGCACCCTCAAACCTTCAGAAGTATGAGATGAACCCCAACAACTTGGAAAGGTGGATCTCTCTCACACGTACCAACACAGACTATCCCCCAATTTAACTGATCCCCAAAGGTTTTTGATTAAATAGCGGAATAGAAAATATGATCCAAAAAAAGTGTATGTATATCACACGTACACAACCACACTAGGCCCCAATTACTATTGTTTGTACCCCTAAAAGGCTAGATGAGGAGTAGGGGGGGTATGGAACAGGCAGCACCCTCAAATCTTCAGAAGTATGAGATGAACCCCAAAAACTTGGAAAGGTGGATCTCTCTCACACGTACCAACACAGACTATCCCCCAATTTAACTGATCCCCAAAGGTTTTTGATTAAATAGCGGAATAGAAAATATGATCCAAAAAAAGTGTATGTATATCACACGTACACAACCACACTAGGCCCCAATTACTATTGTTTGTACCCCTAAAAGGCTAGATGAGGAGTAGGGGGGGTATGGAACAGGCAGCACCCTCAAACCTTCAGAAGTATGAGATGAACCCCAACAACTTGGAAAGGTGGATCTCTCTCACACGTACCAACACAGACTATCCCCCAATTTAACTGATCCCCAAAGGTTTTTGATTAAATAGCGGAATAGAAAATATGATCCAAAAAAAGTGTATGTATATCACACGTACACAACCACACTAGGCCCCAATTACTATTGTTTGTACCCCTAAAAGGCTAGATGAGGAGTAGGGGGAGTATGGAACAGGCAGCACCCTCAAACCTTCAGAAGTATGAGATGAACCCCAACAACTTGGAAAGGTGGATCTCTCTCACACGTACCAACACAGACTATCCCCCAATTTAACTGATCCCCAAAGGTTTTTGATTAAATAGCGGAATAGAAAATATGATCCAAAAAAAGTGTATGTATATCACACGTACACAACCACACTAGGCCCCAATTACTATTGTTTGTACCCCTAAAAGGCTAGATGAGGAGTAGGGGGGGTATGGAACAGGCAGCACCCTCAAACCTTCAGAAGTATGAGATGAACCCCAACAACTTGGAAAGGTGGATCTCTCTCACACGTACCAACACAGACTATCCCCCAATTTAACTGATCCCCAAAGGTTTTTGATTAAATAGCGGAATAGAAAATATGATCCAAAAAAAGTGTATGTATATCACACGTACACAACCACACTAGGCCCCAATTACTATTGTTTGTACCCCTAAAAGGCTAGGAGTAGGGGGAGTATGGAACAGGCAGCACCCTCAAACCTTCAGAAGTATGAGATGAACCCCAACAACTTGGAAAGGTGGATCTCTCTCACACGTACCAACACAGACTATCCCCCAATTTAACTGATCCCCAAAGGATTTTGATTAAATAGCGGAATAGAAAATATGATCCAAAAAAAGTGTATGTATATCACACGTACACAACCACACTAGGCCCCAATTACTATTGTTTGTACCCCTAAAAGGCTAGATGAGGAGTAGGGGGAGTATGGAACAGGCAGCACCCTCAAACCTTCAGAAGTATGAGATGAACCCCAACAACTTGGAAAGGTGGATCTCTCTCACACGTACCAACACAGACTATCCCCCAATTTAACTGATCCCCAAAGGTTTTTGATTAAATAGCGGAATAGAAAATATGATCCAAAAAAAGTGTATGTATATCACACGTACACAACCACACTAGGCCCCAATTACTATTGTTTGTACCCCTAAAAGGCTAGATGAGGAGTAGGGGGGGTATGGAACAGGCAGCACCCTCAAATCTTCAGAAGTATGAGATGAACCCCAAAAACTTGGAAAGGTGGATCTCTCTCACACGTACCAACACAGACTATCCCCCAATTTAACTGATCCCCAAAGGTTTTTGATTAAATAGCGGAATAGAAAATATGATCCAAAAAAAGTGTATGTATATCACACGTACACAACCACACTAGGCCCCAATTACTATTGTTTGTACCCCTAAAAGGCTAGGAGTAGGGGGGGTATGGAACAGGCAGCACCCTCAAACCTTCAGAAGTATGAGATGAACCCCAACAACTTGGAAAGGTGGATCTCTCTCACACGTACCAACACAGACTATCCCCCAATTTAACTGATCCCCAAAGGTTTTTGATTAAATAGCGGAATAGAAAATATGATCCAAAAAAAGTGTATGTATATCACACGTACACAACCACACTAGGCCCCAATTACTATTGTTTGTACCCCTAAAAGGCTAGGAGTAGGGGGAGTATGGAACAGGCAGCACCCTCAAACCTTCAGAAGTATGAGATGAACCCCAACAACTTGGAAAGGTGGATCTCTCTCACACGTACCAACACAGACTATCCCCCAATTTAACTGATCCCCAAAGGTTTTTGATTAAATAGCGGAATAGAAAATATGATCCAAAAAAAGTGTATGTATATCACACGTACACAACCACACTAGGCCCCAATTACTATTGTTTGTACCCCTAAAAGGCTAGATGAGGAGTAGGGGGAGTATGGAACAGGCAGCACCCTCAAACCTTCAGAAGTATGAGATGAACCCCAACAACTTGGAAAGGTGGATCTCTCTCACACGTACCAACACAGACTATCCCCCAATTTAACTGATCCCCAAAGGTTTTTGATTAAATAGCGGAATAGAAAATATGATCCAAAAAAAGTGTATGTATATCACACGTACACAACCACACTAGGCCCCAATTACTATTGTTTGTACCCCTAAAAGGCTAGATGAGGAGTAGGGGGGGTATGGAACAGGCAGCACCCTCAAATCTTCAGAAGTATGAGATGAACCCCAAAAACTTGGAAAGGTGGATCTCTCTCACACGTACCAACACAGACTATCCCCCAATTTAACTGATCCCCAAAGGTTTTTGATTAAATAGCGGAATAGAAAATATGATCCAAAAAAAGTGTATGTATATCACACGTACACAACCACACTAGGCCCCAATTACTATTGTTTGTACCCCTAAAAGGCTAGGAGTAGGGGGGGTATGGAACAGGCAGCACCCTCAAACCTTCAGAAGTATGAGATGAACCCCAACAACTTGGAAAGGTGGATCTCTCTCACACGTACCAACACAGACTATCCCCCAATTTAACTGATCCCCAAAGGTTTTTGATTAAATAGCGGAATAGAAAATATGATCCAAAAAAAGTGTATGTATATCACACGTACACAACCACACTAGGCCCCAATTACTATTGTTTGTACCCCTAAAAGGCTAGGAGTAGGGGGAGTATGGAACAGGCAGCACCCTCAAACCTTCAGAAGTATGAGATGAACCCCAACAACTTGGAAAGGTGGATCTCTCTCACACGTACCAACACAGACTATCCCCCAATTTAACTGATCCCCAAAGGTTTTTGATTAAATAGCGGAATAGAAAATATGATCCAAAAAAAGTGTATGTATATCACACGTACACAACCACACTAGGCCCCAATTACTATTGTTTGTACCCCTAAAAGGCTAGATGAGGAGTAGGGGGGGTATGGAACAGGCAGCACCCTCAAATCTTCAGAAGTATGAGATGAACCCCAAAAACTTGGAAAGGTGGATCTCTCTCACACGTACCAACACAGACTATCCCCCAATTTAACTGATCCCCAAAGGTTTTTGATTAAATAGCGGAATAGAAAATATGATCCAAAAAAAGTGTATGTATATCACACGTACACAACCACACTAGGCCCCAATTACTATTGTTTGTACCCCTAAAAGGCTAGATGAGGAGTAGGGGGGGTATGGAACAGGCAGCACCCTCAAACCTTCAGAAGTATGAGATGAACCCCAACAACTTGGAAAGGTGGATCTCTCTCACACGTACCAACACAGACTATCCCCCAATTTAACTGATCCCCAAAGGTTTTTGATTAAATAGCGGAATAGAAAATATGATCCAAAAAAAGTGTATGTATATCACACGTACACAACCACACTAGGCCCCAATTACTATTGTTTGTACCCCTAAAAGGCTAGATGAGGAGTAGGGGGGGTATGGAACAGGCAGCACCCTCAAACCTTCAGAAGTATGAGATGAACCCCAACAACTTGGAAAGGTGGATCTCTCTCACACGTACCAACACAGACTATCCCCCAATTTAACTGATCCCCAAAGGTTTTTGATTAAATAGCGGAATAGAAAATATGATCCAAAAAAAGTGTATGTATATCACACGTACACAACCACACTAGGCCCCAATTACTATTGTTTGTACCCCTAAAAGGCTAGATGAGGAGTAGGGGGGGGTATGGAACAGGCAGCACCCTCAAACCTTCAGAAGTATGAGATGAACCCCAACAACTTGGAAAGGTGGATCTCTCTCACACGTACCAACACAGACTATCCCCCAATTTAACTGATCCCCAAAGGTTTTTGATTAAATAGCGGAATAGAAAATATGATCCAAAAAAAGTGTATGTATATCACACGTACACAACCACACTAGGCCCCAATTACTATTGTTTGTACCCCTAAAAGGCTAGATGAGGAGTAGGGGGGGTATGGAACAGGCAGCACCCTCAAACCTTCAGAAGTATGAGATGAACCCCAACAACTTGGAAAGGTGGATCTCTCTCACACGTACCAACACAGACTATCCCCCAATTTAACTGATCCCCAAAGGTTTTTGATTAAATAGCGGAATAGAAAATATGATCCAAAAAAAGTGTATGTATATCACACGTACACAACCACACTAGGCCCCAATTACTATTGTTTGTACCCCTAAAAGGCTAGATGAGGAGTAGGGGGGGTATGGAACAGGCAGCACCCTCAAACCTTCAGAAGTATGAGATGAACCCCAACAACTTGGAAAGGTGGATCTCTCTCACACGTACCAACACAGACTATCCCCCAATTTAACTGATCCCCAAAGGTTTTTGATTAAATAGCGGAATAGAAAATATGATCCAAAAAAAGTGTATGTATATCACACGTACACAACCACACTAGGCCCCAATTACTATTGTTTGTACCCCTAAAAGGCTAGATGAGGAGTAGGGGGAGTATGGAACAGGCAGCACCCTCAAATCTTCAGAAGTATGAGATTGTGTTCACTGTACCCCACAAAGATTGAGTTCACTGCACCCCACAATGATTGTGTTCACTGCACCCCACAAAGATTGTGTTCACTGCACCTCACAAAGATTGTGTTCACTGTACCCCCCAAAGATTGTGTTCACTGCACCCCACAAAGATTCTGTTCACTGTACCCCACAAAGATTGTGTTCACTGCACCCTAAAAGGATGTTGTTCACTGCACCCCACAAAGATTGTGTTCACTGCACCCTAAAAGGATGTTGTTCACTGCACCCCAAAAAGATTGTGTTCACTGTACCCCCCCAAAGATTGTGTTCACTGCACCCCACAAAGATTGTGTTCACTGCACCCCAAAAAGATTGTGTTCACTGTACCCCCCAAAGATTGTGTTCACTGCACCCCAAAAAGATTGTGTTCACTGTACCCCCCAAAGATTGTGTTCACTGCACCCCACAAAGATTCTGTTCACTGTACCCCACAAAGATTGTGTTCACTGCACCCCAAAAAGATTGTGTTCACTGTACCCCCCCAAAGATTGTGTTCACTGCACCCCACAAAGATTCTGTTCACTGCACCCCACAAAGGATTTTGTTCACTGCACCCCAAAAAGATTGTGTTCACTGCACCCCAAAAAGGATTTTGATCACTGCACCCCAAAAAGGATGTTGTTCACTGCACCCCAAAAATGATTTTGTTCACTCCACCCCAAAAAGATTGTGTTCACTGCACCCCACAAAGATTGTGTTCACTGCACCCCAAAAAGATTGTGTTCACTGTACCCCCCAAAGATTGTGTTCACTGCACCCCACAAAGATTCTGTTCACTGTACCCCACAAAGATTGTGTTCACTGCACCCCAAAAAGATTGTGTTCACTGCACCCCAAAAAGGATGTTGTTCACTGCACCCCAAAAAGGATGTTGTTCACTCCACCCCAAAAAGATTGTGTTCACTGCACCCCACAAAGATTGTGTTCACTGCACCCCAAAAAGATTGTGTTCACTGCACCCCAAAAATGATTTTGTTCACTGCACCCCAAAAAGGATTTTGTTCACTGCACCCCAAAAAGGATGTTGTTCACTCCACCCCAAAAAGATTGTGTTCACTGCACCCCAAAAAGATTGTGTTCACTGCACCCCACAAAGGATTTTGTTCACTGCACCCCAAAAAGATTGTGTTCACTGCACCCCAAAAAGGATGTTGTTCACTGCACCCCAAAAAGGATTTTGTTCACTGCACCCCAAAAAGATTGTGTTCACTGCACCCCACAAAGGATTTTGTTCACTGCACCCCACAAAGATTGTGTTCACTGCACACCAAAAAGGATTGTGTTCACTGCACCCCAAAAAGATTTTGTTCACTGCACCCCAAAAAGATTGTGTTCACTGCAGCCCAAAAAGATTGTGTTCACTGCAGCCCAAAAAGATTGTGTTCACTGCAGCCCAAAAAGATTGTGTTCACTGCAGCCCAAAAAGATTGTGTTCACTGCAGCCCAAAAAGATTGTGTTCACTGCAGCTCACACACAGAAAAATGGATGTGGATCACTGACACCTGCCTATCTCCAATCCCACACCACACAGCAATATCGATTGTAGTTTGTAGAACACAGTTTCCCTAAAATTCAGCAGACTCTGTCCCTAACAGGATTGAGAAGAGATCGTAGATCAGGATTGAGTGCAGATTCACCCCACCCCCCACACAGCAATATCGATTGTAGTTTGTAGAAGACACTGACCCTATAATTCAGCAGACTCTATCCCTAAAATGCCTACAACTCGCCCTGCCTAAACACTCCGACCTGTCCCTCAATTCTATCCGGACACAAATGGTTTTTTCCTGCCTATCTTTCCCTAATCAGCAGCCAGCACATTGATGTGTGCTCTGTCCCTTAGCTAAGCAGCAGAATGACGCTGCTGCGGCGGCTGCCTCGAACTTATAAAGACTTGGTCACATGCTTCAGACGGCCAATCACAGCTACTAAGACATTTGCAGGCATGGCTGGGATGGCTTAAGGCACACCAGTTAAACGATTGTTGATTGGCTGTTGAAAGCCCGCCATGAAAAGAGCGCCAAAGCATGCAAAACCCGGAAATAAAACGACCGAACACGGATTTTTACCCGAACATACAGTAAAGTGTCCGTGTCCGTGTTCGGGTACAAAAAATCCAATTATTCGGTACGAACACGAATAATACAGTCCGTGTTCGCTCAACACTATTCATGACTGGGTTGGTTGTATTTGAATATGTTAAAGAAAATATTGTTGGTTGAGTATTTAAAGTTTGTACCAGCTAATAAAATAAGCCGCGGCCTTTTCCATCCAACGAAGTGTCCGAGTGCCTTATTTATTTATTTATTTATTTATATAAAAAAAAAAAAAAAAAAAAAATTGTTATTAAAGGGTAGTCATGTTTACAAGCAAACTCCTTCCTGCCGTCCCATATGAGAAAGGGGGCTAATATAAGCCCCCCTTTCTTATGGGATGGTGGAAGGGTGAGAGTATGGTAGTTAGCATTAGTGAGGCCATTTTAATATGGGTTATACTGGTAAGCTATGTCAGGGGTTAGTGAACATTTGACCCTAAGGCTTGTTTTCCTGGCTTTCCTGCTCAGGTTTTCCCGCCTCAGGTGTAGCTGGGCAAAACTAGTTGCAGTAACTAGGCAGTTTTTAGTTAGAGTAGTGGTTCCAGCGAATGAGCCCCTATCCACGCCCACACTCTCCCTCCTATGGGAGGAAGGTTACCTCAGAAGGGGGGCTATTTAATGGTCCGCCCGAGCCCTCACAGCTCAATCTCTTCAAAAATCCTCACCTGCTTTTCCCCTCCCTCCCTCCCTTTAGGTTTGTCGCGGCTTACAATATTAGTCTGGTTGGGTCACCTCTGTATTAGAGGGGGACGTTTTTTGTTGTTTAAGTTATGTTTTATGAATGGTGTTTTGGATAATTGCTAAAATTAATGATAATTTTATTCTTGTACAACCCGAGTTGTTCATGACTGGGTTGGTTGTATTTGAATATGTTAAAGAAAATATTGTTGGTTGAGTATTTAAAGTTTGTACCAGCTAATAAAATAAGCCGCGGCCTTTTCCATCCAACGAAGTGTCCGAGTGCCTTATTTATTTATTTATTTATATAAAAAAAAAATTGTTATTAAAGGGTAGTCATGTTTACAAGCAAACTCCTTCCTGCCGTCCCATATAAATTCAAAGATAGTCCAGAAACAAATCCCATGTGCGAAGTGCCAATAAAGATTACAACCAAGTGGTATGGCTTCTATTCGTGCAAAAAGTGATAGTGGCACCCTCCAAACACAGCCAAACAATAGGAGAAGTACAAACTCACCGGAAGGAGTTGATCTCTGTTGGCATCTGTCAACAAAAGATCACAATGCGCTTTGTGGGTCTCCATGGTCTGGATACGTGGACCCTTGTAGAAGAGGTTCCTGCAAACGGTCTCAGGGGGTTCTCAGGGGGTATCAGTGTTGTGCAGCACAGTCAGCATTAAACCCAATCTTCATCTCTATCATTTACAATGTAATTATATTACTAAAAGGAGAATGTTATTCACAGATCATTGAGTCTTTTTTATTTGTCTTATGTTATAAATACAGTAAGTACCACAACAGCTCCTTCTCCGACACACACTTCTCCATCTACAAATCTCTAGGGCAGGCCTAAATCTGGTTAGCAACTGCAGTATAAAATAGCACAGATCTTCTTTAAAACAGATGATAAAAGTGGTTCATACGCTTTAAAATTATTTTCATAAATTATTTCACTAGGTGTCAGGTTGCTGCAAAAAGTCAGACATGCAGCATGATTAAGAATAAATTAGAAAATCATTGTCATGGTAAACCATTCAGTATGCATCTGGCAGCCAAAGGGTATTTATTCCTACAGTTTTCTTTCATAGAACATCTCCTGCTTAGAAATAAGCAGCTTTGGTAATTCTACATTTTCAAGGACATCACCACCTTGCAATAATAATTCATTCTTAAGAACGAACTCTGGAATGATTTGTTAGACAAGTAATTATCAAGTTCTAAATCTGAAAGAGACACTGAGATAGTCGAATCTGCAACTTGTCATTTATATGTCATGGTTTTAATCAGTATTCTGTGTCTTTTTAAGCTGAACTCCAGGTAAAGAATATAGTTATGTAATCCAAACTCTTTACATTTGTTTTAAATACAGCTAACGTAAGAACTTAAATTATTCTTTATATTAGCATCATGTAATTCCCTGCACAGAGGGACTTTGGCTGGTAGAGGGAGGGCTAGTACTTTGAGCTAGCTGGGGCTTTACTGCACATTGTAAGCAATTTACAATCAGAAGGTTTGGGGTGAATCAGTTACCCAGCCGTATTGCTTAAATCGGTAGCAGACCACCAGCAGTTATAATGTGCTAGTGTGCCTTGCATTATGTGAAACTTACCCTAAAACAAAGCCCTCCAGTGGCAAGCTGTCACTACTGACAGGGCTTCCATCTTCACCCAGTCTTCCTTCTGGGTTGGCGGGCTTCGGTCCTTTGACTGGACGAGCTGCAAGTATGTCACTCTAGCGCATGTGCGCAGGAGCCGCTGTTCATGGCACACATCTCTGAAAGAACGGTATGCCGTTCCTTCAGAGCGCATGCGTTGGCAACGTCACCAGAGGCTTCACAAGTAATAAATCTTCTAAACCGTGCATGTTTAGGAGATATTTACTGTACCTATAAGTAAGCCTTACTATAGGCTTACCTTTAGGTAAAAAACGTCCTTGAGAGTTTACTCCCACTTTAATTACAATCGAGAAGTAACCAAACTATGCTTTCTGGCCTACAACAGAAACAGAAATACAAATGCTGTTTTTTATTTCAGTATAGTAGGGAAAAGCTAAAATGCCAGTCGGATTTTAATAGCAGTATGTGTCCCTGCTGAAGATTTTCAATCACTCATACTATTTGGTGAAACTGTAGCAGCAAACAATTTTGGGGGAAACCAGGAATAGAGTCCGGACGCAGATTTCAGGAAAACAAACCGTTTTATTCACTAGCAAAGAAGACTCAGCAACGATTTAAGTCAATTCGCCAAGTGCCCAAATAAGCATGTACATCAGATATATAACAGCAGTTACGTCACAGAGACATATTTTGCTAACTAGTTTGGCAAGCAATACAGATATAGATACAGATAACTTTTTATCTTTGGCAATTAACATTCCCGGTTTCACACCTATCTGTATGCTCGGAGAACAGAGAGAAAGAGATAGTGGGAGAGAAAGGGGGTCTATACTGCAAAGCTTGACTGTCCTTGTCTCTGTAGTACTACGGGGATCATCATTTTGTTTTGCTAATTTATCCACCATTTTAGAAGGCTTTCAAGGTAATGCCACAAAACCATTGTCAAGATAATCATAATTGAGCTAAGCCCCAGATAGAAGTAAAAACTGAAACCTGAAAAAAAATGGACTGGACACACATTTTAATTTTCCATGTAGTATTTGTGCTGTGCAGTGGGGCTTCCCAGTTTGAAACATAGCTAATGGTCTGAATTCTCTAGATTGACAACATCTAGGAGTATCAGAAGTCTTCAGACAGGCATATTCCTTTGTTCCCTGCATAGCCCTCCCTTTTGGCAGCCAGCTTAGCCAGGGCAAAACAGCTAGGAATTTTAGTTGCTGATGGCTAATGATGGGCTTTATGTTCGAGTTGAACGTACATTCGACTCTAACATCAGGTGTTCGTGTGTTCATTGAACACACAAACACCCGGAGCTCTCGGTGGGAAGCTCACCCACCGACGAGTGCCCAGTAATGCACTGCGTAAACACATGCATTAAGTGCTTGTGATTGGCCAAAGCATGCACCTGACTTGTATGCTTTGGCCAATCACAGCACAATGTCCTGTTAGAGCCATGATTGGCCAAAAAAATCCTTTAGCCAATCATGGCTCAGGGGCTAAGTCCATGCCCCACACTATATAAGGCTGCTGCTTACACGGAAGCCGTTTATAGTGTGTGACAATAGAGATTAGGCAGGTAGTTAGTGGCTAGTGAGTTCAGTCAGATTAGTGCAGTCAGTGTAGTGTACAGGCATACTCCACTTTTAAAATGTATGAATATGTTGTAGTCCTGGGTCCCCTCTCGGTGCTCCCCAAGTTTTGTGTCCCTGTCACTTATGGTTCGTGAACAGTGCCATGTCAAGCTGACCAATATTTCCCATAGATGCCAATGAGCACTGAAAGCTGAAAATTGGTCTAGGCAGGAAGGGGGTGAAAGTGCCCTGTATTTAAGTGGTTAAGGGGAACTCTATGACATAATATAAAAAAAAGCCCTTTTGGTCTGGTACAGATTTTAAGGGAAACTCGACGCCAAAATAAAAAAATCCATACCAGACTCTTATCCGAGCATGCAGTCTGGCAGGCCAGGAGAGGGGGGGAAGAGCGAGCACCCCCCTCCTGAACCATACCAGTCCGCTTTCCCTCAACATGGAGAGGGTGCTTTGACACTGCACCATATCTTTAGCATTGGCATCTATGGAAAATATTGGTCAGCTTGACATGGCACTGCTCCCAGTCTTTAACATTGGCATCTATGGGAAATATTGCTCAGCTTAACATGGCACTGCTCCCTGTCACATAACAATCACAGAATCATCTAAATCATCTAAGTATCATAGAGTATCAAGTATCTAAGTATCAAGTATCATCTAAGTATGTAGTGGATGCCAGCTCAGAGGGAAAGGCTATTGAGTTTGGAGGTACAGGTAAGCTTATATGTTTTCACTTACTGCTCTGTAATCTGGACACTTTGAGCCTGATAAGAGCATTTTCATTTTCTTTTTCGTTTTCCCAGCTCCAATATCAGATCCACATTATTATGAGTCACTCTGTGGCCTTACCTTGGCTCCTGGATTAACATGTGAAAATAGAATACCCTCCTTACCATATTTTTGGAACCATCTACTTCCCTCTTTGCTAACATTCACCCTGGTGGCTGCTGCTGCCTGGCTGTTGCACTCAGGTCAATTTTAAATCAAGCTACATAGAAGCTTGACCCTGTGTTGTCCATTGCACTTCCCCCTTTCCCCCTCCCCCTTTTTTTCACCCCCCCCCCCTTTTTCACCCCATCCCCTTTTTCCTCTATCTCTTCTACACCCTCCCCCCCTTTGTTTCCTGGTTCCTCTTGCCCCCCCCCCCCTTGTCAATGGACTAGGGATTCACAGTATTTATACTTACATTTTGTTATAACTGTTATACAGCATTCCAGCATCCATTCTTTTTTGTCTCCCGCGTCCGTCATAGGGGAATTTTGGTGGAGTGTTTGTCTGAATTGATCTAGCCTGTTCGCCATCTTTTGGTAAGCACCAGCGCCTACCAACAGATAATCCAATATATTGGATTATCTGTTGTTTGTACTTGTATTCATCCTGTATTTTCTATACTGTTTATGTCCATTACCTGTAATTTATGATTGTATTTCAGAATTTTCCTAGAGTCTTTCTCCTGAAGAAGCGGTATTCAACCGCGAAACATGTAGAGGAGATTGCGCCCAGTGAGGATCCATTATATCTTTTGTTTCCTTATTGGAGTGCATTCAGTGCTAGTGGATCAATGTTAGACGTACCTTCAGTGTTTTTATGTATTTTTGTATGTTCTCACTTACATATGTCAATTGGGTGGATAACACACCCATCTCTTTCTGGGGTTCTACTTTTTGGGGGGGAATTTGCTAGTGCATCTTGTTTTACAGCTGTTTTATTTAAGAGCCTATCACACCCCCAATTAGCTAATTGTATATTGTCATTTATATGGTGATAAACAAATCTTGGTTTTTACCATTTTTTGTTCTCTATCATTAATCTCCTTTCACGGTGGACATTCTCAGTACAGCTTGGGCTGGGTTCATGTCTAATATTCAGGCTTCATGCCTGACAGGAAAAAAATAAGATGAGGAACTCAAGTTATTTCTTGTTAGAATGTTAAAATCTTTTGAAGTGTAAATCACATCTCTATTGGCATAGAGATTACATAGAGCATATACAGTACATTAAGAAAGAGATGTATCCCCTAGGCCTATGTATCCTGATATTTCCCACCATCAAACATCCCATCTTTTGATAAGCACCAGTGCCCCCTTCCTCCAAGATATTGGATTATTTGTTGTTTGTATCTACTTGTATTCATCCTGTATTTTCTATACTGCTTATGTCTATTACCTGTAATTTATGATTGTATTTCAGAATTATCCTAGAGTCTTCCTCCTGAAAAAGTATTCAACCGCAAAATATGTAGAGGAGATTGTGCCCAGTGAGGATCCAATATATCTTTTGTTTCCTTATTGGAGTGCATTCAGTACTAGTGGGATCAATGTTAGATTTACCTTCAGTGTTTTTTATGTATTTTTGTATGTTCTCACTTGCTAAAAATTTACTAGCATATGCTACTTTTAATTTTTTTGTATAAATAAAAGTTGCATTTTATTTTTGCCCTATTTGTATCTTGTTTGAGGTACTGAGAAAGTCCAATTTGTTGCCCCCAACCCCATTTCTGAAGACTATTTTGGGGAAATTGTCTCCATTTTCTGTGTTTTCAAAAGAAGTATAGGATGGACCAATACATTGTCTATCAATTATTTAAAAAAATACTATTATTTTCTAATATTGTTGTCAAGATTACTTACAATGTTTTGGGTACAGTTTACATCAGTGGCAGCTGGTGTATATGGGGCGCCCCCCCCCCCATCCATGCGTCCGGGCCCCCTAATCTACATGCGGGGCACCGGACACATGGAGTTCAATGGGGATTTTTTTTTTAGCCCTGTGATTAGAGCCAGAGGCTCTCACAGGCTAAAAAAAAGGGTGGGCTCGGGGTGCAGAGCACTGCGCCCCGAGCCCACCCAGTTTTGTGATAATAGCGAATAAAAATTCACTATTGTCACACAGATCCTCCTCCTTGCCAATCAGGAAGCTGGTCATGAGACCCGTTTCCCGATTGGTCAAAAATAGAGGCCATGCTATTGGTCAATGAGGAGGAGGGTGGAGGAGACGCCAGGGAAGCTGCCTCCATCGCTGCCAGGGGAAGCCCCTGCTGGAGATTAAGCTGATGGGAGGCTTCTAATGGGGCCAGGCAGGAGTGTTCCAGGGCATTTTTAGCGCTTTAGTGTAAGTGAGTCAGCGATGCCCCCCCCCGGCCCATGGAGCACCAGCTGCCACTGGTTTACATTTATTGTTAGTCCAGGGTTCTCCTTTAATCTATCAGTAAATTTGGGTAATGACTCTTTTATTAACCACTTGCCCACCGCTCACATTGAGCGTACTGCAGCAAAGTGGCACGATCCCGTCCAGCGACGTAGACCTACGTCGCTGGACTCCTCCCCCTGTAGGCGGCGCTCGCGCGCCGCCCGAGGCGCGCTCCCACTGTTTTCATTCACAGCGGGAGTCGGGCCAGGGGAGGAGCAGCCCCGATCGTCGGGGAATCGAGTGAGGAGATCCGCCCGCCTGTGTAAACAGAGCGGGCAGATCTCCTAAGTGACAGGGCCTGACAGATCGGAGTGTTCAGCATAGCTGGACATCCGATCTGTCCCTGTCTCACAAAGTCACCTCCCCCCCCACACGTCAGTAAGCACCAGGCATACATTAACCCCTCCCTCTCCAATAAAATTAACCCCCTCACTGCCAGTGTCATTTTTACAGTAACAGTGCATGTATATAGCACTGATTACTGCAGTAATGTCACTGGTACCCCCAAAAGTGTCAAAAATGTCAGTCAAGGGTCCGATCTGTCCGCCGCAATGTCGCAGTCCCGCAAAAAAAATCGCAGCTCACCGCCATTACGCGTTAAAAAAAAAACACCAAAAATGACAGAAATCTTTCCCTTAGTTAGTAAACGCAATAACTTTTGCGCAAACCAATCAAAATACGCTTATTGTGATTTTTTTTTACCAAACATAGGTAGCAGAAAACAAATTGGCCAAAAATTAAAAAAAATTTGATTTTTACATTTTTTTGGGGGGGAATTTCATATAAAAAAATTTTAAAAATATTGTTATTTTTTCAAAATAAACGCTCTTTTTTTGTTTATAGCGCAAAAAGTAAAAATTGCACAGGTGATCAAATAGCACCAAAAGAAAGCTCTGTTTGTGGAAAAAAAGGACGTAAATTTCGTTTGGGTACGACGTCGCACGACCGCGCAATTGTCAGTTAAAGTCGCACAGCGCCGAATCGCAAAAAGTGGCCTGGACAGAAGACAGCAAAATCCTCCGGTGGTAAAGTGGTTAAATACCTAGGATAGTTTATGCATGAAATATCAAATGCACCTACGTATATCAAAGAAACAGCTTTACTTTGAGGCCAATTTTTTTTTTTTTTTAAGGTCACAATCAATATCACCAGTTCTTTATATTTATAGCAAATATCAAATATGACAATTTCTTCACATATTGACAAAGATGAAAAATAGGTTAATAATTCTAGGTAAATTAATTTTGTAACAATGTTTTGCACATTTCTTATCCTAAAACTATTTTTTTTGCTGTTCCTTCCAGTAAAAATATCATGGTTCTTTTACTCTACCCCAGATCAGGGGTAAAATATTTTTTCTATAAATTGTGTTACAGGACTGGAATTGGTTTATTGAGGACTGAAAATAATCAAAGATTTACAATGTCTTAAAGAAGTTGTTAACCCAATCTTCCATATTCCTGATATGTGCCTGCTGTACCATGGATTTGTATAAAAAAAATATCATGTTCTCAATGTATTGCTTCCTTTGTGTAAAATACCAGGTTCTTGCCAGTCCTCCTGCTTCCCTATTAAAACTGACCACACTAGGCATATAAACCCAGCATGATCAGTTTTCTAGCTGTGCTGGGAACTCAGCTTGCTCTCCTTCAATGGTCAAACTTGTGCTGGTTCCACCTCCCCCCTGCACAGCCATTCACTGGGAAGTTCAGTGTTCTGCACTTTCTCCTCCTCTAGCTCACTGAGCTCCTTATGCAGCTGAGAACAGAGGGAATGTGTGACCACTTATAAAAAAGGAAGAAAAAAAGGTATTTATGATGTTTTTTTTATATTTTTTATATTTATGCACAAATATTTTACCTTTTATTTCAATGAGTTGTTTTACAAGGTACTTTAAAGTAGCAATGGTAATTTGCATAGGAGTGATGTGAGAGAATTAATGTGGTCCTTAGAAATGACCATATGACTGACGTTTTGACCAAGAAAAACACAAAGGTAATGTAATCTGAGGAAAACTTTGGAACTTTGGGCACTTGTGAAGTAAGGAGGTGTGGTGTCCAGTTGGTGTTGAAGTACTGCGTCTGCATATTGTCTTTCTCATCTGCCTAACCACTTGCCGACCAGCCACCGTAGTTTTACTGCGGCAGGTCGGCTCTACTGCGTGAAACGATGTACCTGTACGTCACTTTGTGCAACAGCAAATGGGGGCATGTACGCGCTGATTGGCAAAGGGGGAGCCATTCAGCAGGTCCGGCGGGTGCGATGTCCGCCGGCCATCTGCGATCACCCCTATAGAGATAGAATGGTGGTCTGCCTATGTAAACAGGGTAGACCGCCGTTCTGTTACAGATGAACACAGTGATCCTGTGTTCCTGCTATTCAGGAACAAAGGTCTCTGTGTCCATCTAGTGAGTCCATCCCCCACACAGTTAGAAGGTACCCCCTAGGGACACACTTAACCCTTTGATTGTCCCTGTTGTTAACCCACTTACCTGCCTGTGTCATTAGTACAGTAACAATGCATATTTTTAGCACTGATTACTGTAGTAATGTCACTGATCCCCTCAAAAGTGTCAAAAGTGTCAGTTAGGTGTCCGATCTGTCTGCCACAATGTCACAGTCACGCTAAAAATCAATGATTGCCGCTATTACTAGTAAAAATAAAATTTAAATGCCACTAATCTTTCCCCTAGTTTGTAGACATGAGAACTTTTGCACAAACCAATCAATATACACCTATTGGGGTTTTTTCTACTAAAAATATGTAGCAGAATACATATTAGCCTACAATTATGAAGAAATTAATTTTTATTGGGTGTGTTTTATAGCAGAAAGTAAAAAGGTATTTTTTTTTTTTTCCAGAATTGTCGCTCATTTTTTGTTTATAGCGCAAAAAAAAAAAAAAGAAAAATGCATAGGTGATCAAATACTATCAAAAGAAAGCTCTATTTGTTGGAAAAAAAGGACATCAATTTTATTTGGTTACAGCATCGCACGACCGCGCAATTGTCAGTTAAATAATGCAGTGTCGTATCACAAAAAATAGCCTGGTCATTAAGGGGGTAAAACCTTCTGGTCCAGAAATGGTTAAAGTACACCTGTCACATTACTCAGATTGCTGGCATTCATCTCTGGGCACAAACTGCCCTTGGACATTAGTACCACTTGGTGCGCTGTCCCTTCCAACCACAGCAGCTTTCAGCCTCTCATATACAGTCGTTTTTCAGGCTGCTGGCAGCAGCGTGTATGGTGTGCCTGTTCCTTCTGCCTGCATCAAAATGCCGGGATCCCATGCATCAGGGTAAAAGTCCAGGGTGCATGAGACCTATAAAGAGAACCCTGTCACTTCTTCCTAAAAAGCCTCTTTTATGTATATTATGGTAAGTGTCTTTTAATGCTCTGACTGCATCTCCACTTCAGTATACAGTAATATTTTATATACACTTTGTAACGCCGCCGAGTGCTCCGGGTCCCGTGGCTTCCCCGGAGCACTCGAGGCGTCCCGCGGGCTGCAGCGCTCCGGTCATCGTCCCCGACCGTGAGCGCTGTTCCCCCGCATCTGCACTACTTACCCGCCGGGTCCCGTCATCTCGGCCGCTCGGTACACGCCGGGTTCCTTCCTCCTCTTGGCACGCGCGGCCCCGCCCCCTAATTGGTGCCTGGTCCAATCAGTACCAAACCATATAAAAACCCACTTCCCCTTCCTGTCCTTGCCGGATCTTGTTGCCTTTTGTACCTTGAGAAAGCATTTGGTGTATTTTTCCCTGCCTGTGTATCAGACCTTCTGCTGTTGCCCCTGACTATGAACCTTGCCGCCTGCCTTGACCTTTTGCTCCGTCTGACCTTGCCTTTGCCTTGTCCTTCTGTACCGCGCCTGAATCAGCTGTCTTTGAGGTTGAGCCGTTACCGGGGGACACGACCTGGTTGCTACCGCCGCAGCAAGTCCATCCCGCCTTGCGGCGGGCTCTGGTGAAAACCGGTAGTAACTTAGAACCGGTCCCCTGGTACGGTCCACGCTGCCAATCCCTCACTGACACAGAGGATCCACCTCCAGTGCAGTCACCTACCGCCAGTCCGGACCCTGACACACTTATTGTGTATTTCTTTCTTGGCTAGCAGCCATCTTATAATTTACTGAGAACTTCATGAATTTATTCATAATATATTTCTTACAAAATAAGTTAATATCATTAGAGGCAATTTTTGTTCATATGTGACACTTTTCTCAGTTCTTTCTCTGTCCTTTTTATCAATCTAAATACTTTCCTTTGTGTATTTATGATGTACTTAAAAAACGTTACTTCCGGAAGATTTACCCCCTTCATGATGACTAGGCCATTTTTTGCAATACAGTACTGTGTTACTTTAACTGACTGTGGGGTCATATAACGCTGTACTTAAATGAAATATATGTCTTTTTCCCCCCTTTTAAATAGAGCTTTCTTTTGGTGGTATTTGATCACCACTGGGTTTTTTATTTTATTTTTTGTGCTATGAACAATCTAGGAAAAAAACATAAAAAAAAAAAAAAAATATATATATATATATATATATATATATATATGTATGTATATATTTTTTTTTTTTTACTTTCTGATATAAAACGTATCCAATAAAAAAATTGAAAACATTTCATTTTTTCCACTAAATTAGGGCAATACGTATTCTGCTAAATATTTTTGGTAAAAAAAATCCCAATTAGCGTATATTGATTGGTTTGCACAAAAGCGTCTACAAACTATGGCATATATACTGTAATTTTTTCATTAATGTTTTTTCTTATACTGTTAATGGCAGTGATCAGAGACTTATAGCGGGACTGCGATATTGCGGCAGACAATCTGCCACTAACTGACACTTTTGATACTTTGTGGGAACCAGTGACATTAATACAGTCAGGGATAAGTGCTAAAAATATGCACTGTCACTGTACTAATGACACAGGCTGGGAAGGGGTTAAACATCTAGGGTGATCAAAGGGTTAAATGAGTGCCTAACCAGTGTATTTGTGTACTATGTGGGTGGTTTTTACTAAGGGTGTGATGAATTTTCAATGCAGGGAAAGAAAAGCCATCACACCCCTGCTGACAGATCAGAGTTCTGCCTTATATACATAAGCACAGCTCTGTTCTGTGTCTCTCCTCGCCGATCAGCGGGTGCCAGTAGACATTAATTGGCCGGCAAAGTAGTACATTGCTCGAAGTATTTACCCTTGAAGTTCACTGCACAAGCAAAGGGTGCTGGTCCTGCACATAGCAGAAAGTCTAGCATAAAGAAGAGATGTCTAGATGGCCGCAGTTCTAAAAAATCACCTTTATTTGTATCCAAAAAAGCATAAAAAGCAACAGTCCCTAAAGCAAGCAAAGGAATAAGATACAGCAGGCGAGGGAAAGGCAATACAGCAAGAATGGTGTAAAACGCGTTAGCTGTATTGCCTGCTGTAATTTATTCACTTCCTTGCTGTATGGACTGTCGTTTTTCATGATTTTATTGCAGTGCGGCCATCCAGACATCTCTTCCTTACTCCATCCATTGGCCGGAACCCACTGATCAGCTTGTGCCGTATCTAATCACAGCACAGCTTCGACATCAGTGGCACGCAAGCGCACCCCCTACCCAGAAGTACAAGATCACATACTAGGTAAGTGACGCTCTCCCGCGGTATACCTAAGTTATGCAGTCGGCAAACAGGTAATAAAATAGCTTGTCTTATCAAACTTAAAGCTGAACTACAGGAAAATATAAAAAAATCAAAATAAAATCAAGGCTGTAATGTATTACTGTAATTAAAAATCATTAAAGAGTAACTCCACTTTCATGGGGGGAAAAATAGCAAATAAAAAAAAATATAGCATATACAATTGCGGCACAAATCATATTGTAATTGAATACTATTAAAAATGACCTTTCCTTTTCAATCTGCAGCCGCTGTAATTTTCCATAAAGTGCAATGCAATATGACTACCCAGAGGTGTTCTGTACACAGAATGTGTCCAGAATGCCCCCCCTCCAATATGTAATTTCCTGCTTGTGTGAATGGCACACGGATTTTCCCAGAAGTCTACACTAAGATACAAGTCAGATTTTTTGGAATCCCCTGCAGCAAAAATGTCACTTTTGGTGAGATACTCCCAATAGGAAATAACATCTAAAGGGATGAGACCCTGCGACTTTCCTCATTAGAGCCCTGATACTGCAGCAGCTGGTTTATAATTATGAAACCACTCCCATTAGACTCACTTAGCGCAGAGGCTAAGAGGAACAAACAGGGATTTCTTCAGAACAACAAAAAGTAGGAATCTGCAACAACGTTTGTTAAAATCCTTGCAATGTACAGAGATCACCCAGAGGGGAATGTTCCCAGAGAGGAATGTTTTTTTCTCAACAAAAGTGGAGTTACAATTAATGTATTGACACCTGATATTAGCATCCTTTAGCCCACATTCACATTGGTCTGATTTGACATGAGATTTGACATGTCAAATCTCATGTCAAATCTGAGCCAATTGCCGGCAATTGCACCATCTGAATTGGTGCGACGTCACACCCATTCCCAAAAGTAATTCCTGTACTACTCAGACTGAAATGCCAGTATGAAATTGTGCGCGCTCAACCGAACTCGCACAATTTCAAATTAGCCTCAGTGTGAACTTGGGCTTATTCTACACTACAGCAGCACTCTGGAAGAGCAAGTAACATTACTCTGGGCAATTCAGAGTGTGCTGTCAACACAAGTGGTGGCAAGAAACACATTAACAGAAGAAGAGAACAGAAGGGTGACTCATCAGCATGCTGCTTCTCCTTCACTGTCCAGTCACAGACTGGGGGAAGCTTTATGACCAGACTGTGTCATTAATTGCATTAGAGAAAAGTCAGGTCACTAACCTGGCTATGATTACTTTCAGGGTTAATCAAATCTCATGACTGGGTAAACAAAATTACAAAGCAAAACTCCAAAATATATTTCATCTGTGATTTTAATCAAATACCGGAAATTCAGCCTTACATTTTAGAAAGAAATAAAGAAAATATTTAGCTGTATAAGGCAGAGAAGTGCAACATAATGGAAAGTAATTATTTGACCCTTCTGTGTTCCTTGCTAAACATCTGAGACAAACAGAAGGAATAATACACAATCTTTTTCATGCAGTGCTGTCGTTATGGATAAATCCATTTTGTGACCTATTTTAGTCTTGGTTCTTACAAATGTAGTTCTGCAATAACACAGATGAAAGAAAAGAAACAGGTCAATGCAGTTCAACTTTTTCCAGGTCATCTAAACAAAAATGCACAAGGGGAACATTATTAATTTTATTAGTAGGATAGGGAAGGGGTTGACAGTGTTTTTCTCACTGAATCAGGTTCTACCTTCTAAATTGTTGGCCTTAAAGATAAGTAACAAATATTTTAGGAGACAGAGCATTCCCTCCCTTCTAGATTGTAAGCTCTAACGAGCAGGGCCCTCTGATGGGACAGTAGTCAGGATCTTTTATAAAAACTAGACCCTATAATAAAAATGTTAACAACATGCTACTTATTTATAAAAAAGAAGACAAAGACTTCAGACTTGGCTTTAAAATTGGCCGCGGCCGTTTATTACTGGTTAAGCAATAAATAATCAATAAAATTTTATTAAAACTCCAGACAACCCAGCCATAAAGCTCAGGCTGCATTAATAAATAAAGAAATTTCTTCTTCAAAACAAAATTCCCAACCGACAGAAGAGGGAAGCACTAACCTCTTCTGTCACCACCCACCACCGCGGCCATTTCAATACATGAGCCCAAGTCATTGTTAAATATGTCCAATCCTATATTGGACAAATGCACACCATCACACCGATACAAACCATCTGAACCATTCTCCAACTCTGTATGCCTATAAGTCAGAACCCCAATTCTGCCTAATAACTTAACCAAAGCCCTATTTATCCTTTTCCTCATCTTTTCCAAGAAGCGCAGAGAAGGCGAAGAAAACGACCTCAACCTCTGCACTATCTCCGAGAAGACCACTACCGTATGAGGGGATGTCAAGCTAAACTGAAAAAGATCATTCCTGATTTGGAAAACCAAATCTAGGGTCTTAACTTGTCCTAAGTCGTTCCCTCCCAGATGTACAACCAATATATCTGGAGAGGGAAGAAACTGGGAAAGCCTGGCAATTTCAAACAGAAAATCTTCCCAAACCATTCCTCTCCTACCGCACCAGTAAACCCGATATTCTTGAGGATCCAGGCCCAAATTCTCGGTGTATACCCGCAGCTTCGCCCTTTGTTGCGCCCAAAAAATAAAAGAATGGCCGACAAGCCAAACCACTCTTTGTCCACCTAGGAAAAATCAGAAAACAAACAAATTAGGGGCGAACATACAGTTTGTAGCAGTCTGACTTCCACCTCCCCATTTTTTGAATCACTGTTTTATCTAAGCCTGCTCTTGCGGCTTCCGTCGCCGCCCCAATCCTAAAAGAATGGGAAGTGAATCTATTACCTTGCAAACCCAGCTCACTAATGCAAAGCTTAAAAACCCGCTCAAACTGGTATTTTGTTAAATTTAAACCAGATGCATGAACAAAAAAGGAACTCCAATCCCCTGGTGGCCTTCTACTGATGTAATTTAACAAAGACTTAACTGGACAGTATGAACAATCCCGAACTTTATATATTCTAATCCAAACCCCCTTACCCAACTGATCAGTTTTGGAAAACCCAAGAAAAATCCTCGCCTCCCCTGAAGAGATTTGTACTCCATCTTGCTGAATACCAACTAATTCAGAAATCCGTAAGGCCGCAAAAAAAGCTAAAGAAAATGCCGTCTTAAAAAGTAGTGCCTCAAAACTGGAGAAGCAAACCTTATAAGTCACTTTGCATAAATTGTCCAAAATATGCGGTGTAAGGGGCAAACGTCCATCCTTCGTAAAAGTATTTTTTCTATATCCCTTCACCGCCTGTTTAATAGAAAAAAATGAAGCACAGGAAGGTAAATTATTTAACTTGAAAAAGAAAGATATGCCAGCCAATATTTTCTGAATGTGACCACAAGAATATTGTTTCCGCATCAAATCGTCTAAAAATAATAAAATCAGGCCTTCGGAAAAAGCATTCTGCTCTTTTCCAATCTTATTCAAAAAAGCCAACCACATCGCCCAGGCTGATCGATATCCCGCCCACGTGGATGGTGCCACTGAATTTTTGATCTGAGCAGAGATAAAACTTAAATCATAGTCCATAAACTGTGCGGGCAGGGAACCCCTTCTCGGTCTGCTCCCGGAAGCAATTGAAAAAACTTCTGCATCTGTAAACGAGATAATGAATCCGCCACATCATTGTCCTTTCCTGCCACATGTGTCGCCTTTAACCACACATTTAAAGATAAACATTTAAAAACCAAATGACGCAAAAGGACAATGACGGGCGGAGACTTAGATGACAGACAATTCAGAGCATACATCACACCCTTATTATCGGTTCTCACCATTAGTCGTTTGTTCCTAAACTCCTCCCCCCATACTTCCAGAGCTACCAAGATGGGGAAAAGTTCCAGCAAGACAATGTTTTTGACCAGACCTTTGTCTATCCAATTAGGGGGCCAGACCCCCGCACACCAATGCGTGCGCCAGACCGCTGCAAATCCAGCCGATCCAGCTGCATCAGTAAATAATAGAAAGTCTTTATCTAAAACAAAATCTTCCTGGAAAAAAGTCCTGGCATTGAAATGGACTAAAAATTGTGCCCAGACTAATAAGTCCTCCTTAAGTTCTGAAGTCACTCTTAAATGGGAAAAAGGTGATTTAAGGCCTGCAATGGCTCTATAAAGGCGTCTGGAAAATGCCTTGCCGATAGGCATCACTCTAGAAGCAAATGCCAGCATACCCAATAAGGACTGCATCTCCCGTAGGCAAACTTTTTTCTTTCTCACTATTGCCATAATCAAGGATCGCAACCGAAAAACCTTAGCTGGTGGCAAACGAAATTCCATAGCACATGTGTCTATTGTTATCCCCAAAAATTCCACCGAAGTGGAGGGGCCCACAGTTTTTTCAACGGCTAACGGTACGCCAAAATCCTCGCAGATCCTAACAAAATTATCCAAAAATTGCCTGCAGTCTTCCGTCCCTTGTCTTCCCATAAATAAAAAATCGTCAAGGTAGTGTATCATATTCTCCGAACCGGAAACATAACAAACTACCCACTGCAAAAAAGAAGCAAAAGCCTCAAAGTATCTGCAAGAGATGGAGCAACCCATCGGCAGACAGCGATCAAAGAAAAATTCACCATTTAAACAAAAACCCAGGGAAGGAAAGCAGGAAGGATGAATAGGTAACAAGCGGAACGCTGACTGTATGTCCGCTTTGGCCAAAAGGGCACCGTTTCCTAGCTTCCTCAAAATTACTATAGCGTCCTCAAATGATGCATAATGTACTGAAGAAATTTCTTCAGAAATTTGATCATTTAAAGATCCTCCTTTCGGGTAAGACAAATGGTGAATTAAACGAAAGGCTCCTGGTTCTTTTTTGGGCACAATTCCCAGAGGCGAGATTCTGAAATCTGCAAAAGGAGGGGCACTGAAAGGACCGGACATCCTATCTTCACTAAGCTCCTTAACTAATTTAGCTACCACAATATCCAAATGCTTGTCAACTGATTTTAAATTTGCAAAAATTGAGCACCCAGGACCTGTAAAGAAAGGTAAAAGGAAACCATCTTTAAAACCCTCAAACAGCATTTGAGCTGTCTCCCTGTCTGGGAAAATTTTGAGGAACAGTTGCATGCTTTCCAATTTCACAGGGGACCGAGCCTTTAGGAACCACTGCCTGCTGTTGATTGGAGCTAGCCATCTTTTTAAAACATTTGACCACTGAATGTGATCCTGCGCAAAAAGCACATTCGTGCTTGTATCGGCAAGCAGTGGCCCATTTGCACTGTCCCTCATTGAAATTGAAGCACACACCTTTGCGAAAGGAGGTGCTGTTACTATTGGAAACCGACTGTTTTGTAAAGGAAGGCTTCTGTGGGAGAAATAAATTAAGCCAAAGGCCAATATCTTTTACACCCCACCTCAAGCTCTTATGAATAGACAGCTTCTGCCTAAAGGCTTCATCATAAGTAAACCATGCACTACTGTTAAAATTTTTGTAAGCCTCCAGAATTATTTCAACATGTTGAAATAAACCAGAGCTTTGTTCTGGAGACTTCTCACACAAAACTGATGCATATATGCAAAAGGATTGAAGCCAGTTGTTAAAGGATTTTGATACTGGTCTCCTCCTATCTTCTTCCTTATCATCCTTCTTATCAGCCTTAAAGATAAACTCCTTGGAAGAAGGAAGAAGAGACAGTAAATCCATGAATTCACCTTTCCATATTTTCTCCTTGATTGCTAATGGTAAATGATATCCCAACGGAGACATTTTGCAGGGAAGTGCTTCCTTCAGGCGAGTTTCCGGGATATTTTGGGATCTAGCTACAGCAATAGAAGATGCTATACCAGCTTCAGAAGAAAAAACTGAGTATCCTTTTTCTGCCTGACTGCTGTTACTATTTACGCCACCAGATGGCGCCCAAGCGTCACTAATTGCAGGACCTTGTCTAGCTTGTAACTCACCAACATCCCTAGTCAGCTTAGCTAACAGCTCCATGATACCTGACAGGACAGGCAGAGCAGCAGACTCACCCTGTCCTGAAATCTGTGGTACTTCTCCGCCCGGCGCTGTCCCGATGACCGGAATGGAGCGACCTCCCATTCGGTTCTCCACCTCACGATCCTCTTCTTCCGCTGCTCCTCCTCTGACTGGCCGCTGCGCCGATGCTGAGGCACTCTCCCGCCGTCCTACAGATCTTCTACCGCTGCTGGGGCCCGGTCTCTCCGCGTCCACTGCCCGCTGCTCCTCACGTCCATGAACTCGGCCTCGCCCGGCCCCGACAGCCGAATATGACCTCACCGGCGATGGAGAATGACGCCGCCTCGGGGTCCGCTTCCTCTTCCCTCTCCCTCCGGAGGTGACGTCCACAATTACAGTAGATTCTTCTACCACCGGAGCGACATCTTCTGGCGGTAATTGAGGTGACAGAGTGTTCAAGGCTGCGGTCTGGGAAACTCCTGCGCCCGGGTCCAATAAAGGTACAGGCCATTCCCGAGGCAAATTCAGACATCTCCTCACCCACTCCTCTCCACCTTCCTCTCCAGCCCTTTCAATTACATGGCGGAGCAAACTCATCCTCAGAGCAGGGACACTGAAACTTCAATCTTGAGTGCTGTGAGGTGAATGAGCCCCTCAGGTAATGCCAGCTTCTTATATAGCCTACTAGGATATTCTAGAAAATTCCTGAGGTGCCTTCCCACTTTCCTCCTAATTGACCTATCAACTAACAGCTGCCTAAACTCCACCCTTAATTATAATATCTCCAGGCAGGTTACCTGAGGTAACTTCTACCTGCTATCTTCCCGCCTAAACCTGACTGAAATTATTATGCCCTGCCACTTATCCCATGAGAAAAAGGGGGGCATATAAAATGCCCCTTTTTCTTTCATTCCTCTTGTATTGAATTGTATTGTCTTCCCTCATATTATAAAGCGCTGCGCAAACTGTTGGTGCTATATAAACTATATATATAAACTAAGCTATATAGAACTCTATTGATTAAACAACAATAAATATACTGTATATATAGTTGAAGAATGTGTTGAATTAAAACATATGTTTTTCACTGATTATAAGATGTAGTTCTTTTTACCCCTGGAAACAATCGAGTATTGCCCGTGACACTATTTTTTAATATTTGCACTAACATACAATTTTGCAGGACAAGCTTTCAGGGTATGTCCCCTTATTCAAGGTTCCAGCAGTACCTTATACCAGAATATAAAATATGACACACATATACATATATATATATATATATAAATATATTGTGGCAAAGCGTTGCCCTGCCAGAGTCCAGGACAATGATGGCAAACCTTGGCTCCCCAGATGTTTTGGAACTATGTTTCCCATGATGCTCATGCATACTGCATTGTAGTTGAGCATCATTGGAAATGTAGTTCCAAAACATCTGGTATGCCAAGGTTTGCCATTACTGGACTAGGAGGTTGTGACCCAGAATTCTCAACCGGACAGGTTGTGGGGCTCCAGGGAGTTTGCTTAATGCTGAGGAAACTGGCTTTTAAGTTTCCTCATTGTTATCTAAAGTCCAAGTGGGGACCTGGAGCCTGGAGATTTCTCAGCAATCTGGGTGGGAGGAAATCTCCAATCCTGGGACCAGGGTTAAGGATTATCCAGGACACTGATGGTGCAGGTGTGTCTGGGTCTTTTAGTAAAGACAGGACCAAGGTTCTGGGGCCTGACAGGACCCTGGCAGACAGGAGATCTGGCCCAGGAGTCAGGAGGGCTCCATGTGGGAGTCCGTGTAACATGGGGCTGCTATCTGTGTGTGCCCTGTTGGTGAGCTGACCATCTGTAGGAGCCAGACAAGGGCCTGAAATGTAAGGCCAGAGCAGCAGTGCTGCAAGTGAGAGCCAAAAGGGCTGAATGACGTTTATGTTGATGTGCAAAGGAATGCTGTAAACTCCTGCGAGGGAAACTCATGTTTTGTTTACTGAACTTTCTTTTTAAGGCCCCTTTCACACTTGTGCAATTTGTCCGGCGATTTGGGACTGCAAAGTAACATGACCAGTCGTAAGCCATGATTTCCAATGAGAACTGTTCATATCTGTACAGCTTCAAGTCGCAATTACTTCAAAGTAGTCCCTGCCCTACTTTGGGATGATTTTAATGCGTTTTGCGGGCCAAAGACATAGGCATTGCTTCAAGTTCAGTCAAAATCACGAAAAAATCATGTTAAAATTGCGCCAAAAAAATTGCAGTAAAATCGCGCAAATTTTAGGTTGCATAAGTGTGAAAGGGGTCTTAAAAAATGGGCAAACCTAGCCCTTAAAAAGAAGAAAGAGCGAGTGGTGGTGTCCTCAAAGCTTTAAATTTGATGCGCGTCCCTACAATTTAAATATACACATTCATATATATGCCAGTATATAAAAAAAGGATGGTGGATAGTACTCAATTGTTTCCATTGCAAGTGCACTAATACGGCTACAATTCTCTTCACCCCAAAATCTTGAAATATTTTTTGTGTAGGTATGTTTATTTGTCATTTTAGAAAATGGAAATAAGAATAAACTCATTTTTTTTTAAGAATTGTGGAAAAATCATCATCATTATCATAATATACATGTTTTTACCACTTCCATGAGCATTTTTTTTTGAAAAAAAAAAAATTAAAAATAAATACAATAAATAATAATAGCAAAAAAAAAAAATATGGACAGAAAAGATGAAAATACATTATTATAGTAGATATTACATGATATGAAATTATACAATAAGTGATGAGGTAATAGACTGTATAATACAGGAAAAGAAAAGATAAAAAAAGATTAAAAAAAAATATATATATATATATATATATATTTAACCACTGAAGCCCCGGAAGATTTTACCCCCTTCCTGACCAGGGGGTATTTTGTGATTCGGCACTGTGTGACTTTAACGGACAATTGCGCGGTCGTGCGATGCTGTATCTAAACGAATTTGGCGTCCTTTTTTTCCCACAAACAGAGCTTTCTTTTGGTGGTATTTGATCACCTGTGCGATTTTTTTATCATGCGCTATAAACAAAAAAAGAGCTTAAATTTTGCAAAAATAGCAATATTTTTCACATTTTTTTATATGAAATTCCCCCCCCAAAAAATGTAAAAATTAAATTTTTTTAACATTTTCGGCCAATTTGTTTGATGCTACCTATGTTTGGTAAAAAAAATCGCAAAAAGCGTATTTTGATTGGTTTGCGCAAAAGTTATTGCGTTTACTAACAAAGGGAAAGATTTTTGTCATTTTTGCTGTTTTTTTTTTTAACGCGTACTGGCGCCGATCTGCGATTTTTTTGCGGTACTGCGACATTGCGGCGGACAGATCGGACCCTTGACTGACATTTTTGACACTTTTGGGGTTACCAGTGACATTTCTACAGTAATCAGTGCTATACATATGCACTGTTACTGTAAAAATACACTGGCAGTGAAGGGGTTAACTTTTTTTGAGAGGGAGGGGCTATGTGTGTCCCTAGGAGCGTGCTTTCTACTGTGATTGGCTGTGGCTTCAGATGTATGAACAGTGATCAACGGTTCTACATTCTATGTAGAACCGTATGATCACATTCATACACCGGGGAGAATGACAGGCGGCTTGTTTACACTAGCCGCCTGACTTTCTCCCTCTCCCCCGACGATCGCAGAGTGACTGGCGGACATCGGGTCCGCCGGTCACACGCGCGGGGGGGTCCGTGACCACGCGGGAGCGGGAGCGCACCTCCGGCGGCGCGCGCTCGCTCCCTAGACCCTCACAGGCTAGCGACGTAGACCTACGTCACTTTGCCTGTGAGGGGCTGACCGCCGACGTAGATAGTCGTGCGGCGGTCGGCAAGTGGTTAAGTAGGATAGTGATGAGGGGGGAGGGGTAGAGGGGGTATTAGGGAGATTAGTACTCCTGATTCAATTGGGAAGAATAATTGGTCGATAGATAAAAAGATAATATATAAGCAAGGAATGATGCAAAAAAAAAAAAAAATCTACCTTAAGGGCACTCCGAAGAGGAGGGGGAAGAGTTAGTCAGGATATGGATGTATTTTTCATATTGGGGGAAGTCATTCCAGGATGACCATATATTGCTAAACTGAATGGTTTGCCCCTTTATCTATGAGCATTTTTAATCGCTTGCTGCCCACCCACAGTAGTTGTACTGCGAGGCAGCTCCAGGATGGGTGATGTACTGGCAGGGATGAGCAGGGCCGGACTGGGAATAAAATTCAGCCCTGGAAATAATTTCATACCAGCCTCATAGCATTATTATACCAGCCCAACAGCATACCGTCATTATTTTCTTGTTCATAAAAGGGAAAACCATGTATTTTAAAGCACATTTGAAGAGATTATTATATATATATATATATATATATATATATATATATATATATAGATAGATAGATAGATAGATAGATAGATAGATAGATAGATAGATAGATAGATAGATAGATAGATAGATAAGACAGATATAAAAGCATATAGGGCTTTATATATATATATATATATATATATATATATATATATATATATATATATATATATGTATATATATAAGAGAAAATTCTGATTAAAAGTAGTAAAAGTGCGGACGTGGTACAGGAGGGGGTTATAGGGTCTGTGGGCATGGTACAGGAGATGTCAGAGGCTTCGGACATGGTACAGGAGGACATGTCGGAGGCTGTGGCCATGGTACGGGAGGACATGTCGGAGGCTGCGGCCATGGTACAGGAGATGCATGGTCTGCGGGCATGGTAATGGAGATGCAGGGGCTGCGGACATGGTGCAGGAGATGTAGAGGCTGTGGACATGGTACAGGAGATGCAGAGGCTGCGGGTATGGTGCAGGAGATGCAGGCGCTGTGGGCATGGTGCAGGAGATGCAGGGGCAGCGGGCACGGTGCAGGAGATGCAGGGGCTGCAGGCATGGTGCAGGAAAGGGATAGGCTGCGGGCATAGTACAAGAGATGCAGAGGCTGCGGACATGGTGCAGGAGATGCAGGGGCTGTGGGCATGGTGCAGGAGATGCAGGGGCTGGGGGCATGGTGCAGGGGCTGCGGGAATGGTACAGGAGATGCAGGGACTGCGAGCATGGTGCAGGAGAAGCAGGGGCTGCGGGCATGGTGCAGGAGATGCAGAGGCTGCGGGCATGATGCAGGGGCTGCGAGCATGATGCAGGAGATGCAGTGGCTGTGGACATGATGCAGGAGATGCAGAGGCTGTGGGCATAATGAAGGGGCTGCGGGCATGTATAGGAGATGCAGGGTCTGTGGGCATGGTGCAGGAGATGCAGAGGCTGCAGGCATGATGCAGGGGCTGCAGACATGGTGCAAGAAATGTAGGGGCTGCAGACATGGTACAGGAGATGCAGGGCTGCGGGCATGGTGCATGAGAGGCAGTGCTGCGGGCATATTACAGGAGATGCAGTGCTGCGGGCATGGTACAGGAGAATCTCCTATACTATGCCCGCAGCACTGCATCTCCTGAGGAGATGCAGGGGCTGCAGAGGGGTCTCACTTACTCTTTGGTGAGGTGCCGTCTCCCCTATAATAGTCGAGCGTATAAGGGCTTTCCCAAGCGGCGGCAGCGCATGCGCAGTGTACATGTCGGGCCAACCGCAGCCATTTTTTTACCGCTGCCATTGACTTTCAGCCAGCCCCAGGGCAGGGGGACTTGTTGGCCTACTGGGAAAGCTCCCGGGATCCCATTAAGCCAGTCCAGCCCTGGGGATGTGGCCTTTCTTCTGGGTTTGGACACAGCACAAATCTGGCAGCTGATTTTAGCCAATAATTTGGCTGAAGTCAGTTGATCGGCTGTGGCAGAACACATAGTGTTCTGTTTATTGTGAACAGCGATCTCGCTGTTTCTTCTGCCTGCAGACAGACAGATAGTTAATTAAAAGCAGCACACATTAGTATTGTGTCATGTGTTTTAACATGGTAATGTAGTTTCAACCTTTTAACCTTTTTAAAGGGGAATCTTTCATTCTTTCTGTTATGAGGGGGGGGGGGGGCAATTGTCTATTTTATGATGATGTGTTGTCACTCTGTCACATGTGCCCCTGGCTGAGACCTCTAACTGCCACACACTGGACAGGAATGATCCACTGCAATGATGTGCAGCAGGTGTACAGCAATAAGGTAAAAACACAATTTTAAACTGGTTTTAACCCTCACATATACCTAAAGAAATGAGCAGTCTCAGATGATACACAGAGATTAAACAATTCCTCAAACATAGTTTTTACTTGCTTATCTTTCCTACACCCCTTCAAAAAGGCAGAATAATGTTAATACTCCTTTTTCATCTGTCAGTAACAGTGTGTGCGAGCTGATTGGAGGAAAGAAACAACCCCCCCCCCCTCCACACAGCAGAAGAACTGTGTTGTGAATAGACAAGCTTTGTGCTGAACTCCTCCCCAACACAAGTTTTATCTCATGTGTTGGGAAAACTTTTCAGAAGTGACTCATGCTGATAACAGAGGAACCAAGCACCAGAGAGAAACGGCACTTAGAGCTTTGAAGAGAGATAAGGAAACACTGTAGATATCTGTGCTTCGCTCAGATTCCATGACTGAGGTTTACAACCATGTTAAGGAAAAAATGGCAATTGTTCATGCTACACAAATGTCTTCTAATTAAAGTGATTGTAAATGATCACCTTGTAAAACAACCCATTGAGTTTAAAATAGAAATGAAAGGCAAAACACTTGTGTATAGATATAAAAATAAAATTCTAAAATCTTTTTTCCCTTTTTTATAAGTGAGATGAGAACCCTCTGTTCTCATCTGTATAAGAGCTGGGGGAGGAGAAGCAACAGTACATTTAGCTTTCCAGTAAATGGCTGTGTAGTGGGGCCATGTCAGGACAGGTCTGATCATTGGAGGATAGCACATTGAGTCCCCAGCATAGCTAGAGAACTCACCAGCTTAGCATGGTCAATTTTTTTTTTTTTGGAAAGCAGAAGGACTGGCAGGAATACCAGGGATTTCACACAAAGGAAGCATTACAAAGAGAACAGGGTACTTTCTCAAACAATTACATGGAACAGCAGGCACATACTGTATCAGGAATACGAAGTGTTGGGGATGGGGGTAACAAACCTTTTAAGATTCAGAGCTACACTATTATGCTATTTTTACATGTATAGAATGACATCCGTTTTCTACTGCCAAACAGTAGTCTGTAACCTTGGATAGTAAAATTGAAATTGTGTTATCATGAAATCAAGTGGGCACAGGAAAATTCAAGAATTGCCACTTCTACCAAGACTCGTTTGTCAGAGCCCTTTTACATTGTACATTGTGGGTTTAATGCTCAATTTTACAGTTGGAAGATCCTAAGACCCTTCGAGCTCAGCTATTTTCTGTTTTGGTTGTTCAGATCCAGAAAGAAAGAAAAAAAAGACAGAAAGAAAGAAAGGTAGGTCCTTGTTAGTTACAACTCCACTTATCTGCTAATATTCTATTATATAAACATGCAACCAGCAAGCAATGAAATAAGAGTGATGCTTGGGGCAGGTCTGAGAAAGCCTGTTTGCAGCTTGCAGGGTGAAGGCAATGTGCAGCTACAGCAATAGATAATAAGAGCTCAGGAGGTGACTATGAAGGTATGTGCAAACCCTAAGCAGGACATCATCCCCCTGAGCACCTGCTTTATACTAGTAAAAAATCCAGAGCCTGATAGGGCATCCAGAGCTGGTTAGAAGGACCCTTGCAAAGGAGGTGGATGCCCTCCCTCACCAGCATGTTCCATTATGTTTAGAGTATTGCTGCCAAAACAGACAGGAGGCATTGATGCCACTGAAAGATGGTTGCAGCCTGGTATCAGAGTAAAAGTGGAGTAATAGTGAAGATGGAATAAAATGTTTTTAGTTCAGCTGAATAGTGGACATCATGCTATTTGGCCATAAAATCACGGCATTTCCCTTATATTATAGATAGGAGATGATAGTTACAGTGCACAGAGCAAACAGCAAGGGTTTAAAATGGGCAATGAATAAGGTAATGTCTAAAATGTATGTAAGGATTTACTGTTGCATTCTTCATGTAAAAAAATGTACATTACATCAAACACTTCTCTTTGAAGTTCATACATATTCTCACAAATCCTTAACAGAATCGTAATAAATAATTCCTTTCAACACATTTTACAACTTAGAATTATCTTGTGTAATAAAAAAAACTATTACATGTTTTGCCAAGACCATGAAATGTATTATTACAAAATATATATATATATTGCCATTTTACAATAAACTATAAATATTTGATGAAATTATAACATGCTGGTAATTAATCTTTATTTAATTTATCTTCAAAGATCATTTTGAAATGTTATAAAGTCTCTTTTCTAACAAAAAAAAAAAAAAAGGACCCTTCCAGGATCAAAACGTTTTTTTTCCTTTTAAAGACTAAGTTTTCCTATAATAGAAAATGGTCCAGAGAATAGGTCAAAGTAGTTATAAATGCACTGTGTAATATTATCAAAATAAAGTTGAATGCAGATACCATATCGGTAGGCCATTTCTGTTACCCATTCAGCCTGGTAGAAATATTTAATTGTTGACATCCTTATGTCCTGGTTTAATTGAAAGACAGAGCAGCCATCCACTCTCACCCCTAGCCTTTTAGGAGAAAACATGCTTCTTTTTTAAAAGCTAAAAGCTGCACATGGACAGTACATGCCTCTGCCTATTTTTGCGTTGCTGAGCTGAACCACTGCTTGGATAGGTGGAGAGAGAGTGCAGCTTTTGAATCATCAACATCTAACTATAGTTTAACCTAAAAGTAATGTGCTGTGTCTTTAAGAACGTATTGCAACTAATGAATTAATCATATTTAAATCACATACAAAATCCAAAAATATCTCAGAAAATGTCCAAAAACAAACAATAATAAAGTGATAAAGTGCTAATCAATTAACAATTCATATATATATATAAAATCATGAAAATCAAGTGTCCATAAACAAAGTGAAAGTGATAGGTGCAACAAAAATGTATGAATAAACTAAAATAACTAAATATCACAAGGACCAGGTGGGTTTCATCCCTGGGAGGCAGAGCCCGGACTATATTTTCATTGCTACACTCTCACTGGGAGGGGGGCACCCCACAGGAAGGCTTTCTTTGGTCCATTGACCTCCAGAAAGCCTTTGATTCAGTCTCTTAGCCCTACTTATTTGAAATACTAGGAAGATGAGGTTTTGGCTCTAAATTCTTAGGAATCATTCAGTCTCTTTACTCAGCTCTGAAAGCACAGGTCCATTTGATGGGCCATTATTCTAGCCCTTTTGACATCAAAAAAGGGACCAGACAGGGCTGTACCTTATCTCCTTTAATTTTCGCAATAGCTATTAAAACCTTGGCAACCACCATTAGATCACACCCTGATATTAAGGGAGTCTCTTGTGGTTCCCAGGAATATAAATGCGTGTTGTTAAAGGGCGACCTACTGCTCTTTATCATGTCCCCCTAATCTCAACCCCTAATGTATTTCAACTGCTCCAAGACTTTGGTTTAATCTCGGGCTTAAAAGTCAATTTGTCCAAGTCCGGTCTTGGTTCCTATGCAGCTAGCATACCAGTTAAGGGAACCATTCCCCCTTCTCCTGGTCCTCTGACTACATTCCCTATTTGGGAATTAATCTACAACATTGACAAACTATTCTCTGTTAATTACCCCCACATGTTACAGAAACTAAAGGAGGAATTAAAACAATGGGCAAAATGTGATCTATCCTGGTTGGGAAGGATCAACTCTATCAATATGACTCTTTTACCACGTCTTCTGTACCTCTTCAGATCCCTCCCCATTCCGATAAAGAAAACGCTACTTCTCAAATTTCAATTGAAAATCATCCACTTTGTCTGGGAGATTTACCGTTTCTCGAACGAAGTCTTCTACCGAATGAAAAATCAGGGGGGATTGGGCCTACTCAATTTATGGTGGTACTATCAGGCTGCGCAATTAGCTCAAATCTCAACAGTTTACTCTAGGGCTCCCAAACCTGATTGGATTTCTATGGAAAGACAGGCAGTCCCCCTACACACTATAGACTTTCTGCTCTGGAGTTTTCCTAAACCAAGACCCACAATCCTCGCCCCCACCCTCTTTCACTCCCTGGCATTGCTTTATATAAACAAGCTTCCATAATCTCTAGTACCAAGCCACTCTCCCGCCTGTTTAATAACTTCCTTTCCCCCGTGTTTGAATATATAAGCCTTTTGTTAGTGACTCCAAAAGGTCTCTTCAGAATAGGACACTTTGTTAACTCAATGGGTCCAATCTGGCTAGACAAACCTGACCCCCCCCCCCAAGCTTACAACCTACGAACAACGGTGTTCCAAATTTGTGGGTCAGAGGGGAGGCATCTCTACTATCTATTTTGTCCTGGCTGACGAGGCAGATAAACCACCCTATGCACAGTCTTAGGAATGGGATTTGGATATACAGTGGGGCCCGGGCGAGTGGTTCCAGTCACTCCAACGCTCTTACAAAGGTATCATGAACATATCTCTTTTAGAAGTGAATGTTAAAATACTCGCTAGATGGCATTATGTCCCGTCACATTAGCCAGGATCTACCCAGATGCTTCTCCCCCTGTGCATCAGAGGTTGTGATCTAGTTGGTTCCACGTTTCAAACATGGTGGTCTTGCCCCCGTATTAGGGGTTATTGGAATAAATATCCCCACCTAATACAGAAAGTAACTGGGATTGTTGTTCCTCAAACCACAGGGTAGACAAACCCCTAAATATACTCAGACCTTGATCTTCTTTATATTTTTGGGAGCTAAAATTGTGATAGCCAGAGCCTGGAAGAAGCCCTCGGTCTCCTATCAGCAACAAAACGGAAGGTCTCCTGGATCTTGTCCCAGGAACAACTTGTTGCTAAACTTATAGTTTGAAGCAGTCTGGTAACCTTGGGTGCTTTATGGTGGAGTTCCCTTGTACCTGGACTTTGTTTTCACTCAAAAGGACCCTCTTAACAGACCTACTTTCCCTCCCCTATCTTATTGACTTTTCTTTCTCTAAAAGCCACTTAGCTTCTCCCCCCTTTCTTCTCTTTCTTAACTTTTCATCTATTCTTTATCCCTAATTGTGAAATCCTTTTTCTGCTTCTCATGTCACTATATGGAGTGCCCAGAAGGTTGAACACCTGTTTCCAAAGGGGAACTCTTTTTCTTCCTCTCACTCTCTTATATTTTGATAGCCAAGCATGAGGATTTCTTTTGGACACAACAGTGGATCTTTGATTCCTCTTATCTTTCTTTATATGATTCAAACGGTCCTGGCTCAGACATTCTGACATTAGCTATACCAGTGGCTTTGGACGGGGGCTGGAGGGGGGGGGCCTTCCGGGTCTCCAGATACCCTTTGTTGGGGTCTCCACGTCTACAGTTTGATCACATGGCGTGTCTGTTCCCCACCGAGTTGATGAAAATGAGTGATGAAAAAAAGTCCCAATATAGTCCATAAACAGGTGCAAATGAATCTTCTTAGTGTTATAAAGTGCAGATAGAGAAGGTGTGGGTTGTACAGACTCAAATCCTTCACAGCACCACGTGGTGCAGAGCGGCCGGGAACTTCTGATTTATCCATTCATCCATTCGCCCTGTATCTTCAGTCCACATGTAAGTGCTCTACTTTAAATAAAATCACTGCAGACATATACCGGAAGTGACCCAAGGAGGAAGTTCACATCTTTACTGTAAAGGAGCCATAGTAGCATCATTTAAGGAACGCTTGCTTGGACAGCTGAGAGTTTGGAGACCACTGCCAATTCCTTAACCTGATTTGTGACAATCAAATATCTGGTAAGAGTCTAAACACACCTTTACACGAGGTGAACGATCTGGCATTGTGACGTTTTTTGCTGTGCCAAACTGGTCTGTGTCCTCTTCATGAGTGCATGCTGAGTTTTAGCTGGTAAGGGTACCTCTTCCTCATCCACACCACGTGGTGCTGTGAAGGATTTGAGTCTGTACAACCCGCACCTTCTCTATCTGCACTTTAAAACACTAAGAAGATTCATTTGCACCTGTTTATGGACTATATTGGGACTTTTTTCATTACTCATTTATTTTCTTATTTGTATAGAAAGTTTTTTACCCGCACATTGCACTTTGTTGCACAACCTTTATGTATTTATCATTTTTGATATATACGCATTTATATATTTTTTTTACTGAGGAGCTCTTTAGACTCACATAGTGAGGATTTTTTGTACACTTATCAAGCGCACCTATGCACCTTTTCCGATTTATAATCTCTGTCTCCATATAATCACACAAACCACTCTTAAAGGTTTTGATTTCTTATACTGTACTTGTTCCATTTACACCTTTGAGCCTTGCAGGCTAATTTCATATCTGTATGCACCTTGTATTAAGGTATCCAATAAACATATTGAACAAGAAAACTAACTATATATTAGTTTATATTTTCAGAATTCAGAAGTCCCAAATTGTATACCTAACTATAATTTGACAAACTGTATAGTGCATTTAAAACTACTGGGTCCTCTTGTCTGCTTGGGCCAGTTCCTGTAAATAGCTAGCCTAGCCTTTAAATTTCACCCAAATCTAGTTGGATCTTTATAAGGAAAAAGGTTGTTATTCTGGTGTACAATAACTATTAGTAAATTATTATTATTATACAGGATTTATATGGCGCCAACAGTTTACACAGCTCATTACAGCATGAGGGCAGGCAGTAGTTACAATACAATTTAATACAAGAGGAATCAGAGGGCACTGCTCCCTAGAGCTTACAATCTAGGAGGTTACCATTGAAACATTCAGAAACAAAACAATGATATATTCATTTCTAAGCCTTTAAATTGTCTAAATTTGGAGAAGGATCTGGGAGTCTTGGTTGATGATAGACTAGGCAACCGCATGCAATGTCAAGCGGCGGCTACCAAGGCTAGCAGAATATTAGCATGCATAAAGAAAGGGATGTTTTCCAGAGATAAGACTATAATCCTTCCACTTTATAAAACTCTGGTCCGACCTCATCTGGAGTATTCTGTCCAGTTCTGGTCGCCAGTCCTCAGAAGAGATGTGTTGGAGCTGGAGAGAGTACAGAGAAGGGCAACTAAACTAATTAGGGGATTGGAGGACCTTGATTATGAAGAGCGTCTCCAATCGCTTGATTTATTCTCCCTGGAGAAGAGACGCCTGAGGGGGGACATGATAGCAATTTTTAAATATCTCAATGGGGATCTCAGCTTAAAAAAAAAGCTGTTCATTCGAAGGGATTGCTTGAGGACTCGGGGGCACACAATGCGATTAGAGGAGAAGCGTTTTAACCTCAGGCAACGTGGGGGGTTCTTTACTGTTAGGGCTACAAGACTGTGGAATTCTCTACCACAAGATGTGGTTTCTGCGGGTAGTATGGTTGCTTTCAAAAGACTATTAGACGTACATCTCAAGGATCAGAACATTCAGGGGTATGTGAGATGATTACAGCCACACACACCTACACAGGTTGAACTGGATGGACTATTGTCTTTATTCAACCTCACCTACTATGTAACTATGTAACTATGTAAATTATCATCAAAATATGAACGATAATCAGTATGTTAATTATGCAGAAGTTGTACTAATTGTCCCTCAAAACACCCCACTGATTTACAGGTAGGTTGCATAAGTAAGTAGATTGATAAAACTTACAATGTATGTGAGTTTTGGATATAATATACATTTTTTTGTAATATGATGCCAGAAAGTGCAAGTTACACTAGGGCCTGGAAAGAGAGAGGAGATCCTGTTTCAGCGATTTCTGCAGCGAGAAGAAAAATAGCTTCTTAGCCCTGGTTCACACCAGTGTGGCTTTGAAATCTACTTTAGCACAATTTGAAATCCACACATCACTGCTGATTTCACTGTGGCTTGCGACATCATTTAACAGAATTCTATGCAAGTCACAATGAAATGGGTAAAATATAGTGCAGGAAACTTTTTCATAATAACTGCAACATAAGAGGTTCCATTGCCGGCAATGAGGTGCGACTTGTCTTGTGATGTGGAACTGTCAAATGCCAAGACCAGTTGCACCAGTTTGAACAGAGGCCTAAGGAACCCTTAATGTGCAGGAATTGCCATCACCTGGAGGCTAAGTGATTCATCTGGAGATCTAATTAGATGACCATGTGTATAGAAGGTGTACCTGAGAGCTGTTTGAGGCCAACACAGAATCTACTGAGCTTTAGGCTCCTTTCACACTATGCGTCCATCGGACGGATTCCGTTTTTCTCAGCGGGGGATCGAGCCGCCGATCCCCCGCTGAGCAGCAGGAGGACAGCTGTGTCTCCGCGCTGTGTGCGGAGACACAGCTGTCAGTTCCCCATGCATGTCTATGGGGGAAATCGGATGGGAACTGACCGTCGGTCCGTTCTCATCTGATCCCATCCGATCCGCTCGACGGATGGAAAATAGGGTTTCCATCCGTCCAGATTTGACGGATCGGGTCGGATGTCAGCCATCCGATGCCCCATAAGAATGCAAGGGGGGACCGTTCAGATCCGCCAAAAAAACAGACAGGCGGATCTGAACGGTCCGCCTGTGTGAAAGAGGCCTAAAAGAAAATACAGATAAAAGTGGTCCTTTAGATCTGTATCAATTATAAAGTCAGAGAGTCTATATGGTGAAAATGATCTGCCTATAATTAGTAGTCTGGCATTGCTTTACAGTAACAAGGATTTTTTAGTGGCCTTCTTTCCTTTGTACTAATTGCAATACAAGTTTATCTTCCCTGTGTTCAGACTTCTCCTTTCTGCATAACATTCAGAGGAATAACAGACCACAAGGGACTGCTTTTGTTTGGGAGGGCTTTGTAAGTTTGTATTTGAAGATGAACTTTGGGCTGAAGAAAACTCATAGTTATCTACATACCCTTTGTGGCCTTACTTTTGTCAAAATCTGATAAGTGCCAGAAATGTTGTAGATCTCTGCAATAGATTGCCAATATTTTTCTTTTCTATGAATGTCTGTTCTAGCCCACGTGTAAAAGTATACGATCGCTCCATATTTGATTTACTGTGTTCCCTGCATTTTTAAAATCATATTGTACTGTTTAACCACTTCAGCTCCGGAAGATTTTTCGCCCCTTCATGACCAGGCCATTTTTTGCGATACGGCACTGCGTTAGTTTAACTGACAATTGCATGGTCGTGCGACACTGTACACAAAATAATATTATGTCCTTTCTTCCTCCAAATAGAGCTTTCTTTTGGTGGTATTTGATCACCTCTGAGTTTTTTTTGCGCTATAAATATATAAGACTAACAATTTTTAAAAAAAGCCTGAACCTTCGAGAAAGCCCATTGGGCATGACGCGTGAGGTGGGTGTTGACGTAATGACGTTGGGACTAGGTGGAGCTGTGTATGCCAAGGATTGTATTGTGAAATGCCCGTGAGTGGATTCTTATATGGAAATAAATACTTTTTATTGGCAATTTGTACTAGGGTTCTTTCCTCTTGCCTCCTATATGAGTGACATTACGCTGAGAGCCACGGATTTGGAATGTACAGCCAGCGGGAGAGGTATCACTTATAAGGCCCGTTTCATACAGGCAGACCGTTTAGATCCACCTGTTCATTTTTTTGGCGGATCTGAACGGTCCCCACTTGCATTCCAATTGGGCATCGGATGTTGGCGGAGACATGTCCGCTGACATCCGACCCGATCTGTCAAATCTGGACAGATGGAAACCCTATTATTCATCCGTCCAGCGGACCGATGGTCCGTTCCCATTCAATTTCCCCCATAGAGATGCATGGGGAACTGACAGCTGTGTCTCCGCACACAGCGCGGAGACACAGCTGTCATCCTCCTGCTCAGCGGGGGATCGGCGGATCAATTCCGCGCTGATAAAAGCGGAGTCCGTTTGACGGACTACAAGTGTGAAAGAGCCCTAACACTGTAGAGCTCAGATAGACCGCCTTTAATTAGTAAGGTCCATTTAAGCAGGTGAGAAGACACCCATAGGTGGGGTGAAGGCAATTACTGAAGAGTTTCTGGTGTATGGGACTGCACTTTTTTTCAGGGACTTTGAATAATTTATTTATGGACTGTATGCATATTTAAAAGAAAAGATGGACTCACACACACCTTTTTTCGGATATTTATTTATGCATTATAATTTGTTTTTATTAAAGGAGAGTGCTGCACTTTTTGTAACTATATATATATATATATTTATTGCAATTTGTACAGGCCTTTGGATGCATAGTGGTGCTAGCAGCTTCCTGTAGTATATAGAGTTGAGTAATAGGTGGTTCATACACAGGGATAGCACGGAAAGTTTTTTCACATTTATATATCAATTTTGCTATTAAATATATCCAATAAAAAAATTTTAAAAATTAAATTACTTCATTAATTTAGGCCAATAGGTATTCTGCTACATATTTTTGATAAAGAAAAACCCAATCAGCGTACATTGTGGTTTGGACAAAAGTTATAGCATCTACAAACTATGGGATATATTTATGGAATTTGTATTTATTTATTTTTTTTTTTTTACTAGTAATGGCGGTGATCAGCTACTTATAGTGGGACTATGATATTGTGACTGACAAATCGGACACTAACAGACACTTTTGACACTTTTTTTGGGAACCAGTGACACTAATACAGTGATCAGTGCTAAAAATTTGCACTGTCACTATACTAATGACACTGGCTGGGAACAGGTTAAAATCAGGGGCAATTAAAGAGTTAACTGTGTGCCTAACCTATGTTTTAGTACAGTATGGGAGGTGCTTTTACTAAGGGAAGGCATAGATCCATGTCCCTGCTTTGCAGGAACACAGGATCCATGCCTTCTCTACTGACAAAACGGCAATCATCCTTGTTTACATAGGCAGACTGCCGTTCTGCTTGTGCATCGGATAATTGGCGGGTGGCAGCGGACATCGAGTCCGCAGTTCCTGCTGACTAACCTGGAAGTGCAGGATCACATATATATACAGCGGCCGCCCTGTAGCAGTATATCTGCTATAGGGCAGTTGGCAAAAGAAGAGTTTACATCAATTGTATGTCTACAGTTTCTAACTTATTTTTGTGATAGTAATATTAAAGTGCTGTTCTACAGGCTTGGTTCACACTGATGTGGTGTGATTTTAATGCAATTTCCAGTGCGACTTGCTTGCAACTTTGATGCAACTTCACTTCCACCTCACCTACAGAAGTCACATCAGCATTAGAAACAGTTATTTGATTAGATCTGTGGGGTTTTGTTTTAACCTTTACCTCTCCTCCCAGGTTGACCTTGCTGCCTAAAAACTCTACGCCCAAGCAGATTCCATTCACATTTTAGCGTAGCGATAATACACATTCTTGTGTTTTTCATGAATAAAAGTGTGTCCAGCACAGGGCATCCCATTCATTCACTTGACTGGGCTGCCTTATGAGTGAGAAAGGTCCCAAAGTAGCTCAAGAACTTTTTCAGTTGTGAAGCGACAAGCATTTTTTCCGTGCGCCTTTGAAGTGGATTTTGTCATGTGTCAAAATATGCATCTGCTAACCGTGATTATGGTGTCATTAACAATTAGGCTGCATTCACAAACCATGCTGCAAATGCACCTTAATGCGCATTGAAAAAAACGTGCAATGCTCTACAATCAGAAAGGTTCTTGAACTAGTTTGAGTGTTTGTCGCATGTAGGGAAACCCATTCAAGTGAATGGGCTGCCTTATGCACGATGCGTGTTTAGGACACACAAAAAACGTCATCAGTAATGCACTTTTCCACTACGCTCAGGTGTGAATGAAATGTGCTTTGGAGCAGAGTTTTTATGTAGCAAAGATGACCTGGAAGGAAAGGACTGAAAAAAACCCACTGATCTCATCAAAGGGGTCAATTCAATTGAAGTTAAATAACGGCAAATAAAATGCAGTGAAATAACGCATGCCGTAAATTAGTTGTGAAAGTTCAATGCAGTAAGTATTTAGCGGTAAATAACAAATGCGGTATTTTTTTGATTGTTCGGTAACTACCACATTTTCTCATGCAGTAATTTATCGCACGTGTGTAGCAGGATTCTCAGCCGTTTTGCTGGATACGGGTCCCCCTGGGTCACAGGATGCAACAAAAGAACCTCTGTGCATGTTCCTCCAAGTGTGTGCACTGAGACAATGACCAGTCCAGTATCTTTGGGTTTTGTATTTATTGAGAACTTGGATGGGAGAAGGGAATGAGTGGGATACTCCTTTGGCTCAATTATGCACAATTTGCTAGGGACAACTGAAAAATGCCGATTGGCGCTGACTTGACACTGACTAGATGCCGGTCAACGCCGGTTGACACTGGTTAATGCTGGCTTGCTGCCTGTTAACTCCAAACTGACTTTGGACTGCTTTCTCACATAAAGAAGTCCTGTTTGAGCTCCCTTAAGCACTCCTTGCTGAGGTAGCTGCTTGTAGTACTGCTGCGCTGCTAAACACTTCAGGGCCCACACCGGCATCCTCTTCCTCTCACTTACTGTATCTTCAAGGCTTAGACACTTGTACCCCTTTTCTCTAAGCCTTCTCCACAGGTTAGCTGGCTCCCGGATCCCTCTGACCTTCTGGATGTGCCCCCTCTCCTAGGCAGACCCCTAGGCGGTTTCGAGTACTCACGACACTGTTTTTCCCCGAAACTTCTGCCCAGCAGCTCCACTCGGTCCACAGCACTCTGGATCCCTTTCTGCAGCTCAGCTTAATCTTCATCCTCTAGGCTGCCCGCCCAGGACACCTTCACTATCGCTGACAGGAGGAGAGACAGCCGTCACCCTCCTCCTGGGACTCTGCTTCCCGCCAAAGAAGCCCTGTTACTTGCTCCCCTCAGACTTGTAACTCATCCCAGGGTGCATTGCGGCAACTCTGCCCACTGAGATAGCCATAAGCCCTGGTGTGCTATTGGCTATGTTTCCTCCACTGTCCAATAAGAGCCCTCATTAGAAACAGTGAGGAGACTCCCCAGGCACAACAGGTTACACCTGGAAGCATGTAACAGTCTAACAAAATGATCGGACCCCCCTGATATGTAGACAGAGCCACCCATATGCTTTTTTTTCTTAGCACCTACCTAGGAGGGTCTGCGGCCTATTGCACACTACCCAGCTGTCTGCAGACTCAGCCCAGGCGGAACGGGTGACCATCGCTGCATTCCGGACATTCCTGCAGTATCGCTGATCAAGTGGAGTCAGCGGGGCTCACTGGGACAGCAGAACGCAGCCATCTCAGTGTCTCACAACATGGAGAGTTGCCACTGCCTGTTCTTCCAGGACTCATAAGGAGGACATCAGGGTTGGTGAAAGAGCACCTGCTCAGAGTCCAGTTACCAGTTGCTACAGTTTCTCTTAGACACTGAACACAGACACTCTACATCTGGATCAGTTAGTGGATCATTGATAATCAGAACCAGCTATTCTGCATTGCCTGTTTCACACTGTGCTACACTGGGGAATAATTTGTCTTTGAGCTCCAACTGCCTGTGAAGATCTTAGCAAGGCCTTACAAACTGAACATTGCTATATCATTGCTCTTAAAGGGGACACATTACTGGTATCTAGATTACCTCATCTATCATTAGGGTACAGGTATTATAGGCTGACCCAGGGTTCCCATTTAGAAAAACACATCTTATAGCAATTTAAAGCTTTTTGAGAGATTCATTTACTTACTGCAAGATGCTGTGTATATTTGGGGTATTTACTTTTTATTATAATTGGTTATTCACTGTTCTTTAGTGTTATTTCAACTGAGCCCAGGCTGTTTATTCAGGGCCCAGTTGATTAATACTCTTTTTAAACCTTCCTTGAGTAAAGCTGAACTAATGAGTTAAAACCTATTAGCATGGTGTCAGTGTGTCATTTAAAGGTACACACAACATGTCTGAACCTAGAGTGTCAGGATGGCTGGACGGTTCACAGGGTCAAAGATGCACAGAAAAACATACAATTAACAGCAACCCTCAAGGGGCAGTGCTACATTTAAGGTCATTTCCTTACAACATTTTACATTTTATGTTTGTTATTTTTCTTTTGCAAAAAACAGCCTTTTAATCTAACTTTTTTTTACAGTAATCTGTATTTGTATGCATTGAAATTTGAACTACCTTCTCAAATGTATGTCTCCTGATGCTTGGTAATCCAAGCTGTGTCTTTTCCATGTGGAACTCTGTTGTCTGAAAATAGCTGCTAAGCTGTGTTTTGCTCCATCATGCCATAAATTTATAAAAATGTGTTTGTTTTTGTAAATGCATGGCCTACTAGAGCTCTTTAAAGTGCTCTTTACTAGATTGTTTTATGTTTTCGGCGCAACTCTGTGCTGCTGGTTATTTGACGCTTTGTATATTGTGGAAACTTGACTATATTTTTTTTCATAATTCTTTTTAAACATTATTTACTTTTCATGTTCCTATCCAAGTGTAACTTGTTGTAATGGTGTATATAACCAACAGTATTACAGTGGCCACACTTCAAGAGGTCACTTCTAGCTGGAGTAATTGTCATGGTTGACATACTCCATTGTTGCACTTTTGTAAACAACGTTTACTTTAAAAAAAAAAATGTATTATTTTCTAAAAAAAAGTTCTTGATGTAAAATTTCAGCTGATGTTTGCATTTAATTTGCACTGCACACCATGCCTTTTTAATTGAATTTAAAAAAATACTTGTGTACTCGTGATGTATAATGCCACATTTTTGTGTGTCCACTGCTGGAGGAAAATTGTCAACTTTCTGTGAGTCCTCTTTGTAGTATTGCACCCCTTTCTGTGGGTGGAATAGTACCCCTTCCTGTAGATCTTCTTTGGGTAGAATTAGGTCCCTTTCTGTGGGTTGATTTAGGCTCTCAGTGGGTGGAATGCCCCTTTCTGAGGGTTTAAATAGGCCCCTCTTTCTGGTACCGCACTGGCTACCGCCACCAAACTGGTGGTGTTAAATATCGCACCTTTTTTTTAGTTCCTGTTTTATTTGTGAATTGAACTTAACAGATTACTGCACATATTTTTTCAAAATTTACTGACAATTTTTTTTTATTGTTGTTTACCGCAAAAATTTTATTTTTAATTTTCTCTATGAATTGGACTTTATTTATCGCTTGCGATAATTTATGCGAATGAGTAACATGATACCCTTAGCGCATACGGTAAAGCTTAGTGAATTGACCCCAATGATGCATAGAAATCACATCTCATCTTATGCTGATGCGACTTTTGTGAAGTAGTGCAGGAACATTTTCCAAAATTTTACACGGGATCTAATTTTGTACAATCAAATTTTGTCTCAATTACAGTAGCTTGCTTAAATAGAACAGTACACCTCTGTGCGAGCAACAAAAAAAATTGGTGTACCGGCACATCAGACATTTCAGTCATACTTGAAAGACCTGTACCCTAGAGAACGATTAAGCTTTTCAAACCCTTATATGAATGGCCTGTAACATCACTCTTTCTCTGTATTTCTGTACTGTCACAGCTTTTCTCTGCAGCTTGCTTCTCTGTGGAAAATAACAAAAGAGAAATCTTGTATCTTGAGTATAATTTGGTGGAAACTTTACGGGTTGCACAACAATTGTAAATGTTTCTTATTATAGTTTAAGCCTAACATTTCTAGGTTTTTGTGGTTTGATGATACAGTGACATGAATCCAGTCAGTACAGTGGCTAAGTGGTAAGCACTTCCCCCTAGTAGCACTGGGGACATTGGTTTGAATCCCAGCCATGGCACTACCTGCCTAGAGTTTGCATTTTCTCCCTGTGCCTTTTTTATTGTTTTCCTCTGTGTACTCCGGTTTCCTACCACACTCCAAAGACACACTGGTAGGTTAACTCAATGTTTCTTAACTCTAGTCATCAAGTACCCCCAACAGGTCATGTTTTCAGGATTTCCCTCAGATGAAACGACTGTGGTAATTACTAAGGCAGTGAAACTGATAAAATCACCTGTGCAAAATAATGGAAAGTCTGAAAATATGACCTGTTGGGGGTACTTGAGGACTGAAGTTAAGAAACATTGGGTTAACTGACCCCTGTCTAAACTGTACCTAGTATGTGTATTATTGTGAAAGCTTAGATTGTAAGCTCCTTGAAGGCAGGGACTGCTGTAAATGTACATTATATGTAAAGTGCCATGTAAATTGATGGCACTATATAAATACCAGTAATAAATAAATAAATAAATAAATAATAACAGACCCCCTGATGCCTCATTAAAAAATAACTGTCACAGTAAAAATGCCATCACACAGAGAGCTATTTACAGTCAGGTCCATAAATATTGGGACATCGACACAATTCTAATCTTTTTGGCTCTATACACCACCACAATAGATTTGAAATGAAACAAACAAGATGTACTTTAACTGCAGACTTTCAGCTTTAATTTGAGGGTATTTACATCCAAATCAGGTGAACGGTGTAGGAATTACAACAGTTTGTATATGTGCCTCCCACTTTTTAAGGGACCAAAAGTAATGGGACAGATTAACAATCATAAATCAAACTTTCACTTTTTAATACTTGGTTGCAAATCCTTTGCAGTCAATTACAGCCTGAAGTCTGGAACGCATAGACATCACCAGATGCTGGGTTTTATCCCTGGTGATGCTCTGCCAGGCCTCTACTGCAACTGTCTTAAGTTCCTGCTTGTTCTTGGGGCATTTTCCCTTCAGTTTTGTCTTCAGCAAGTGAAATGCATGCTCAATCGGATTCAGGTCAGGTGATTGACTTGGCCATTGCATAACATTCCACTTCTTTACCTTAAAAAACTCTTTGGTTGCTTGCGCAGTATGCTTCAGGTCATTGTCTATCTGCACTGTGAAGCGCCGTCCAATGAGTTCTGAAGCATTTGGCTCAATATGAGCAGATAATATTGCCTGAAACAATTCAGAATTCATCCTGCTGCTTTTGTCAGCAGTCACATCATCAATAAATACAAGAGAACCAGTTCCATTGGCAGCCCATATATGCCCACGCCATGACACTACCACCACCATGCTTCACTGATGAGGTGTTATGCTTTGGATCATGAGTAGGGTTGAGCGGACACCTAGATGTCCGTGTTCGACGGGTTCGGCCGAACTTTAAAAAAAAGTCCGGGTCCGTGTCCCGGACTTTTACCGAACTTTTCCCGGACACCGAACCCCATTGAAGTCAATGGGGACCCGAACTTTAAGGCACTAAAATGGCTCTAAAACACCAAAGGAAAGGGCTAGAGTGCTGCAAATGGCAGCAAAACGTAATTAAGAGCATGGCAAGTGCTCTGCAAACAAATGTGGATAGGGAAATAACTTAAAACAACAAAAAAAAACAGAAAAATAAAACAATGTTCTTCTTCATCTCTGAAGGACGAGGCCCATATGGAGTAGGAGGGAGGTTGAGGTGGTGGTGGATGTGGCGGTGACATAGGCGTGCGCACAGGGTGTGCTGGGTGTGCCTGGGCACACCCTAATCACCTAGGGCACATAGCATTGCCAGTGAGGAGATGGGAAAGATCTCCCTGGGACCTGCTCTGCTCTATTTCTCCTTGCCTACAGGTACATGGCCCCGATACATTACTCTCCCTGCTGGCAAACACATGCATGTGTATTTCAACTTTGGGGTGCACACCTTAATGCAATAGGCTGCGCACACCTATGGGCGGTGTAGGTGGAAGCGGCGGTGGAGGAGGACCAGGGCCGGATTAACAGCATCATGGGCTTGGTGCTGAGGATTTTGAAGGGCCTTAGGGCCGTGCCTTGCCATGCACCCAGAGGAGGAAGGGTGCAGCCATGCATGCCTAATTCAACATGGGATGCTGTCTCTGAAGCCCATAAACACATCCATGCATCGCCAACTGTCCCTCCTTGTCCGGCCTTCACGCTGTGTGGGGAGGTTCTGAGGGTGCTGCCTGGGGAAGCGAGCATAGAAGCCAGACTTCTGTGTTTACAAGTGACAGAAGAGCGGTAACAGTGAATATGGCCAACCCGGGGCCTATATAAAAGGTAGGGGCCTGGAGCTGCAGCTCCAATAGCCCCTACATTAATCTGGCCCTGAGGAGGAGGACGAGGTAGCCAACACTGCTTCTTTTCACAAATTTTAAATGAGGGTACACCCCAAAAGAGTGAGAAAGAGCAAAAATGGAACAATGGGTGGGTAAGGTCGGTATCCATTGCTATTCTGCATAAGGTACGGAAAAGTCCCGTGGGATCCATGCCTGGTTCATTTTAATGAACGTGAGCTTGTCCACATTGTCTCTGGACAGGCGGCTGCGCTTGTCTGTTATAACGCCCCCAGCCGTGCTAAATACCCGTTCAGATAATACACTGGCTGCAGGGCACGCCAGCACCTCCAAGGCGTAAAGGGCAAGCTCAGGCCATGTGCCCAATTTGGAGACCCAGAAGTTGAAGGGGGCAGACCCGTCATTCACTACATGTAGGCGTGTGCACACATACTGCTCCACCATGTTGGTAAAATGCTGCCTCCTGCTAAGACGTTCCATCTGAGCTGCTGGTGCTGCTGTTTGTTGTGGCGTGCTGACAAAGCTTTTCCACATTTCGGCCATGCTAACCCTGCCTTCTGAGGTGCTGGCGGTGCCCTGGTTGCGTTGGCGACCTCCTCCTCCTCCTCCTCTGCCTTGTGCTTCCACTGTGGCCCCGCTGTCAGATGGGAATGCCAGCAGCATGGCGTCTACCAGCGTGCGCTTGTACTCGCGCATCTTGCGATCGCGCTCCAGTGAGTGAATTAAGGACGGTACGTTGTCCTTGTAACGGGGATCCAGCAGCGTGGCCACCCAGTAATCAGCACAAGTTAGAATGTGGGCAACTCGGCGGTCGTTGTGGAGACACTGCAGCATGTAATCGCTCATGTGTGCCAGGCTGCCCAGAGGCAACGAAAGGCTGTCCTCTGTGGGAGGTGTATGGTCCGTGTCCTCTGTATCCCCCCAGCCACGCACCAGTGATGGCCATGAGCTGGCCTGGGTGCCACCCTGCTGTGAACATGGTTCCATCTCCTCCTCCAGCTCCTCCTCCTCCTCATCCTCCTCATCCTCCAGAACTGTGCCCCTGCTGGACAATTGCGTCCCTGGCGTTTGCGTGTGCAGGAACCCACCCTCGGAGCCCCTTGCGAATGACTGCCCTGAAAGCCTTGGAAATGTTACCTCTTCATCCTCCTCCTCCTCCTCATCCTGTGCCACATCCTCTTCCATCATCGCCCGAATTGTTTTTTCAAGGAGGCATAGAAGTGGGATAGTTAAGCTGAGAACGGCGTCATTGCCACTGGCCATGTTGGTGGAGTACTCAAAACAGCGCAACAAGGCACACAGGTCTCGCATGGAGGCCCAGTTATTGGTGGTGAAGTGGTGCTGTTCCGCAGAGCGACTCACGCGTGCGTGCTGCAGCTGAAACTCCACTATGGCCTGCTGCTGCTCGCACAGTCTTTCCAGCATGTGCAAGGTGGAGTTCCACCTTGTGGGCACGTCACATATGAGGCGGTGAGCGGGAAGGCCGAAGTTACGCTGCAGCGCTGCCAGGCGAGCAGCAGCAGGGTGAGAACGCCGAAAGTGCGCACAAACGGCCCGCACTTTCTGCAGCAGCTCTGACATATCGGGGTAGTTTTTAAGGAACCTCTGCACCACCAAATTCAGCACATGCGCCAGGCAAGGGATGTGCGTCAAACCGGCTAGGCCCAGAGCTGCTATGAGATTTCGCCCGTTATCGCACACCACCAGGCCGGGCTTGAGGCTCGCTGGCAGCAACCACTCATTTGTCTGCTGTTCCATGCTCCTCCACAACTCCTGCGCGGTGTGTGGTTTGTCCCCCAAACAGGCAAGTTGTAAAACTGCCTGCTGTCGTTTACCCCTGGCCGTGCTGAAGTTGGTGGTGAAGGTGTTACGCTGTCCGGATGAGGAGGCGGTAGAGGATGAGGAAGCGGAGTAGGAGGAGTTAGGAACAGGAGGCAAACTGAAGCGCCCTGCAATCCTCGGTGGTGGAAGGACATGCGCCAAATTGCTATCCGCCTCAGGCCCATCCGCCACTGCATTTACCCAGTGTGCCGTTAGGGAGATATAACGCCCCTGACCGTGCTTACTGGTCCACGTATCCGTAGTTAGGTGGACCTTGGCACAGATGGCGTTGCGCAGTGCACACCTGATTTTTTCCCCCACTTGGTTGTGCAGGGAAGGGATGGCTTGCCTGGAAAAGTAGTGGCGGCTGGGCACGACGTACTGTGGGACAGCCACCGACATAAGGTTTTTAAAACTGTGCGTCTCCACCAGACGGAATGACAGCATTTCAAAGGCCAATAATTTTGAAATGCTGGCATTCAGGGCCAGGGATCGCGGGTGGGTAGGGGGGTACTTCCTCTTCCTCTCAAGTGTTTGGGAGATGGAAAGCTGAACGCTTCCACGGGACATTGTGGAGATGGTTGTTGGTGACCCAGGTGGTGGTGTTGCTGACAGATCGTCTGTTTGCGGGGTGGCAGGTGCCGGTATCACTACAGATGTGGCTGGAGCGGCCGAGACTGCAGCAGAAGAGGAAGCAGGATGAGCCAGAGACGTTTCTTGGTTTTGAAGGTGTGTACTCCACTGCAGCTCGTGCTTTGCACTTAGATGCCTGATCATGCAGGTTGTGCTCAGGTTGAGAAGGTTCATGCCTCGCTTCAAGCTCTGATTGCACAGGGTGCAAACCACTCGTGTCCTGTCATCAGCACATTTTCTAAAGAACTTCCACGCTAGAGAACTCCTTTGAGCTGACTTTGGTGCGCTCGTTCCCTTGCTGCGTTGGGCAGTAGCGGGCGTAGTGTCTAGGGCACGGCCGCTCCGCTTCTGCACCCTGCTCCCTCTTCTGCTGTGCTGGTGGCTCTGTGCGACCACCGCCTCTTCCTCCAAACTACTCAGTTCACCTGCATGACGTTCATTCCATGTGGGGTCGAGGACCTCATCGTCCTCCACATCATCTTCCACCCAGTCTTCACCCCTGCCCTCCTTGTCGGTCTCCACAATGCTGAACGCCGCAGCAGTTGGCACCTGCGTTTCGTCATCATCGGAGACGTGCTGCGATGATCCTTGCATGTACTCATCTTGAGAAATAAGTGGTTGGGCATCGCTGCACTCAATCTCTTCCACTTCTGGGGCAGGGCTAGGTGGATGGCCCTGGGAAACCCTGCTGACAGAGTCCTCAAAAAGAATAAGAGACTGCTGTATGGCTTGGGGCTCAGACTGCTGGCCTGATTTGCAAGGGGGTGAGGTGAAAGACGGTTGGACATTGGCTGCAGGTGCCAACTCTGACCTTTCTGCAGTAGACTGGGTGGGAGACAATGTGAAGGAACTGGAGGCACTGTCAGCAGCAAACCAATCTACTATCGCCTCAACTTGTTCTGGCCTCATCACTTCTAGGGGCGTTTGATGCCCTACCAAATACTGATGCAGGTTCTGTCGCCTACTCACACTTGAGGAAGGTGTTTCACTTGTGCGTGTAGCTGGCACAGATCGACCATGTCCTCTCCTTGCAACAGGAGCTCTACCAGCAGCACCACGACCCAGGCCACGGCCCTTATTTGACGGTCTCCTCATATTTCTGTAATTTAAGATCTTGCCCTAGAAAGGTTTTTATTGAATAGCGGAATAGAAAATATGATCCAAAAAAAGTGTATGTATATCACACGTACACAACCACACTAGGCCCCAATTACTATTGTTTGTACCCCTAAAAGGCTAGATGAGGAGTAGGGGGAGTATGGAACAGGCAGCACCCTCAAACCTTCAGAAGTATGAGATGAACCCCAACAACTTGGAAAGGTGGATCTCTCTCACACGTACCGACACAGACTATCCCGCAATTCAATTGATCCTCAAAGGTTTTTATTGAATAGCGGAATAGGAAATATGATCAAAAAAAGTGTATGTATCTCGCACGTACACAACCACACTAGGCCCCAATTACTATTGTTTGTACCCCTAAAAGGCTAGATGAGGAGTAGGGGGGGTATGGAACAGGCAGCACCCTCAAACCTTCAGAAGTATGAGATGAACCCCAACAACTTGGAAAGGTGGATCTCTCTCACACGTACCGACACAGACTATCCCGCAATTCAATTGATCCTCAAAGGTTTTTATTGAATAGCGGAATAGGAAATATGATCAAAAAAAGTGTATGTATCTCGCACGTACACAACCACACTAGGCCCCAATTACTATTGTTTGTACCCCTAAAAGGCTAGATGAGGAGTAGGGGGGGTATGGAACAGGCAGCACCCTCAAACCTTCAGAAGTATGAGATGAACCCCAACAACTTGGAAAGGTGGATCTCTCTCACACGTACCGACACAGACTATCCCGCAATTCAATTGATCCTCAAAGGTTTTTATTGAATAGCGGAATAGGAAATATGATCAAAAAAAGTGTATGTATCTCGCACGTACACAACCACACTAGGCCCCAATTACTATTGTTTGTACCCCTAAAAGGCTAGATGAGGAGTAGGGGGGGTATGGAACAGGCAGCACCCTCAAACCTTCAGAAGTATGAGATGAACCCCAACAACTTGGAAAGGTGGATCTCTCTCACACGTACCGACACAGACTATCCCGCAATTCAATTGATCCTCAAAGGTTTTTATTGAATAGCGGAATAGGAAATATGATCAAAAAAAGTGTATGTATCTCGCACGTACACAACCACACTAGGCCCCAATTACTATTGTTTGTACCCCTAAAAGGCTAGATGAGGAGTAGGGGGGGTATGGAACAGGCAGCACCCTCAAACCTTCAGAAGTATGAGATGAACCCCAACAACTTGGAAAGGTGGATCTCTCTCACACGTACCGACACAGACTATCCCGCAATTCAATTGATCCTCAAAGGTTTTTATTGAATAGCGGAATAGGAAATATGATCAAAAAAAGTGTATGTATCTCGCACGTACACAACCACACTAGGCCCCAATTACTATTGTTTGTACCCCTAAAAGGCTAGATGAGGAGTAGGGGGGGTATGGAACAGGCAGCACCCTCAAACCTTCAGAAGTATGAGATGAACCCCAACAACTTGGAAAGGTGGATCTCTCTCACACGTACCAACACAGACTATCCCCCAATTTAACTGATCCCCAAAGGTTTTTGATTAAATAGCGGAATAGAAAATATGATCCCAAAAAAGTGTATGTATATCACACGTACACAACCACACTAGGCCCCAATTACTATTGTTTGTACCCCTAAAAGGCTAGGAGTAGGGGGAGTATGGAACAGGCAGCACCCTCAAACCTTCAGAAGTATGAGATGAACCCCAACAACTTGGAAAGGTGGATCTCTCTCACACGTACCAACACAGACTATCCCCCAATTTAACTGATCCCCAAAGGTTTTTGATTAAATAGCGGAATAGAAAATATGATCCCAAAAAAGTGTATGTATATCACACGTACACAACCACACTAGGCCCCAATTACTATTGTTTGTACCCCTAAAAGGCTAGGAGTAGGGGGAGTATGGAACAGGCAGCACCCTCAAACCTTCAGAAGTATGAGATGAACCCCAACAACTTGGAAAGGTGGATCTCTCTCACACGTACCAACACAGACTATCCCCCAATTTAACTGATCCCCAAAGGTTTTTGATTAAATAGCGGAATAGAAAATATGATCCCAAAAAAGTGTATGTATATCACACGTACACAACCACACTAGGCCCCAATTACTATTGTTTGTACCCCTAAAAGGCTAGGAGTAGGGGGAGTATGGAACAGGCAGCACCCTCAAACCTTCAGAAGTATGAGATGAACCTCAACAACTTGGAAAGGTGGATCTCTCTCACACGTACCAACACAGACTATCCCCCAATTTAACTGATCCCCAAAGGTTTTTGATTAAATAGCGGAATAGAAAATATGATCCCAAAAAAGTGTATGTATATCACACGTACACAACCACACTAGGCCCCAATTACTATTGTTTGTACCCCTAAAAGGCTAGGAGTAGGGGGAGTATGGAACAGGCAGCACCCTCAAACCTTCAGAAGTATGAGATGAACCCCAACAACTTGGAAAGGTGGATCTCTCTCACACGTACCAACACAGACTATCCCCCAATTTAACTGATCCCCAAAGGTTTTTGATTAAATAGCGGAATAGAAAATATGATCCCAAAAAAGTGTATGTATATCACACGTACACAACCACACTAGGCCCCAATTACTATTGTTTGTACCCCTAAAAGGCTAGGAGTAGGGGGAGTATGGAACAGGCAGCACCCTCAAACCTTCAGAAGTATGAGATGAACCCCAACAACTTGGAAAGGTGGATCTCTCTCACACGTACCAACACAGACTATCCCCCAATTTAACTGATCCCCAAAGGTTTTTGATTAAATAGCGGAATAGAAAATATGATCCCAAAAAAGTGTATGTATATCACACGTACACAACCACACTAGGCCCCAATTACTATTGTTTGTACCCCTAAAAGGCTAGGAGTAGGGGGAGTATGGAACAGGCAGCACCCTCAAACCTTCAGAAGTATGAGATGAACCCCAACAACTTGGAAAGGTGGATCTCTCTCACACGTACCAACACAGACTATCCCCCAATTTAACTGATCCCCAAAGGTTTTTGATTAAATAGCGGAATAGAAAATATGATCCCAAAAAAGTGTATGTATATCACACGTACACAACCACACTAGGCCCCAATTACTATTGTTTGTACCCCTAAAAGGCTAGGAGTAGGGGGAGTATGGAACAGGCAGCACCCTCAAACCTTCAGAAGTATGAGATGAACCCCAACAACTTGGAAAGGTGGATCTCTCTCACACGTACCAACACAGACTATCCCCCAATTTAACTGATCCCCAAAGGTTTTTGATTAAATAGCGGAATAGAAAATATGATCCCAAAAAAGTGTATGTATATCACACGTACACAACCACACTAGGCCCCAATTACTATTGTTTGTACCCCTAAAAGGCTAGGAGTAGGGGGAGTATGGAACAGGCAGCACCCTCAAACCTTCAGAAGTATGAGATGAACCCCAACAACTTGGAAAGGTGGATCTCTCTCACACGTACCAACACAGACTATCCCCCAATTTAACTGATCCCCAAAGGTTTTTGATTAAATAGCGGAATAGAAAATATGATCCCAAAAAAGTGTATGTATATCACACGTACACAACCACACTAGGCCCCAATTACTATTGTTTGTACCCCTAAAAGGCTAGGAGTAGGGGGAGTATGGAACAGGCAGCACCCTCAAACCTTCAGAAGTATGAGATGAACCCCAACAACTTGGAAAGGTGGATCTCTCTCACACGTACCAACACAGACTATCCCCCAATTTAACTGATCCCCAAAGGTTTTTGATTAAATAGCGGAATAGAAAATATGATCCCAAAAAAGTGTATGTATATCACACGTACACAACCACACTAGGCCCCAATTACTATTGTTTGTACCCCTAAAAGGCTAGGAGTAGGGGGAGTATGGAACAGGCAGCACCCTCAAACCTTCAGAAGTATGAGATGAACCCCAACAACTTGGAAAGGTGGATCTCTCTCACACGTACCAACACAGACTATCCCCCAATTTAACTGATCCCCAAAGGTTTTTGATTAAATAGCGGAATAGAAAATATGATCCCAAAAAAGTGTATGTATATCACACGTACACAACCACACTAGGCCCCAATTACTATTGTTTGTACCCCTAAAAGGCTAGGAGTAGGGGGAGTATGGAACAGGCAGCACCCTCAAACCTTCAGAAGTATGAGATGAACCCCAACAACTTGGAAAGGTGGATCTCTCTCACACGTACCAACACAGACTATCCCCCAATTTAACTGATCCCCAAAGGTTTTTGATTAAATAGCGGAATAGAAAATATGATCCCAAAAAAGTGTATGTATATCACACGTACACAACCACACTAGGCCCCAATTACTATTGTTTGTACCCCTAAAAGGCTAGGAGTAGGGGGAGTATGGAACAGGCAGCACCCTCAAACCTTCAGAAGTATGAGATGAACCCCAACAACTTGGAAAGGTGGATCTCTCTCACACGTACCAACACAGACTATCCCCCAATTTAACTGATCCCCAAAGGTTTTTGATTAAATAGCGGAATAGAAAATATGATCCCAAAAAAGTGTATGTATATCACACGTACACAACCACACTAGGCCCCAATTACTATTGTTTGTACCCCTAAAAGGCTAGGAGTAGGGGGAGTATGGAACAGGCAGCACCCTCAAACCTTCAGAAGTATGAGATGAACCCCAACAACTTGGAAAGGTGGATCTCTCTCACACGTACCAACACAGACTATACCCCAATTTAACTGATCCCCAAAGGTTTTTGATTAAATAGCGGAATAGAAAATATGATCCCAAAAAAGTGTATGTATATCACACGTACACAACCACACTAGGCCCCAATTACTATTGTTTGTACCCCTAAAAGGCTAGGAGTAGGGGGAGTATGGAACAGGCAGCACCCTCAAACCTTCAGAAGTATGAGATGAACCCCAACAACTTGGAAAGGTGGATCTCTCTCACACGTACCAACACAGACTATCCCCCAATTTAACTGATCCCCAAAGGTTTTTGATTAAATAGCGGAATAGAAAATATGATCCCAAAAAAGTGTATGTATATCACACGTACACAACCACACTAGGCCCCAATTACTATTGTTTGTACCCCTAAAAGGCTAGATGAGGAGTAGGGGGAGTATGGAACAGGCAGCACCCTCAAACCTTCAGTATGAGATTGTGTTCACTGTACCCCACAAAGATTGAGTTCACTGCACCCCACAATGATTGTGTTCACTGCACCCCACAAAGATTGTGTTCACTGCACCTCACAAAGATTGTGTTCACTGTACCCCCCAAAGATTGTGTTCACTGCACCCCACAAAGATTCTGTTCACTGTACCCCACAAAGATTGTGTTCACTGCACCCCAAAAAGATTGTGTTCACTGCACCCCAAAAAGGATGTTGTTCACTGCACCCCAAAAAGGATGTTGTTCACTCCACCCCAAAAAGATTGTGTTCACTGCACCCCACAAAGATTGTGTTCACTGCACCCCAAAAAGATTGTGTTCACTGCACCCCAAAAATGATTTTGTTCACTGCACCCCAAAAAGGATTTTGTTCACTGCACCCCAAAAAGGATGTTGTTCACTCCACCCCAAAAAGATTGTGTTCACTGCACCCCAAAAATATTGTGTTCACTGCACCCCACAAAGGATTTTGTTCACTGCACCCCAAAAAGATTGTGTTCACTGCACCCCAAAAAGGATGTTGTTCACTGCACCCCAAAAAGGATTTTGTTCACTGCACCCCAAAAAGATTGTGTTCACTGCACCCCACAAAGGATTTTGTTCACTGCACCCCACAAAGATTGTGTTCACTGCACACCAAAAAGGATTGTGTTCACTGCACCCCAAAAAGATTTTGTTCACTGCACCCCAAAAAGATTGTGTTCACTGCAGCCCAAAAAGATTGTGTTCACTGCAGCCCAAAAAGATTGTGTTCACTGCAGCCCAAAAAGATTGTGTTCACTGCAGCCCAAAAAGATTGTGTTCACTGCAGCTCACACACAGAAAAATGGATGTGGATCACTGACACCTGCCTATCTCCAATCCCACACCACACAGCAATATCGATTGTAGTTTGTAGAACACAGTTTCCCTAAAATTCAGCAGACTCTGTCCCTAACAGGATTGAGAAGAGATCGTAGATCAGGATTGAGTGCAGACCCCACCCCCCACACAGCAATATCGATTGTAGTTTGTAGAAGACACTGACCCTATATAATTCAGCAGACTCTATCCCTAAAATGCCTACAACTCGCCCTGCCTAAACACTCCGACCTGTCCCTCAATTCTATCCGGACACAAATGGTTTTTTCCTGCCTATCTTTCCCTAATCAGCAGCCAGCACGTTGATGTGTGCTCTGTCCCTGAATCTAAGCAGCATAATGACGCCGCTGCGGCTGCCTCGAACTTATAAAGACTTGGTCACATGCTTCAGACGGCCAATCACAGCTACTGAGACATTTGCAGGCATGGCTGGGATGGCTTAAGGCACACCAGTTAAACGATTGTTGATTGGCTGTTGAAAGCCCGCCATGAAAAGAGCGCCAAAGCATGCAAAACCCGGAAATAAAACGACCGAACACGGATTTTTACCCGAACATACAGTAAAGTGTCCGTGTCCGTGTTCGGGTACAAAAAATCCAATTATTCGGTACGAACACGAATAATACAGTCCGTGTTCGCTCAACACTAATCATGAGCAATTCCTTTCCTTCTCCATACTCTTCTCTTCCCATCACTCTGGTACAAGTTGATCTTGGTCTCATCTGTCCATAGGATGTTGTTCCACAACTGTGAAGGCTTTTTTAGTTGTTGTTTGGCAAACTCTAATCTGGCCTTCCTGTTTTTGAGGTTCACCAATGGTTTACATCTTGTGGCGAACCCTCTGTATTTACTCTGGTGAAGTCTTCTCTTGATTGTTAACTTTGACACACATACACCTACCTCCTGGAGAGTGTTCTTGATCTGGCCAACTGTTGTGAAGGTTGTTTCCCTCACAAGGGAAAGAATTCTTCGGTCATCCACCACAGTTGTTTTCTGTGGTCTTCTGGGTCTTTTGGTGTTGCTGAGCTCACTGGGTGCATTCTTTCTTTTTAAGGATGTTCCAAACAGTTGATTTGGCCACACCTAATGTTTTTGCTATCTCTCTGTTGGGTTTGTTTTGTTTTTTCAGCCTAATGATGGCTTGCTTCACTGATAGTGACAGCTCTTTGGATCTCATATTGAGAGTTGACAGCAACAGATTCCAAATGCACATAACACACTTGAAATGAACTCTGGACCTTTTATCTGCTCCTTGTAAATGGGATAATGAGGGAATAACACACACCTGGCCATGGAACAGCTGAGCAGCCAATTGTCCCATTACTTTTGGTCCCTTAAAAAGTGGGAGGCACATATACAAACTGTTGTAATTCCTACACCTTTCACCTGATTTGGATGTAAATACCCTCAAATTAAATCTGAAAGACGGCAGTTAAAGCACATCTTGTTTGTTTCATTTCAAATCCATTGTGGTGTTTAGAGCCAAAAAAGATTAGAATTGTGTCGATATCCCAATATTTATGGACCTGACTGTATTTCCCTATGCGATAACAATAAAGTTAAGGGAAAATATGTGAAAAGGTAAAGGGACACACAAGCACTTAAAAAAAAAAAATGAGCCTGTCCTGCCCACCCTATACATGAACAGTGATCTCCACTAGCATTCCATGTGTTGTGCCAAGTGTCTGCCCAGGTGCAATGTGAACACAACTGGTTGATCACTCATTAAGGGAATACTTTTTATTCTCTCAGTTTCTGATTGGACAAGGTGGAAAGACAGGGCAATGATGTCATGATTCCCATCCTGTCCCACCACAGAAAACACTTTGTGAAATTAAAAAGTATTCTCTAAGTGGTGCCCATACTGAGAGGATGTCCTCCTGTGTGCAATAAGCAGAAATGCAGATGCTCAGCATGGGACCCAGAAGCTAGTGGCAACCACTCCAGTAGTAGTACCTACTACAGCGATTTCCAGCTTCAGGTAAGAAAAAGTGGGGGTCTGGGGGCAGCTGCAGCAAAGAAGGTTTTTCATCTTAAGGCCCCCTCTTCACACTTGTGTGACCTAAAAGTTAAGTGATTTTGATTTAGATTTTAATTGGACTTAAAGCAATGCCTATGTCTTTGGAACTCAAAACGCATCAAAGTCGGACCAAAGTAGTGCAGGGACTACTTTGAAGTCGTTGCATCTTGAAGTCGCACAAATATGAACGGTACTCCTTGGAAATCATGGAATATGACTTGTCATGTGACTTTGCAGTCCAAAATCGCAGAACAAGTTGCACAAGTGTGAAAGGGGCCTTATCCATAGAATACATTAAGGTGAAAAACTTTGAGATTTTATAATCACTTTATAGCCCCTTTCACACAGGCTTTCCGATCAGGTCCGCCTGTCAATTTTTCAGGCGGAACTGATCAGATGCTCCATTCACCTCTATGGAGCAGTGGATGTCAGCGATGACATGTCCGCTGACACCCGCTGCTATCTGATCTGATCTGTGAAATCCAGATGGATGGAAACCCTATTTTCCATCCGTCTGGCGGATGGCATCAGATGAAAATGGACAGGCGGTCCGTTTTCATCCAATTTCCAATAGAGGAGAGAGGGGATCTGACAGCTCTATCTCTGAAAAGTAAGCAGAGACAGTCCTGTCATCTGCCTGCTTAGCGGGGATCGGCAGATTGATCCCCGCTGAGCAAAACGGAGTCCGCCGTGCGGAAAGCCCCGGTGAAAGGACCCTAAGAATTAAACCCTGGTCAATTCCTTGCTCCCTAATCAGTGATTGACTAAAAAAGACATTGCAAAATCACAATGACGAGTCCTCCCTCTTTCCATTCCATTTTTTCCCATTGTCAGTATGTTCTTTATATGTTTATATTCACCGCATAATGACTGACTGGCCCACAGTTCTAACATCTCTTCCAGTCTGAGTGGGGAGTATAAGAGTCTGATATTAAGTCAAAAGTTGGGTGATGAGTCCCGGAGGTGTTGCACAAAATGGATGAGAATTGCTCGGATAGATGTTGGCGTTGTGGATCAGAGGTAGGGACGATGTTACATATTTTTTGGACATGTCCTCTCATAAGGGCATTCTGGATAAAAATTGCTTTAGTTATCAAAAGGCTAACTGTCTACTTCATCTTACGAAAAGCTCGTTAAAAAGATATAGAAAATCACTGACACAGACTTTTGAATGCTGCAAAGCAGTAGCGGAACTATCAGGGTCGCAGCGGTCGCGCTTGCGACCGGGCCCTGGAGTTCCGCTACCTGAGGGGGGGCCCGCCAGCCCCCGTTCTCTTACCGCGGCCGCGGCGTGAGGGGGCCCGTCCGTCCGCCTGACTGTTCCGTGTCCGCTAGTGGCTGTCTGGCTGAGACTGAGAGACGATCGTTGTGCGGGCGGGCGGGCGAGGGGGGGGGGGAGAGGTGTCTAAAGCAGCCAGTTTTCTGTGTAAAGCTGCAATCTGCTGCTGTGCTGCCTGCACCGCCCCCAGCCCTGCCGATCCTCCAATCAGAGCTGATGCAGTGAGGCAGTGACACCAATAGAGTGCAGGGGGAGGAGGAGTTCTCCCCTCTGCGAGTGCGAAGAGACTACATGCTGTGCCTGCTAGAAGTGTGCCTGCCTGGCTGGAGTTGCTGAGTGACTGAGGGGGAAGCTAAGTGCTAATTGTAAGTGAACTAACTTGCCTTTTTGATCCCAAACTCCACCCTTGCTGGCTTGCTGGAATGCTGCCTCTTAATGATCCCAGACCCATGTCTGGCACAGAACAGATCTCATCCTCTACAACAGAGGTGTTGGGGGGTGTAGGGATGAGATCTGTGGTGGTGGGGCGATGGGATCAGTAAGACAGGGGTGGTGGTGGTGGGGGAGGATGACACCACATCCCACCCCTCCTCCACCCCCCCCCCACCATCACTCCCACTGATCCCTCTCCACCATCACCTCTTCACCACCGCCATTGATCCCACCCCCCTCCCAACCATCACCCCCCCTCACAACCATCACCCCCCCTCACCACCGCCATTGATCCCACCCCCTTCACCATTACCGCCACTAATCTCACCCCCCTTCACCACCATCACCACCTCTGATCACACCCCCCCCTCCCCACCACCGCCGCCACTGATCACACCCCCCTCCCCACCACCGCCACCACTGATCACCCCCCCTCCCCACCACCGCCACCACTGATCACACCCCCCTCCCCACCACCGCCACCACTGATCACACCCCCCTCCCCACCACCACCACCACTGATCACCCCCCCTCCCCACCACCGCCGCCACTGATCACACCCCCCTCCCCACCACCGCCACCACTGATCAAACCCCCCTCCCCACCACGGCGCAACTGATCACCCCCCCTCCCCACCACCGCCGCCACTTATCACACCCCCCTCCCCACCACGGTGCAACTGATCACCCCCCCTCCCCACCACCGCCGCCACTGATCACCCCCCCTCCCCACCACGGCGCCACTGATCACACCCCCCTCCCCACCACGGCGCCACTGATCACACCCCCTCCCCACCACGGCGCCACTGATCACACCCCCCTCCCCACCACCGCCGCCACTGATCACACCCCCCTCCCCACCATTGCCGCCGTTGAACCCAGGAACAGAAATGTTTTACTTTGTTATACGTTGGAAAAAAAAAAGTGTCAAAAATATGCTTTTTCGGGGGGGGGGGGGCCTTCATGATTTCTTGCACCGGGGCCCTGAGAAATCTAGTTACGCCCCTGCTGCAAAGGCGTGTATACCTGCATTGTGGAGACTAACCCAGCCGCCTGCTCTGACGTTATGGTACTCTAAAGTAAAAGAGATCCATAAGATGGAGGAACTCACAGCCTCACTGAAAAATACAGAGGAGGAGACCAGAGTCTGTTGCTTACCTTGGGTGCATCTGAGTAGTATGGAAACTCTTCCAATATAATATGACGAGTTTCCATCTGGAACCCTCCCTCTCCCCCCCCCCTCCCCTCCGCCTCAACTGTTTTTACTTTTTTCTTCTGGGGGGGGGGGGTTCTTTTTTTTTTTTTTTTTTCCTTCTCCCTTTGAGGGGCTGGGGATATATTCACCCACAAGTTTCTATATAATTGCCATGTGTAACGACCTTAAGAATTTAATAGGGGATGCTCCCCATCTTCTGCACGTTTTTAAAATTTTCTCTCTTTTTTTATTCTCTTGCACCAATTTTCCACGATTCAAGTGGTATAGATGTGGTTTGGAATCACGTATCATCACCCTGTTGTGAAGGAAGATGAAGGTTGGGTTGGGGGTAATGTACTCACATTAGCGAATTGAATACATGGCATACACCAGATCAACACGGGCACTTTCACTATACACTTCACCCCCTTTTTTTTTTCTTTTCTCTTTTCTCTCTTCTTCCTCTTTCCCTTCTCCCTCTCCTTTTTTTCAGTTGTGGTTGTTGGGAACAGACATTACAATGAATTAATATGTATATGTATTTCTGTATCCCATACATATTATTTTATGTTCCCTTTTGTATTTGTTGGTGTAAGTATGTTCATAAAAAATTAATAAAAATTGTCAAATTAAAAAAAAAAAAAAAATAGTTGGATGATGCTAAAAATAAATGTAATGCATTTTTTTTAATAAACTTATAACTGCTTTAACTAGTTTTTCTGTTTATATTGCCTGGAGTTCACATTCCGTGACGAGTGTTATTTGCATTGTTAAAAACAGCATACTGTGAATTCTTAGTGTGAAACTACTTATGTTGTTGCAGTGATCTAACCCTTTATTTTCTTACAGCTTGGTTCCAGAGCAATTATTATGGTCTTTGAGTTAATACTTCCCTCACTGGCGAGAAGTTGGTTGTCACCAAGGTGTGATGCAGAAATTCACCTGCTGCTAAATGTACTGCCTTGCCGCTATACTTGCTATATATACCTTACCATATATACTTGCAAAAATAAATAATACTGTACACACTATTTATACATACTAGTATGGTGGGGAGACAACTGCGAGAAACACAGTTACATAAGTTTTTTTTTTTTTTTTGAAAACCAACTGTACTTTCATGAAGAAACACTGCAGACACTTATCCTACTGACTTTATAAAGACTCAACAAATACACCCAAAAAAACTTTTGTTGACTCTGGATGCAGATAATTTTGCATCCAGATCTGTGCATCTGTCCCTTTAGGGATTTAAACATTGACATTTACGTTAAGTCCTGTACAACCGCTGCTTCTCTCAGCATGTCATTGATTTTGACAGGCTGATTGTATGTCGCTGCTCAGAACACCATTGTTCCCTGAGCACATAAACACAAACCTCCACTTGGGTCTGTGTGAATGAACCCTAATTGACAAAAAAATGCGATGTAATAGTCTTTAAATTATGTATTAATGCTAAGTTAGGTAAAAAAAATGTTTGTGTATTTTTAAAAAAACATCAAAGGGTGTGTGTGATCCCTGCGCTATCCGAGGCGACAAGAGGATCCCTGCTGCAGCGCCACTGGAACTGATACTAAAACAGTGAAAAAATATGTGTATGGAAATAGTGGTGCGCTTCAGGGGCTAACTCTTATAGATCTCTATAAAAGATGGTGAGTAACCAATGTACAGATCTTGATCTAGAGTAGCTCAGTGTGGTAAATCTGTGTATGCGTCTGAATTCCAAGGAATAAATGATAAAAGTGCAGGTGCGTAGTGCCGATCAATCAATATGTGTGTCAGTATATCAATAAATATTAAGATACTTCTTTTTTGCATAAGACATCAAAATAAATAAATAAAGTGTAGATCTTCAATCCGGTTCTTACCAAGTAGAGAGGTATATATATATATATATATATATATGACCAATATGTGTGTCAATCAATAAATAAATAAAGAATTATTATGAAAAAGTGTGAATGCTTCTTCTTTGCATATAAAAATATATCAATAAATAAATAATTACAGTGTTGATCTTCAGTCCAGTTCATAAAACAGTGAAAAATATATATGTGCTCAAATAAAGTGCTCCATGCTGGTTATAATAATTCGGTGCTATAAAAACTTGTGAACAATTCTGTTACAATTCTTCAAACCAACAATATCAGATAAAATAGTCCAAAAGTGAATAACTTCCAAAAAGAACTTGTGTAAAAGAGCTCTTCGTTTGTGATCGTGCTTCACTAATTAAGACAAGTGACTGTGAACTCCTTCACCTTGTGTATCACCACTGTGTGTTCTAGCCTCTCACCTTATAGGCAAGAAAAAATGCCTTTGGTGTCTATCCAGACTTATCAATGGGTTCTGTTAGCCTCACTCCGGTTCCTCATTCCCTTTCTGAAGCAGACTCCTTGAAATCCTATGGGTGTTTATCCAATTCGTTTTCCTAGTCCTATCCTCCTTATCCGGTCTTTGTATGCCTCAGAGACAAAGATTTCTCATGGTGCAGTATATCAAGCTTGTTTATTTAAAATATACAGGTGTGCACTTACAGTTTGACAAAGTAAAATCAGCATATAGAAAAACACAGCCGCCGCTGTGGAGATCGGGCTCCGTTGTAACGTCACTTCCGGGTACAGGGCTCCTCCTACGCGTTACGTCACGAGGTCACCTCACCTCACGTGAGTGAGCCCTGTACCCGGAAGTGACGTTACAACGGAGCCCGATCTCCACAGCGGCGGCTGTGTTTTTCTATATGCTGATTTTACTTCGTCAAACTGTAAGTGCACACCTGTATATTTTAAATAAACAAGCTTGATATACTGCACCATGAGAAATCTTTGTCTCTGAGGCATACAAAGACCGGATAAGGAGGATAGGACTAGGAAAACGAATTGGATAAACACCCATAGGATTTCAAGGAGTCTGCTTCAGAAAGGGAATGAGGAACCGGAGTGAGGCTAACAGAACCCATTGATAAGTCTGGATAGACACCAAAGGCATTTTTTCTTGCCTATAAGGTTAGAGGCTAGAACACACAGTGGTGATACACAAGGTGAAGGAGTTCACAGTCACTTGTCTTAATTAGTGAAGCACGATCACAAACGAAGAGCTCTTTTACACAAGTTCTTTTTGGAAGTTATTCACTTTTGGACTATTTTATCTGATATTGTTGGTTTGAAGAATTGTAACAGAATTGTTCACAAGTTTTTATAGCACCGAATTATTATAACCAGCATGGAGCACTTTATTTGAGCACATATATATTTTTCACTGTTTTATGAACTGGATTGAAGATCAACACTGTAATTATTTATTTATTGATATATTTTTATATGCAAAGAAGAAGCATTCACACTTTTTCATAATAATTCTTTATTTATTTATTGATTGACACACATATTGGTCATATATATATATATATACCTCTCTACTTGGTAAGAACCGGATTGAAGATCTACACTTTATTTATTTATTTTGATGTCTTATGCAAAAAAGAAGTATCTTAATATTTATTGATATACTGATACACATATTGATTGATTGGCACTACGCACCTGCACTTTTATCATTTATTCCTTGGAATTCAGACGCATACACAGATTTACCACACTGAGCTACTCTAGATCAAGATCTGTACATTGGTTACTCACCATCTTTTATAGAGATCTATAAGAGTTAACCCCTGAAGCGCACCACTATTTCCATACACATATTTAAAAAAACATTTTTTTTTTTTTTACTTTTTAAAAACATATTCGTTTTAGGTAAGACTGTTCTTAGACATGTTTTTGATCTGGTTTCTAATGTATCAGTGCCCCCCATCAGTGTCCATCAATGCAACATATCAATGTCCATCAGTGCCGCATATCAGTGCCCATCAGTGCAGCATATCAATTTCAATCACTGCAGCATATCAGTGCTACCTATTAGTGCCTGTCAGTGCCACCTTGTAAAATGTGCTCTGTTTGGGGTGTGTGGCTTTCAATGAAGGATGACCAATTCCTAAAATAAGGGTTTTCTTTACGATAAGGAAATAAATACATTATAGTTACAGATAAGGAAACAGGGTACAGCTTATGGAGAGATGAGACAAGGAAAAAGGAAAGGGGGCTCTGTCTTCTACCGCACCCACATCCTCACTGAATATCTCAGGCCAGGGTCATTTTTATCCAAACTTGAGACCCACACCCCAGCTGGGGGGGATTGGTAATCACAGTCATTTAAGACAGTTGAACCAACAGTCATAAAAAGTTTGTTCATCCTCTCCCAGGCTCAACTTTCAGTTCCTTTGAGCAGATAATTACACAGGATGTCCATCCAGTTCATCACCCCTCCGGCACCATGCTGGCCAGGTGTGAGGGGGCATTTGAATATCCTCAGTAATCCCACTGGTTAGATAAGGACCTTGGCATTGTTCTAACCCTGGAGGAGAAGGAAAAAAACTTGGGACATTACATGAGACATATAATAGAGAAGTCTCCATCCCTGGATCAATATGAAAAGTAAGGAGAAAAAAATTGGGACTTTAATTGAGGCAAGATGGCGTCTGAAAAACTAGTCATGGTTTAAAACCATATGTTTATTAAATAGTAACAGGTACAAAACATATACTGATGGTAACATCCATATGCAGTAACACATGCATAACACACAGCAAAACAATCAAAGCAAAATAGTACAACGTATAAAAATAGGGATACATAGTGAGAGCCCATCGAGTAATAACAGAGACATAACATATTCCAATGATAAATTCTAATGCTGTTTATAAATGCATATCATAAAGCATAAAAGTGTGCCATCATTGTAAAAATGGTATAGTATAATAAAATGCAGATGCATCATGAAGCCCTACGCGTTTCATGATAATCATCACTTCTTCAGGGGCGAATGCATCGTAGATCTACAATAGAACATATTAGAGTAACTGGTAGGTCCACACACAAGGGGGGGGGGGTAACCAGGGAGGCGACATGTGATCCTCCCCTATAAAGTACTTACATAGCCACTGTATATGAGACGGTAACCCGTCACACAGAGAGGGATGTCCCTAAGGTCTGAACCTGTTTACTGCAGGCTGGCTGTGAACACTGTCATTTGCCTCACATCAAAGTTCTTTCTATTCTATAGACTGTAGAGTATGCCTGACTACTAAAATATTTGCTTACACAAGCAGTGGGTCTTAAAGGAGAACACCAATACCTCAGAAGAAAAATTCACAGAAAAAAATACAAAAAAAAAAACAAAAAGAGAATTGTTCAGAAAATTAAAAATAAAAATTGAAAAATCTGCCCATTATCACACAAAAACAACATGAAAAAAAACCCACCATAAAACAATGACAAAAACACTCAACTTTTAATCTGTTTTGCGATTAAAGACATCCATAGACTTTTTTTCTCATGAGAAGAGTAAGTGCTAAATTCAATCGGAAAGACAATTAGTTAATGGGAAAAACAAATACCAAAACATCTGCACATCATCACAACATTTGTAACTTCATTTGTAACTTTTTAACCCAATACTGGCAGACTATAGTTTAATTGTTCCAAACAATTACTAATTAATGAGCTCATGGTACTATGTGATAATCGATTATACATTTACAATAACCTAAACCCTGCTCTGCTAGATTTGGCCAATACCGTTCTCACTTTAAAGGACCTGCAAACAAAACATAAACATTAGTATCCAGATTACTATTTTCGGGAGGGATCGGATGTGCTCGGCATATCCCTGATGTGCCGACGCCCGATCACCTCCCTGCACTCAATACTTCGGGTTCCGGAAGTGAGTGTTGTGAGGCGCACGCATCGCCATCGGCGGATGTAGGCGTCTTTACGCCGGATGTAGCGTCATTGGGGGAGATCCACCCCCAGGCGCTCGATCCGCCAGTGGCGGTGTGGAGGGCGCGATATTTAAGGACCAAGGAAGGAAGGGCGTGGACAGAAATGATCTGCCCAATGCGAAGTTCTGAGGAGTAGCCGATGGGATGCCACTGTATTTATGACCATATAGTAGTCGTTGCTTAAATACAGATTTATGCAGGTATTCATATCTTCGAATACTTACAGTTTGCATTCTGATAACTTGTATACTTTTGTTCAACATGAAATAACCTTTTGAATGAATAAAAATATGATGGGTATCAGATGGCTATTTCACGTAGGAGAGATGATGTGTTAATTTTGCCTCCAGTACCCTCTAGAATAGTGGTGTTTGGGGTTAAAATGCTATTAATTAATTGATACAGGTAAATACAGTATATCCTTACTCTGGCTGTACTATTATCAGCTCAGGAGTTATGAAATACACTTAAGTTTAGATTTGTTGCTAATAACATTCAGCCAGAAATGCGTATTTGGCTGTTCTACCAGCTGAGCTATTTACGACAGGTGATGAATCCGATGTTCACATCTAGGCATTTTTGGGCGATTTTTTGCTCCAAACCTTAGCTCCAAAAACACCCAACAAGACAAATCTCTTCCATTTCAATAGCCCCTGTTCACATCTGAGCCTTCATTAAGCAAAATGCCCCTCACTCAAACAAGTAAAGTACATGAGCTTCTTTTTTGGCAGATTACAGGCATTTTGTCCCCATAGACTTGAATGGAAATGCTGGAAAAGTATCATGAGCATTTTACAAGTGTTTTGTAGCTCCTGATCTGCTTAAACAACAGCTCTCCACCCAGCTCTCCACCCAGCTTTTTTACCACATGCTCAGCAAAATGGAGGACAGCACTCTTCTACAAGCTGAAGGCTTCTTCGGACACATCCATGTGTGTACGGTACAAAGCATATGCATTATAAGAACTGGAACAAGAGGAACAGAGCATGGGAAGAGATTGCATCTCCAGTTCTTGCAGGGTGGCCGACTATGAATAAAATACAGCACTGTGATAAAGGTAAGTTTGCAATGTGTTCTGCGGCCCTGTTTTGCCTTGCTGTCTGCTCAGATGTCTGCATTAGGGATGATCGAACGGTTCGGGTCGACCATCGGTTCGACCCGAACATTGACTGTTTGAAATTCGGCTGAATTCTGAACTTTTTGCGGAAAAAGTTCGGAATTCGGCAACCAGAACTGACCAAAATGCAATGGGACAGGAACTGGGCTTTAAAAGCCCGTGATTGGACCAGAAACATCAGTAAAAGCCAATTGAGGGGGCAGGAGGATGCTAGGAATGTGATTTGAGTGACTAGGGGGTCCAGAGGCCAATCAGTAGTGAATACACCCCCCCAGTATATAAGATAGCCCCGCCAAATCTCTAGCATTGTAATACAGGGATGTGGAACAGAGTGGAAGCAGTTCTGTTACTCCTGCTTCAAAAGTGTCATTTAGCAATTATTAGTGTGAGGAAAGGGATATCTAGTGTAGTTAGGGTACTATTTTCCACTATAGTTAGATTTAATAATCTAGTTTCTGTAGGGAAAGTGTTAAGTGTCAGGGTGACTGTAGTGTAGTGTAGGGTTAACTGACTCTGACTGCTATGGCAGGGTGACCAAACTCTTCCATGTCAGGGTGACTGCCATAGAAAAAAGATAGTTTGTATTAGAATTGCAGTAGAGCAGGATAGTGGCTTCGCTACTTTCACACCTGGCCGTTTTTGTTGCAGGCGTTTATTGGGCTTTTTTTGTGGACGTCTTTGGAGGCAGGCATGACATCTGAACTTCTGTGTAGGGGTATATATACACACACACATGTATGTATATATACACACATACACATATATAGGTGTGAAAGTAGCAGAACCCTATGCCTGCGCTAATGAAATTATTTGCAGGCATAGGGCTTCGCTCCTATCACACCTATATGTGTGTATGTGCATATATACATATAAGTGTGTGTGTATATATACCCCTATACAGAAGTTCAGATGTTATGCCTGCCTCCAAAGACGCCCAAAAATTCCCCCCAAAAAAAACGCCTGCAACAACACACCTGGGCATTTTTTGGGCATCTTTGGAGGTAGGCATAACATCTGAACTTCTGTGTAGGGCTATATATACACACACACACACATATATGTATTTATACTCATACACATATATAGGTGTGAAAGTAGCAGAACCCTATGCCTGCGCTAATAAAATGATTTGCAGGCATAGGGCTTCGCTCCTATCACACCTATATGTGTGTATGTGTATAAATACATATATCTGTGTGTGTATATATACCCCTATACAGAAGTTCAGATGTTATGCCTGCCTCCAAAGACGCCCAAAAAATGCCCAAAAAAACGCCTGCAACAAAAACGCCCAGGTGTGTTGTTGCAGGCATTTTTTTTGGGCATTTTTTGGGCGTCTTTGGAGGCAGGCATAACATCTGAACTTCTGTATAGGGGTATATATACACACACACTTATATGTATTTATACACATACACACATATAGGTGTGATAGGAGCAAAGCCCTATGCCTGCAAATCATTTCATTAGCGCAGGCATAGGGTTCTGCTACTTTCACACCTATATATGTGTATGTGTATAAATACATATATTTGTGTGTGTATATATACCCCTACACAGAAGTTCAGATGTTATGCCTGCCTCCAAAGACGCCCAAAAAATGCCCAAAAAAACGCCTGCAACAAAAACGCCCAGGTGTGTTGTTGCAGGCGTTTTTTTGGGCATTTTTTGGGCGTCTTTGGAGGCAGGCATAACATTTGAACTTCTGTATAGGGGTATATATACACACACACTTATATGTATTTATACACATACACACATATAGGTGTGATAGGAGCAGAGCCCTATGCCTGCAAATTGTTTCATTAGCGCAGGCATAGGGTTCTGCTACTTTCACACCTATATATGTGTATGTGTATATATACATACATGTGTGTGTATCTATACCCCTACACAGAAGTTCAGATGTCATGCCTGCCTCCAAAGATGTCCACAAGAAAGCCCAATAAACGCCTGCAACAAAAACGGCCGGGTGTGAAAATAGGGGAGCCACTATCCTGCTCTACTGCAATTCTAATACAAACAATCTTTTTTTTCTGGTTCTGGACATGCTACAGAGCTGAAACTTCACATGTACACCTTTTAGACCCCCCAGACACTAAATCCAAAGAAATCTCTTTTTTTTTTTCAATAATTTTTTCAATAATTGGCTCTCTATCAAAAATGACAATTTTTAAGAACTTTTTTTTGTGTGATTAATAGTCCCTGGGGCATGACCCAGAACCCTAGGCACTTTTTAGGGGCATTTATTGGGTTTTAGGGCTTCAAAATGGTGCTTTTTGATTACCGAAGTTCGGGTCCCATTGATTTCAATGGGGTTCTGAATTCCGGGCCGAACTTTCGGGAAGTTCGGGTGTTCTGGTCGAACCCAACTTTTCAAAAGTTCGATCATCCCTAGTCTGCATCATTTCAACAGCATTTGTTGCATGCATCTGAGCAAGCCATTGCAATACCTCCCATTCTGTTCTGCCACATGTATTTCTTGTTATGCTGCCTGTACTGTAGTGTGATGAAGATGCACTTTTTGCAGACATGTGCCAGCTATGTAGCCTCAGACCATATTTAGTCTATGTTTCCCATTTTTTTTTTTTTTTTTTGCTGCTGCAGATAGTGGGAAATGCAAGAAGAGATAATCCGAAATGGGAGTTCCAGAATCATTGGTGATTCTGCCTGTGATTCCAGCTCGCTGGCAAATACAGGACGCGTTTGTGATCCTGTGGCACCCAATTCCAGAATGCCCAGTTGTGAGCAGAGCCTCTGGTGATGCTGTGCATTGAAACCAATCAGCTTTAATAATAGCTGAAAGCTGTTTGGTTTCTGTGCAGAGCTTCACCAGAATTGTCACACTCCATGTTTTTTTTTTTTTCAAAATATCCCAGGGATCAAAGTTAGGAAGTAGCATACTGCAAGTTTAGTAATCAAAAAACTTATAGGTAATAAACACATTACACAGACTTCAAAGCAAAAATTTTATTATGCACACCAATACAGAATAACAGCTTTGGAAGTCTTTATTTTCGAATTTTAGCTTGTCACTTTAACAGTTTTCTATGGCTTCCAGGTGCCATGGAACCTGTCCCATGGTCATTAAGAATGTGGCGAAACCATCGTCGATTTTTGCACCACTTGTGTTCCCATGACTCCCACTCCATTGTGCCCTCTGCATAGTGTGTATTAAAGGGTCCTCGAAGCACACACCAACCAGCTCCCTTACAAAATGATGCAAGATGCATACTGCCTTCACTGCACATATGGCGTTCTGCATATTAAGGTTGATGACACTGTGCAAAAAATGCCATTTGTTAGATAAAAGGCCAAATACACATTTGACCACTCTCCTTGCTCTGCTGAGCCTGTAGTTAAACACTTTCTTCTTGGCATTGAGGTTTCAGCTGGAGTACAGCCCTAGAAAGTGCTCTGAAGTGCAAAAGCTTCATCCCCAACATAAACATAGGAGACAGGTGGACCATTGGTTCTCGGTAGTGTTCTCAGGCAGGTCCAGAACATTATTACGCAGCATCTGGCCGAATGTGGAATGTGCAAAGATGCTGGAGTCTAAATTACTCCCATAAGAGCCAATGTCAAAGAGCAGAAGCAGTAATTTATTTATTTATTTATTTATTTATTTCAGGTTCTTATATAGCGCTGTCAATTTACGCAGCGCTTTACATATACATTGCACATTCACATCAGTCCCTGCCCTCAAGGAGCTTACAATCTAAGGTCCCTAACTCACATTCATACATACATAGTAGGGCCAATGTTTTATACGGGATCCAATTAACCTACCAGCATGTCTTTGGAATGTGGGAGGAAACCGGAAACCCACGCAGGCACGGGGAGAACATGCAAACTCCAGGCAGGTAGTGTCGTGGTTGGGATTCCAACCAGCAACCCTCTTGCTGCTAGGTGAATTGGCATCCACAACTGCCAGCAGCCCACGGAAAAATAGTTTGTGCCATTGTCAATCGATTTCATAATTCAAACATGCTTCCCGTCTGCTGCTCCTACGCAGTTTGGGAAATTGCACCTTTCCCAAAAAAGCTTTGCAATAGAGAGCCACTCATCCTTCTTAGGCTGTGCCATCTCCACATCATGCAAGACATTCCAAATTTTAGCGCAAGTGTAATGTAACTTGCAGTCTATTTGCGAATCATGAAAGCAAAGTGCAAACTGGCCAAGGATAGACCAGTTGCTAAGTACCTCTAGGGAAAAAATAAATGACACAAGTATTTTGACTTGTTGTGTCACAAGTAATGTTTTGTTACAGTTCTACTATTGAAAAAAATGTGGAAAAGCTTGAAGGATTCATACACATGCTATAGACGACAAGTCTGAAAATTTAGGAGTAGACAGGCAGCAGAAGAACCTCCCCAATACCTACACGCTAAGGATTTGCACTTTCTGAGGCCTGTATTGGAAATGAGCAGGTAGGTCATGCTCCTTTGAAGTTAATTAAACATTATAAAGCATATTTAATTTTTTTTTTTTCAGTATTCAGGACCCAAAATTCCTGGCACACTCCAGCTGGGGCGGAAGATGATAAAAATTATGATATTGACCCAGCAGAAGAACACAGCCAGGGAATACTCAAAATGCCAATGCCCGAAATGCCAATTCCCGAAATGCCAAAGCTCGAAATGCCAATGCCCAACATCCCATTGCCTGATGTACCACTGCCAAATAATCCACTAGATCTTAGCAGGTCACCAGGCATTGCAGAAATTGTTAGCCCCCTGCTGCACCACTACAGCGATCCTCATCAAGGGCCTCTAGAGGAAGGCAGGACAGATATAACAGGATAGTTGACATAATGTCCGATTTTAAAAAATAAAATACAGGAGAACCCCACTTCTATGTTCTTTAGGAGTCTGAAACCTTTTGTGAAAAAAGTTCCTGAATCACGCCAGCTAGCCATGAGGACGGCAATGATGGATTGTACATCCACTTTTATTCACACGGGTGATTACTCCCAAAACCCAACCTATCTATCATCAGCAAATACATACACCACTTATCCTTCATATCAACCTCCTTCTTACTGCCATGCACCATTAATATAGAAACACCAGCACTACCACCAGCTCCCTACTTACATTTCTGCCATTACCCACCCAGGTCTTATCCCCTTGCCCCATCCACATACCACCAAGCACAATATGCATTAAATACACTGCCATCATCTTCAATTGATTCCCCCCAACCTTCAACTGGTATTCATTCCTTCCAACACTCTACCATGCATTCCACTCAACCATCAAACTCCTTGTACTACACTCAATCATCAGCTCCCACACATTCATTCCATCCTACTCCTTCCATGCATTCTTCCTAACCATCAATGTATCCCCCTGCACAATTTTCCACTCCACCTACCACATCCTCATGTCCTCCTCCATCAACAACTACTCACCTAGGAATAAATGAGGAAATGCTAGGTCATTGCCGCCCAAGCTCCTCCCCTAAAACCTTTGAAAACCTGTGATTTTTTTGTCCCTAACTTTTTGGGCTTATTTTGTTTTTTTGCTACCCAAAGGCAATTGTTACTTAAGACGAACTGATGGACATGGTCAGAAACAACACTCTATAAAGCTGTTGGTGCTAGTATAATGGTGGTGCCAATACAATATCCCCCACACCATGACAAAAGCAACACCAGCCTTACTGGGTTCACACTTTTGTGATCACAGACATTGCTTGTGATTCACAACCACATTGCTGTATAGATCACATGCAATGTCTCTGCAATGCAAATTTAGCCCTACAAACTGTATGGCTGAAATCGCATCGCATTCACACCAAAATGGCGCACCCATGGGTTCTGATTTCTGCACCAATTCACAGTTCACACTGCAATCTGTAAACCAATCTGTGGGTGTCAGTAACTTACACTGACACCCGCAGTGGTTCACAGATGTCAGTGTGAACTAGCAGTGCTTTCGGTGCGATGCGGGAACCCACACAGGAATCTCACTGTTTTCCATATCATACAAGTGTGAACCTATGACCGTTGATAAAAGTAAGCATGGATCTAATGTTGCTTATGTCGAACCGCAGCTGAAATCTAGACTCATCAGCCTGCAACATATTGGTGCGCCTGTGTAAATTGTAGCCTCAGCTTCCTGTTAGCTGACATGGTGTTTTCTTCTGCTGCCTGTAGTTGTTTTTCCTGTTGCCTTTATATCATCTTGAACCTGTCTGCCCATTCTCCTATGACCTCTGACATATTTGATCATTTGGCCCCTTTTACACAGGCAGACGAATCAGGTCCACCTGTGCATTTTTCAGGCGGACCTGATCGGGCCAGCCATTGTACTCTATGGGGAGGCAGAGGTCAATGGAGATGGGTCAGCTGAAACCCACCTGGCATCCAATCTGACAAGATCAGCTGAAAACAGACAAATGGCGATATGTTGCCATCCGTCCAGCGGGTCAGATCAGATGAAAACGGACATGCTGACAGGTCCATCTCTGCACAGTGAGCGGAGACGAACCTGTCATCTGCCTGCTCAGCGGGGATTAATAGAGAAATCCGCGCTGAGCAAGTAGAGTCCATGAAAACAGATTGGCCTGTGTGAAAGGGGCCTTATTTGACCATTATCCCTAACTATAGATGATTGGGTGTGAAAATCGCAGGAGATCTGTAGATCAGCAGGTTTTTGAAATACTATGAGCATCCCGACCCGCACAAACCACCATGCCATGTTCAAGGACACTCACCTTCCTTCCCCATTTTGCTGGGAAGCATACAGTTCTATGCAAATTTACAAGCAGTTAAAATAAAATAAATAAATGTGTGTACCAGCTCTGTTAAGGCATTTACAAATGCTTTTTTTTTTTTTTTTTTTTCAATGTGATGTGCGTTCATAGATGGTATTCTGAATACCGTTGTTGTAACAAATATTTTTTTCTGTTGCATTTATGTCATCTTGAACCAGTCTGCTCATTTTCCTATGACCTCTGACATATTTGATCATTATTTGACCTTTATCTGTGACTACAGATGGTTGTGTGTGAAAATCTCAGCCTGCCTGGCACAAACCACCATGCCACATTCAAGGACACTCCCCTTTCTTCCCCATTTTGCTGTTAAGCATACAGTTCTATGCAAATTTATAAGCAGTTAAATAAATAAATATGTGTACCACAAGTACAATTATAATATGCTGTGTTTGTGTCTCTTATTCATGGGGGTAGAGCATGGGTGCTCAACCTGTGGCCCACCATCTGTTGTGGAACTACAAGTCCAAGGGAGGAGGTTGGGAGGGGGTAGGGAGGGGGAGATGGGGGTTTGAGAGAGGGGATGGGGAGTGTGATGAGTAGGTGCTTTGTTGCTTACGGCAGTGTGATGATCAGCCATTCCACCGGTGTAATACTGTCCAAAAAAATAGATGTCTTCTCGTTAAAGATGTGGAGAGAGTAACTCAAGCAACTCATCAAAACTGTAAAATATAATATTGATTGTTAGTGGGGAAATAATCTATTATACCTTGTTATAATTGTACAACCTTTGTGAGGATTAAGAGGTGAACCCACCTTTTTACAGACATCCGTGTGTATTGGAAGAATTTGTTCTCATGCACACAAAGCTCACTGTACATTGCCCAGAACTGGCCACACTGTTGTCGATTAGTGATGAGCCGAACACCCCCCTGTTTGTTTCGCACCAGAACATCTCGAACAGGGGAAATGCTCTAGCGAACATGCCAACTCCATTAAAGTCTACAGGACAAGAACATGAAAAATCAAAAGTCCTCATTTTAAATGCAAGTTATTGGCCCAAAAATGTGTATGGGGACCTGGGTACTGCCATGGGAGACATGAATCAATGCAAAAAACATTTTTTAAAACAATCGTTTTTACAGGAGCAGTGATTTTAATAATGCCTAAAGTGAAACAAAAAAAATGAAAAATTCCTTTAAATATCGTGCCCCTGGGCCCCCTTAATGTGCCTGTAAAGTGGGGCAGTTGTGCGATGTATATAGCCTGCTGCAGCAATACTGACATTTCGAAAGGAAATGTCATTTAAACTTGCTCGCGGCTGTATTGTCGGGTCCCGGCAATACAGATAAAAAAAATAAAAAAATGCCAAAATTGTAAAAAAAAAACAGCGTGGGGTTCCCCCTAAATCCATACCAGACGAGCGAGCGCCCCCCCTCCTGAATCATACCAGGCCACATGCCCTCAACATATGGGGTGGGTGCTTTGGGGCAGGGGGGGCTATGTCCCAGCACCCCAAAGCACCTTGCCCCCATGTTGAGGGCATGTGGCCTGGTATGGTTCAGGAGGGGTGGGGAGCTCGCTCGTCCCCACCCCCATCCTGGCCAACCTGTTGATGGGGACAGGGGACAGGCGACAATCGTGGGCTGTGGTTGGGGGGGTCTGTGGGGGAGGCTTAACGGAATCTGGAAGCCCCCTTTAACAAGGGGCCCCCAGATCCTGCCCCCCCCCTATGTGAATGGATATCGGGTACATCGTACCCCTACCCATTCACCAAAAAAGTGTACAAAAAAATAAAGACAAAAGTCCTTTATTACAAAATAAAAAATAGTGTCCCCTGATGTAAAATCCATTAAATCCATCGTCAATCACGTTGCCCGCCGCACACCCGAAAATAGGGGGAAAAAAAAGACGCTCCCACAAATTCACAAGCCTCCTGGTGAATGAGCTGCTAAAGCTGTGACAACTCTTTTATAAGAAAGGGGCGGGTGACGTCATTAATTTATTCACTGCACCAGCGCAGTGCATTATGGTGCTGGTGCAGTGAATAAATTAACTGACATGTCAGAAGGGGCGGGTGTCCCCGGTTGTCCTTGCCCCTTTTTTATAAAAGAGTCACAGCTCTAGCCGCTCATTACTCTGGACGCGTGTGAGGTGGCGGGAGAGGTTTTTTTTTAGGTGCGACGGGCGATCTTCCCGCCAAACGCCCTATTTGTTTGTGTGTTCAGCGAACACACAAACAGCTGATGTTCGACTCGAACATCAAGCCCATCCTTATTGTCGATTAGCAATCACAGGATGGACCCAGCTATGCTTCCTCTCTTCCTCCTCTTTCTCTAGCATCAGAAGTGCAACTAATGCACACACAAGGAATCCGTATTTAGCAGCCATCTTCTACAAAAGCAGGAGAGCACAAGGAAGCACAACCGAACAAATCACACCAAACACCACCACAAGATCATGAATAAGAGGTCTACTTTATGCAAATGTAATGTAAAAACAAATACACTGCTTTTCATTGGTCACCTGTCAACTCAAAACGCCTGCACAAAAACGCTTCAAAAACACCAGAAAGAATGCCCAAAAAACGCCTGAAATACGCCTGAAAAAGGCCTGTAAAAATAGCAACCCCTAGATGTGAACCGGGCCTGAAAGTTTTATAATAGCCACAAGACTGAAATATGGATTGTGTTAGATTAATCCTATCAAAGTACTTATAAGGGTGTTTGGAATGCAGCTAAAATATCATGGCTGACTTAGGAATTTTGAACAATATGGCTGTCCTGTCTCACACCGGTTTGTGGAGTGCCCAGTTGGCATTATCATCTCGTGTGCAACTAAACACTCTGTTTTTAACAAAAATTGTGTTTGTTTGCGATGTACATTACCCTTCCATGTGCACCTTGCTGCAAAAGATAGTTAAAAATTGGGTTGGTTTCCATCTTTTTGCATGGCTTGTTCATTGGATTTGGCTTGCGGACACATTGGATGCCTTCAACTGCCATTGTGCTCTTGGCTGGATGTCCAATGTGTCTCTTTGTAGGCAAACCTGCCCTTAATTTATCCACAGTTAGTTAGGACTATATTATACAGTAGAGCCTTGGTGTAGGCACTGCAGCTTCCACATATATTTGCAAAAGTGTGCAACCAAACTCTATTTTTTTAACAAGAATTGTTAAACACGGTCAATTTATCTCTTTGTAGGCTAGCTAGTAAGTTTGCTGGGAAATTTTTGTTTGTTTGTTAATTGGGGGGGGGGGTGGCAGAGTTGGAGAGAGGTAGGTGAAATGGTGGAGATAGTGATGAGATAGGGTTTTCAGCAGTGACAAAGAGAGGGGATACAAGCAATGACCAGTCAGTCCAAAGATATTAGCTGATGAGTGGTTAGAAGTTGGCCTAGAAAGTAGATGTCCAAGAAGGCATCAAATACAACATCTGCAAAATTGTACCAACAAAAATGTATAAAATTATGGAACTTATATCAAATGTCACCTTCATACACCTATGTAATGTGGCAATATATTTGGCTTTTGTAACATAGCATGGGCAAGTGGTTCTGATTGCATGACATTTTTACTGTAGTGATACGTACCTGAAAGGTTTAAACTCACTTTTTTGACTATGAAGTTTAAGCATTTCTGAAAACTAGCTGTAGCAGTTGTCAAGATCTAGCTGTAACAGTAAAGCATTCAGCCATTCTTAAACACTCAATAGTACCAATTCAAGATAATGATCATTATTTTCAAGAAGTGTAGTTATTTATGGATGAGTTCAATGGAATTTAAAATGTACAGTTATATTTTTAAAGTAAAGATACTTATCCTTGTGTTAACATTTTGTGAATGGGGCCCATTAGGCTCAATTCATGAAGCTTTAACTTCAGCATAATGCAATCTATCTCCAGCTAAGTGACTGTAATTTTCAATGTTCACTGAACTCAACTGAAAAATACTGTAATTTTTTAAAAAAAATAAGGATACTTATGCTGGTGTGTTAGCTTTGTGAGCTGAGCCTAATGTATTTTTTTCTGTGAAAAATTGTGTCACCCTCCAGATAAGCAGTGTGGCAAGGATGTGCTAATCAGAAGACTAGCTGAACAGAATTACAAACACTTTACATAATGTAAGGGGGCCAGACTTAAAGCATAATTAAAAGCAAAACTCGTTTTTCGTTTTGGATAGAGTGGAGAGGGATTAAATTCCCTGTCAGTTTTTATTGCTGTCCATGCACCCATTGGGGAAATTTACACTGTCTATATGTCCTGTTTACCATGAGCATTGAAAGTGAAAGTAAAAGAAAATACCAAATTTTGGATTGTCCCCAGAAAACTAATAGAGGGGAAACATTGCAATGGGGGCACTAGATCTGGTAACCTCGGGGTCCCCAAGAAATTCCTTTAATTTGCAGGGGTTTCCTCTAACGTCCTGTTTGGCTATGGGAAAGGAAGTGAAGGGAAATCTCTGCAATGGGACACAGATGGCGGAAAAAAAAACTGAAAGAGGTTAAAACCCTCCCTTGCTTTATCCAAAATGAAAAATATAAAGTTTTGCCCAAACTTCTATTTTAACTGGTATTGGCAGCGGTAAACTATGCACGACACAGGGAGATCCAGGCACAGTCCAGGCAGGTTAGTCTGGCACTTTGAGCAATGCAGCAAACAAATACAGTTTCAGTGCAGAAGGGTATTGTACAGCAATTCCATAGCATAAATCATACAAAATATCTGCTCATCCGAAACACTAACTAAACTCATGTCAGTTCCTGGCTAACAGGGTACTCTCTAATGGGTACGTCAAAACAAACAGGCAGATTCTGTACCTTTTTTAGTGCTCTATCAGCAGTCAGAGAGAGAAGAAGGGGGGGGGGGAGAGAGGGGGCGGGGGGGAGAGAGAGAAGAGAAAGAGAGCCATGAGCATCAGTCAGCTCACATATAAAAAGGCCTGTAGACAGCTGAGTCTAATTAATGAGGTCTGGATACAAGGTACGATCCGGACCAAGGAATGGAGGCTTTTCCCAAACAGAGCTCTACAAAGCCTCAGGGCTCCAGAACTCAAAAAAATAATTTATTATAATATCTGAGAAAGCGAAACGTTTGTTTTCTCCACTAGGCTAGAGAAATGGGACTCGGTATGGCTGATTTAATTGATTGGTGCCGCTCAAAACATTAGTAAACAGATATTTTTTGTACACCAAGGCTCTCACACGTGTTACAAAATATAAAGAAAATGTATGTCAGGTATACACTATATTTGTACAGTATATCCATTTCATCAAACTGTTCTCATAGATGTTTCAATAAGGAGAATTCATCCAATGTATTTTGTGAACATAAATTCACTTCTTCAGGGGTGGACGTTACTGACAAGATATCTATAAAATAGAAGAAAAACATAAATTAATTGCACAACAGTTGCATCAGAAGATGGTACTGATCTAAAGGGGTTACCAACTTCCAAACACTTTAAAATCAGCTTAGAAATAATACTCTAAAAACTTCAGGAGGATTGGCACTTATAAAATCTTCCCCAGGAGCACTGGGGGAAGACCTGGAACCCATAGAGGCAGAGGGCATGAAGGTTGCACAGACTAGTGGAAGATGGATGATCTGCCACAGACACACCTATAACCCCTTAAGATATGTGCAAATCTATGAAATGTTTACACAGTATGTCTGCACACATATGCGTGGGCAGCTATAAAATAAAGAATATTGTATTTCTTGAAAAGATGTTCAAACACAGGATAGCAAAGTATGTCCTGGGCAACTCGCCGGCCTGCTTTTGGGACTGTGGAGATCTCGGTACATACATATGCACATGGTGGGCCTGCCCTCTAGTGAGGGCCTTTTGGGACATTTTGTCACACCTATTTGACAGATCCATTCACCCAAATAACTCGCCTTTTAACCTTGTCATTATCTAGCCCCATCAGGTCTTCAACTTCCTGCAGTTTACTGTATACTTCCCGGGCATTGTTTCGCTCCCTACTATTCCCCAAGCAAATTTTTTTATTTCCACTGTGTTTCCACTTTTGTCTATGCCATTGCCTCTCAGTTTAATTTTGGATTCAAAATACTAATACCTCATTGAGGAACCCAAATCAGGATCTACATTGTTATTGTGTATTTTTACGCCCATCTCTGTGGGTGGAAACTTTTGTGAATCTCCATGATGATATGTTTTGTATGCGATGGCATGTTCAGTACTTAATAAATTGAATTTAAAAAAAATGTTTAAACATATATCAAGATCAATGTACAAGAGATAACTTATAACAAGTACCTCATATACTCTGCAATTTAACAAACTGGGGATAATGACCCAATGAGGCTATGCCTAAAGAATAAACAGTAATAAAACTATAGTTTTAAAATCAAGATATGATTATAAACTTAAGTACAGAATTAATTAGAAAATATACCATGGATTGTCTGCCAATATTATCTAAGACTGTGGGAACCTGCTGGAATATGTACACTGATATTACAAATAAACCTAATATAAGAAAGTGCACCCAAAAAAGTCAGATGCCTACAGAGTGTGAGAGGTCCTGGTGGTGTGTCCTAGTTTGATCCTTAGTGTGGTTATAAGCCTTTTTAAGCACTTTTTGCTGTACCCCCTGGCTAACAGCCTATCACTCAGGTTCTTTGCTTCTTGTTCAAACATAACTTTGTCTTAAATGACATTTAACCTGCAGACATTGACTGTAAGGGATTGACTGAATCCCTTTGGGGTTTGGGTGTGAGCTACTCACGTGAAGAATAGTATTCCCTGTGGTTGGTTTATGATATACAGTAACTTACTAACAACTCACAGGTTGCTGTCCTTGCTCTTGGATATCAAAACATTAAGAAAAGCAACCTTTTGTTGGTGAGAGTCAAGGTAAACTGCAGGTTGAATGAATTGGTATTCAAACATTTCAAAAACTCTTCCAGTTATTTCCTATCCCCATTCATGTACTGGTGCCACGATAAAACATGAGACAGGAACATCGAAAGTTCATTGTCTGAGAAAAAATGCAGCGCTCCCACCGCCCCCCCCCCTCCCCCAGGTAGGAAGGGGCACAACAAGTGCTCATTGCTATGAATTGTACCTGGAGGTAGTGGGAGCTGTAAAATCAAAATACATTGTCCGTCAGAATGAGGTCTGAAATGTTCAAAACAAAATCATAGAAATCTTTGTCATCCCCTTCTTCTGAAAAATAGGTCTCAATATTATGAACACCTTGTCTATAGGTAATACTACAGTATAACACTTATTTAGGGTCCCGTGGGCAAACAAGTAATGCTGTGTACATGGTAAAAAGAAATGGAGGTACATCACTACGTGCATCAAATCAGAGAATAGTTTATTATAATCACCAATGCCCAGGGGACGAACCTCATTGGATCTCCTAAATGGGAGATGAGACTCCAGCACTGATAATTGGCACCAAAAACTATACTGAGAAGAAGACCAATGGCTTGTGAATTCCTGGAGCTGACCCCCATCACTTTCGGGTGCCAGTGATGTCATATCCACCTCACTGCAGCATGCCTGATGATGTCACTATCTTTGAGGATCCTGGTTGATGAAGTGGGCGCATCCAGAAGTATGCCAGCACGCATGTAGTCCTGATACCAGACACAGAAACATGTGGCTGGCAGCAGAAAGCACCATTAAACCGGAGAGAGGATGGCAGGGCAAACTGTCACCAACCAAACATCTACCTTGTCTAGAAAAAGAAGCTGACTCATGGGACAAAGAACAACCCAACACTATGTGTATATGACACAGGGTGTGGACCCATGAGGGCCAAAAGTCAAACCCCATGACACCACAAAGACTCATGTCAGACATAACAATAAGGTCACATAAACTTAACAACATCACATTACAACACATGGATAGTTGAAGTGTTTGTTACCCTAAAAAAAAAAAAAAACAGATCCTGTTCCCTTCTACACTGGGGCAGTCCCCAGTCCTGCTCTGTCCTCTCCCCCCCCTCCCCTCCCTGCCTGTCTACTCATGTCAGCACCCACCCCTCCCCTTTCCTCCTGCTGCTCTCATATTTAATATAAAATCATCCCATCCCCTCTGTAATATAACAATAAGTATCCCCGTGTCTGTGTTAGAGAATAAATATGCCTATCTGTACCTATATCAGATCAGCTCCCAGCGATCACGTGACCGCTCGGCTCTCCCTCTCTCTTCTCTCTTCCCCTCCTCCCCAGTTGACATCAGCAGCAGTGCTCAGCTCAGTGCTGGAGCTGTCAGCCGGGTGGAAGAAAGAGCTTAGGAGTCAGCTGAGCATCGAGAGCCACTTTGATTTAAGAACAGATATATTTTTTCTATAACACAGTGGCACCTATTGTTGTATTACAGAGGTGATGGGATGATTTTATATCAGTGGCCTAACAATCAATTTAACAAATTCTACATATCTAAAGCAGTATAAACAAGCAAATAAATAAACAAAAAACTTAGGCCCCAAACAATATCACATAACATGTATAGTGTAAAATAAACATACTGTATTCAGAATCCCATCATATCAAGGCAGGGAAAATAGGGTATGAGCTAGACACCTATGTTAACAGGGAAACCAACACATGATTATATCTGTGGCTTTCCTGAGATAAATCCATCCAGAAAGGGATTATAACTGACATTTCCATTCAACCCAGCAGGGATAGTGGTCGAAATAGTATGTATCCATCTTAATTCTTTTTGTAAAAGAACTTTGTTCCAATCTCTCCCCACACATCCTGATGTACCTTTTCCAGAGCCATAAAATCCAACCTGAGCATGTTTTATTTGTGAACATGTGCCCCTAATGCCGAATGGACATTCCCAATTTATGCAGATTGGTTATTATTTTAAATGCACCTCCAAAATGTCTGTTCAGTTTTTCCCACAGGGGTACAACATGAGATAAATTATGCCTACACAATATGCCTAGAATAGTGTTGCCTCCCTTTCAGTAGAATGGGATTATTCTCTGTGTATAAAGACTTACAATACCCACAGTCTCCACACCTAAAGGTGCCCAAACTTTTAAAAAGAGTAATTTCTTCTGTTATCATCAGTTTGTCTCTTAGGCTCACACTGGCATTAAAAGCAGGCATTTCAGGCCCCTCAAATGCCTATGCAAATGATACAATAGACAGCACACAGTGCTGTTCACACTATCAATACATGAATCGTTAGAGTCGTGTCACTTCAAAATTGAAGTGTCGAGTCAGGAGGCGTTTAAAGCCTTTCAAAGCATCCCATTTAAGTCTATGGTAATGCTTCCCAAATGCTCTGGCAGGCATTTCTGGTGCAGTTGCAGGGCATTAAGATTTCTTCTCATTATTTCCTGTAATGGAATTGATGTTTGTGGAGCGGTTTTAACATGTCTTACCGCTCATCAAACGCTTAAAAACTGGCTATAGGGCGTTAAGGAAGCATTTTTAACTCATCATTAAGGCATGTAAATGCCAGTCTAGCGCCCATACTAAAGCTTATTAACGCGAGTCTAATGCCCATACTAACGTTATAGGAGTGTTTGTTAAGTGTTCGAAATTTAGTCAAGTGAGAACAAGCCCTTAAGGGAGGGAGCTTGCCTGAATGTGAACTGGGAAGTAGCCAAAACAAATTTACCTATTCTAGGATCCAATGTTAACAAGTGCCAGAATTTAATAATAGACCTTCTTATTGCTGAATGCTGCCTTGTGTACATTGCAATAATTCTTGTGTGGATCACTCATGTCAGTATGTTTAACTTTGCAAAGAAGGTCAGATCAGGATGGGTTAAAGGCTTTGTGATAAGCTTTTTTTGAGACATAATTTTGTATAGCCTTGTCCCAAAAGACGTTTCCTGAAATGTCACATCATCATGGCAGTTTTGTCTTAGATTCACATATTGCCTGTAAGGAAATAATTTGATCAACAGAGCTGGATGAAAGCTGTCATCCTGCAAACTTGTGTTCCCTGCTGTGGGATTGCGGAAAAGGTTGCGCATAAGGCACCCAGCTCATATTCATTTAACCTATATGTCAAAACATCTTCCTGCAATCATATGACATGGTGAATTTGAGATTATAGGTGTTATAAATTATATATACTGTATGTAAGACATTCCTGCAGAAGACCAACAGAGCCATCTCAAACCAAAAAGATGTCATCTACATACTGCAACCATGTTAGAATGGCACCTGTAAAATGTGATGCTTCCTGCAACAAAAGAAAAGAACGTTCTCACTCTCCCAAGTACAGGTTAGCTTAGGATGGGGCACAACATGTCCCCATCGCAATGCCCTGAACCTAGAAGAGGTAGGACTTGTTGAAAATGAATGTGTTGTGGTGGAGAACTAAACTGAGAAGTTTCAGAATTCATGTTTGGTATTCCTGTGTCTGCTCTTTTCCAAAAAAGCCTTCAATGGCCTACAGGATGGTATATACACAAATCAACCAATTTTCTAGAATTCTCAGTCAGGTTCTGCCTGTCTGAAATAAAGAGTCTTTCTGGAGTTCTTTTTACAATATTTTTGATTTTGGGTAGTGCATAGAACGAGGGTATTTAGGATGTTCTGTTCATATGAACTCTCATGTGGATCTAGAAATACATCCACTCTGAAAAGCCTCTTCCACCATATTGTGTCATTTTCAATCAGGAGACATATTATAATCAATGTTGTTCATGACTACCATGTTCCCAACTAATAACATCACCGGCAATGCTACGGCGAGCCGGATATGACATCACAAGTGACAGGGGTTAGCTCTAGAAATACACAAGCCATTGTTCTCCTTCCCAGTTTAGTTGTTTGGTGTTAATTATCAGTGTTGGATGCCAATATTACCCAATTATATTAGTTTAGGAGATCCCATGTGGTTCCTCCCCTGTGCATTATGGGTTATATATTTCCATCTGACCTTAATTCTTTACACTGGTGACAACTGCCATCTTGTGAGGCTTTTTTATCTGATTTGGCTTTTTTTTCAAGGAAATAATACTCTGGATATGTTAACTAGGTGAGTAAAAGGAAAGTTGGGTTTTCTCCAAATGGTGGTGGCTAGTGTTGAGCGAACACGGACTGTATTATTCGTGTTCGTACCGAATAATTGGATTTTTTGTACCCGAACACGGACACGGACACTTTACTGTATGTTCGGGTAAAAATCCGTGTTCGGTCGTTTTATTTCCGGGTTTTGCATGCTTTGGCACTCTTTTCATGGCGGGCTTTCAACAGCCAATCAACAATCGTTTAACTGGTGTGCCTTAAGCCATCCCAGCCATGCCTGCAAATGTCTCAGTCGCTGTGATTGGCCGTCTGAAGCATGTGACCAAGTCTTTATAAGTTCCAGGCAGCCGCAGCGTCTTCATTCTGCTGCTTAGATCAGGAACAGAGCACACATCAACGTGCTGGCTGCTGATTAGGGAAAGACAGGCAGGAAAAAAACATTTGTGTCCGGATAGAATTGAGGGACAGGTCGGAGTGTTTAGGCAGGGCGAGTTGTAGGCATTTTAGGGATAGAGTCTGCTGAATTATAGGGTCAGTGTCTTCTACAAAGTACAATCGATATTGCTGTGTGGGGGGTGGGGTGACTCTGCACTCAATCCTGATCTACGATCTCTTCTCAATCCTGTTAGGGAGAGGCTGCTGCTGCTGAATTTTAGGGAAACTGTGTTCTACAAACTACAATCGATATTGCTGTGTGGTGTGGGATAGGAGATAGGCAGGTGTCAGTGATCCACATCCATTTTTCTGTGTGTGAGCTGCAGTGAACACAATCTTTTTGGGCTGCAGTGAACACAATCTTTTTGGGGTGCAGTGAACAACGTCCTTTTTGGGGTGCAGTGAACAAAATCTTTTTGGGGTGCAGTGAACAAAATCCTTTTTGGGGTGCAGTGAACAACATCCTTTTTGGGGTGCAGTGAACACAATCTTTTTGGGGTGCAGTGAACAAAATCCTTTGTGGGGTGCAGTGAACACAATCTTTGTGGGGTGCAGTGAACACAATCTTTTTGGGGTGCAGTGAACAACATCCTTTTTGGGGTGCAGTGAACAAAATCCTTTTTGGGGTGCAGTGAACACAATCTTTTTGGGGTGCAGTGAACAAAATCCTTTGTGGGGTGCAGTGAACGCAATCTTTGTGGGGTGCAGTGAACACAATCTTTTTGGGGTGCAGTGAACAAAATCCTTTTTGGGGTGCAGTGAACAACATCCTTTTTGGGGTGCAGTGAACAACATCCTTTTTGGGGTGCAGTGAACAAAATCCTTTTAGGGTGCAGTGAACACAATCTTTTTGGGGTACAGTGAACAGAATCTTTGTGGGGTGCAGTGAACACAATCTTTGGGGGGTACAGTGAACACAATCTTTTTGGGGTGCAGTGAACAAAATCCTTTGTGGGGTGCAGTGAACACAATCTTTGTGGGGTGCAGTGAACACAATCTTTTTGGGGTGCAGTGAACAAAATCCTTTGTGGGGTGCAGTGAACACAATCTTTGTGGGGTGCAGTGAACACAATCTTTTTGGGGTGCAGTGAACAAAATCCTTTTTGGGGTGCAGTGAACACAATCTTTGTGGGGTGCAGTGAACACAATCTTTTTGGGGTGGAGTGAACAAAATCCTTTTTGGGGTGCAGTGAACAACATCCTTTTTGGGGTGCAGTGAACAAAATCCTTTTTGGGGTGCAGTGAACACAATCTTTTTGGGGTGCAGTGAACAAAATCCTTTGTGGGGTGCAGTGAACACAATCTTTGTGGGGTGCAGTGAACACAATCTTTTTGGGGTGCAGTGAACAAAATCCTTTTTGGGGTGCAGTGAACATCCTTTTTGGGGTGCAGTGAACAAAATCCTTTTTGGGGTGCAGTGAACACAATCTTTTTGGGGTGCAGTGAACAAAATCCTTTGTGGGGTGCAGTGAACAGAATCTTTGTGGGGTACAGTGAACAGAATCTTTGTGGGGTGCAGTGAACACAATCTTTGGGGGGTACAGTGAACACAATCTTTTTGGGGTGCAGTGAACAAAATCCTTTGTGGGGTGCAGTGAACACAATCTTTGGGGGGTACAGTGAACACAATCTTTTTGGGGTGCAGTGAACAAAATCCTTTGTGGGGTGCAGTGAACACAATCTTTGTGGGGTGCAGTGAACACAATCTTTTTGGGGTGCAGTGAACAAAATCCTTTTTGGGGTGCAGTGAACAACATCCTTTTTGGGGTGCAGTGAACACAATCTTTTTGGGGTGCAGTGAACAAAATCCTTTGTGGGGTGCAGTGAACACAATCTTTGTGGGGTACAGGGAACACAATCTTTGTGGGGTGCAGTGAACACAATCTTTGGGGGGTACAGTGAACACAATCTTTTTGGGGTGCAGTGAACAAAATCCTTTTAGGGTGCAGTGAACACAATCTTTGTGGGGTGCAGTGAACAAAATCCTTTTTGAGGTGCAGTGAACACAATCTTTGTGGGGTGCAGTGAACACAATCTTTGTGGGGTACAGTGAACACAATCTCATACTTCTGAACATTTGAATGTGCTGCCTGTTCCATACTCCTCCTCCTACTGCTCAACCATCCTTTTAGGGGTACAAACAATAGTAATTGGGGCCTAGTGTGGTGGTGTACGTGTGAGATACATACACTTTCTTTTTGATCATATTTTCTATTCCGCTATTCAATTAAAACCTTTGGGGATCAATTAAATTGCGTGATAGTCTGTGTCGGTACGTGTGAGATCCACCTTTCCAAGTTTTTGGGGTTCATCTCATACTTCTGAAGATTTGAGGGTGCTGCCTGTTCCATACTCCTCCTCCTACTGCTCAACCATCCTTTTAGGGGTACAAACAATAGTAATTGGGGCCTAGTGTGGTGGTGTACGTGTGAGATACATACACTTTCTTTTTGATCATATTTTCTATTCCGCTATTCAATTAAAACCTTTGGGGATCAATTAAATTGCGTGATAGTCTGTGTCGGTACGTGTGAGATCCACCTTTCCAAGTTTTTGGGGTTCATCTCATACTTCTGAAGATTTGAGGGTGCTGCCTGTTCCATACTCCTGCTCCTACTGCTCAACCATCCTTTTAGGGGTACAAACAATAGTAATTGGGGCCTAGTGTGGTGGTGTACGTGTGAGATACATACACTTTCTTTTTGATCATATTTTCTATTCCGCTATTCAATTAAATCCTTTGGGGATCAATTAAATTGCGTGATAGTCTGTGTCGGTACGTGTGAGATCCACCTTTCCAAGTTTTTGGGGTTCATGTCATACTTCTGAAGATTTGAGGGTGCTGCCTGTTCCATACTCCTGCTCCTACTGCTCAACCATCCTTTTAGGGTTACAAACAATAGTAATTGGGGCCTAGTGTGGTGGTGTACGTGTGAGATACATACACTTTCTTTTTGATCATATTTTCTATTCCGCTATTCAATTAAATCCTTTGGGGATCAATTAAATTGCGTGATAGTCTGTGTCGGTACGTGTGAGATCCACCTTTCCAAGTTTTTGGGGTTCATGTCATACTTCTGAAGATTTGAGGGTGCTGCCTGTTCCATACTCCTCCTCCTACTCCTCAACCATCCTTTTAGGGGTACAAACAATAGTAATTGGGGCCTAGTGTGGTGGTGTACGTGTGAGATACATACACTTTCTTTTTGATCATATTTTCTATTCCGCTATTCAATTAAAACCTTTGGGGATCAATTAAATTGCGTGATAGTCTGTGTCGGTACGTGTGAGATCCACCTTTCCAAGTTTTTGGGGTTCATCTCATACTTCTGAAGATTTGAGGGTGCTGCCTGTTCCATACTCCTCCTCCTACTGCTCAACCATCCTTTTAGGGGTACAAACAATAGTAATTGGGGCCTAGTGTGGTGGTGTACGTGTGAGATACATACACTTTCTTTTTGATCATATTTTCTATTCCGCTATTCAATTAAAACCTTTGGGGATCAATTAAATTGCGTGATAGTCTGTGTCGGTACGTGTGAGATCCACCTTTCCAAGTTTTTGGGGTTCATCTCATACTTCTGAAGATTTGAGGGTGCTGCCTGTTCCATACTCCTGCTCCTACTGCTCAACCATCCTTTTAGGGGTACAAACAATAGTAATTGGGGCCTAGTGTGGTGGTGTACGTGTGAGATACATACACTTTCTTTTTGATCATATTTTCTATTCCACTATTCAATTAAATCCTTTGGGGATCAATTAAATTGCGTGATAGTCTGTGTCGGTACGTGTGAGATCCACCTTTCCAAGTTTTTGGGGTTCATCTCATACTTCTGAAGATTTGAGGGTGCTGCCTGTTCCATACTCCTCCTCCTACTGCTCAACCATCATTTTAGGGGTACAAACAATAGTAATTGGGGCCTAGTGTGGTGGTGTACGTGTGAGATACATACACTTTCTTTTTGATCATATTTTCTATTCCGCTATTCAATTAAAACCTTTGGGGATCAATTAAATTGCGTGATAGTCTGTGTCGGTACGTGTGAGATCCACCTTTCTAAGTTTTTGGGGTTCATGTCATACTTCTGAAGATTTGAGGGTGCTGCCTGTTCCATACTCCTCCTCCTACTCCTCAACCATCCTTTTAGGGGTACAAACAATAGTAATTGGGGCCTAGTGTGGTGGTGTACATGTGAGATACATACACTTTCTTTTTGATCATATTTTCTATTCCGCTATTCAATTAAAACCTTTGGGGATCAATTAAATTGCGTGATAGTCTGTGTCGGTACGTGTGAGATCCACCTTTCCAAGTTTTTGGGGTTCATCTCATACTTCTGAAGATTTGAGGGTGCTGCCTGTTCCATACTCCTCCTCCTACTGCTCAACCATCCTTTTAGGTGTACAAACAATAGTAATTGGGGCCTAGTGTGGTGGTGTACGTGTGAGATACATACACTTTCTTTTTGATCATATTTTCTATTCCGCTATTCAATTAAAACCTTTGGGGATCAATTAAATTGCGTGATAGTCTGTGTCGGTACGTGTGAGATCCACCTTTCCAAGTTTTTGGGGTTCATCTCATACTTCTGAAGATTTGGGGGTGCTGCCTGTTCCATACTCCTGCTCCTACTGCTCAACCATCCTTTTAGGGGTACAAACAATAGTAATTGGGGCCTAGTGTGGTGGTGTACGTGTGAGATACATACACTTTCTTTTTGATCATATTTTCTATTCCGCTATTCAATTAAATCCTTTGGGGATCAATTAAATTGCGCGATAGTCTGTGTCGGTACGTGTGAGATCCACCTTTCCAAGTTTTTGGGGTTCATCTCATACTTCTGAAGATTTGAGGGTGCTGCCTGTTCCATACTCCTGCTCCTACTGCTCAACCATCCTTTTAGGGGTACAAACAATAGTAATTGGGGCCTAGTGTGGCGGTGTACGTGTGAGATACATACACTTTCTTTTTGATCATATTTTCTATTCCGCTATTCAATTAAATCCTTTGGGGATCAATTAAATTGCGTGATAGTCTGTGTCGGTACGTGTGAGATCCACATTTCCAAGTTTTTGGGGTTCATGTCATACTTCTGAAGATTTGAGGGTGCTGCCTGTTCCATACTCCTCCTCCTACTCCTCAACCATCCTTTTAGGGGTACAAACAATAGTAATTGGGGCCTAGTGTGGTGGTGTACGTGTGAGATACATACACTTTCTTTTTGATCATATTTTCTATTCCGCTATTCAATTAAAACCTTTGGGGATCAATTAAATTGCGTGATAGTCTGTGTCGGTACGTGTGAGATCCACCTTTCCAAGTTTTTGGGGTTCATGTCATACTTCTGAAGATTTGAGGGTGCTGCCTGTTCCATACTCCTCCTCCTACTCCTCAACCATCCTTTTAGGGGTACAAACAATAGTAATTGGGGCCTAGTGTGGTGGTGTACGTGTGAGATACATACACTTTCTTTTTGATCATATTTTCTATTCCGCTATTCAATTAAAACCTTTGAGGATCAATTAAATTGCGTGATAGTCTGTGTCGGTACGTGTGAGATCCACCTTTCCAAGTTTTTGGGGTTCATCTCATACTTCTGAAGATTTGAGGGTGCTGCCTGTTCCATACTCCTCCTCCTACTGCTCAACCATCCTTTTAGGGGTACAAACAATAGTAATTGGGGCCTAGTGTGGTTTTGTACGTGCGAGATACATACACATTTTTGGATCATATTTCCTATTCCGCTATTCAATAAAAACCTTTCTAGGGCAAGATCTTAAATTACAGAAATATGAGGAGACCGTCAAATAAGGGCCGTGGCCTGGGTCGTGGTGCTGCTGGTAGAGCTCCTGTTGCAAGGAGAGGACGTGGTCGATCTGTGCCAGCTACACACACAAGTGAAACACCTTCCTCAAGTGTGAGTAGGCGACAGAACCTGCATCAGTATTTGGTAGGGCATCATACGCCCCTAGAAGTGATGAGGCCAGAACAAGTGGAGGCGATAGTAGATTGGTTTGCTGCTGACAGTGCCTCCAGTTCCTTCACATTGTCTCCCACCCAGTCTACTGTAGAAAGGTCACAGTTGGCACCTGCAGCAGATGTCCAACCGTCTTTCACCTCACCCCCTTGCAAATCAGGCAAGCAGTCTGAGCCCCAAGCCATACAGCAGTCTCTTCTTCTTTTTGATGACTCTGTCAGCAGGGTTTCCCAGGGCCATCCACCTAGCCCTGCCCCAGAAGTGGAAGAGATTGAGTGCAGCGATGCCCAACCACTTATTTCTCAAGATGAGTACATGCAAGGATCATCGCAGCACGTCTCCGATGATGACGAAACGCAGGTGCCAACTGCTGCGGCGTTCAGCATTGTGGAGACCGACAAGGAGGGCAGGAGTGAAGACTGGGTGGAAGATGATGTGGAGGACGATGAGGTCCTCGACCCCACATGGAATGAACGTCATGCAGGTGACCTGAGTAGTTTGGAGGAAAAATCCTCAGCACCAAGCCCATGATGCTCTTAATCCGGCCCTGGTCCTCCTCCACCGCCGCTTCCACCTACACCGCCCATAGGTGTGCGCAGCCTATTGCATTAAGGTGTGCACCCCAAAGTTGAAATACACATGCATGTGTTTGCCAGCAGGGAGAGTAATGTATTGGGGCCATGTACCTGTAGGCAAAGAGAAATAGAGCAGAGCAGGTCCGAGGGAGATCTTTCCCATCTCCTCACTGGCAATGCTATGTGCCCTAGGTGATTAGGGTGTGCCCAGGCACACCCGGCACACCCTGTGCGCATGCCTATGTCACCGCCACATCCACCACCACCTCAACCTCCCTCCTACTCCATATGGGCCTCGTCCTTCAGAGATGAAGAAGAACATTGTTTTATTTTTCTGTTTTTTTTTGTTGTTTTAAGTTATTTCCCTATCCACATTTGTTTGCAGAGCACTTGCCATGCTCTTAATTACGTTTTGCTGCCATTTGCAGCACTCTAGCCCTTTCCTTTGGTGTTTTAGTGCCATTTTAGTGCCTTAAAGTTCGGGTCCCCATTGACTTCAATGGGGTTCGGTGTCCGGGAAAAGTTCGGTAAAAGTCCGGGACACGGACCCGGACTTTTTTTTAAAGTTCGGCCGAACCTGTCGAACACGGACATCTAGGTGTCCGCTCAACCCTAGTGGTGGCCTCTTTTTTCCAGTATTAATTGTGTACCTAAATTGAGCGTTCTGTATGTTTTGTATCTTATTATGATATTGACCACCCCTAATGATGTTGGGGTGCCTAGATTATAATATTCAGGTGAGATCTAGATATACATTATAGATGTATTGGTTGGTTATATTATTACATATACAATCCATATTGATGTGTAAATAGATACCAAACATGTCTCACTGTAAAATTGCACACGCCCGTGGAACTGCAACAAACTATGGTACATTAAATTATCTATAGACAATGCTTCAAAGGCCTTTACAGGTTGCCAATTTAAAGTTATACAACAGGTCTGGCCCTTACTCTAACATTTGTGGCAATACTTCACAGGTGTAGTGCAATCGTTGTGTACATATACGTGCCAGACCACATTGTAGGAAAGCCTGGTAAAGGCAGTGGCAGTAAGAGGGGGACCCACTTCCGCCGCCTGTAGAAGTGATGGAGTGGCTGTATGATAAAATAACAGGAGAGGTGTATGGCGCTGCCAAAATATATTAAATTAAATATTCTGTGTGTCTTACAATGATACTACATAAATATATATATAAAATGTGTCTCTCCACTGTAAATGTTAATAAAGTGTCAAGTGCATTAAAGGTGACTGGTGAAGGTAAATTTAATTATAATAAGTGATCCAACCCTGTGAGGGGTATATGATGGTGCTAAAACAATTGAAGAAAGAAAAAAGAAAAGATGGAAAGTCCAATGTGAAAAAATGTGAATAAAGGTAAAATTGATATAAGTAGTGTCAGCCTGATAAATAGGGCAATCGATAAAAAATTGGTAGGAAAATCAGTTGAGTTGGATCCACTAAAAATTGCAATATTGTGAAGTGTTAGAAAAATATATAAGAAATATGAAATACAATACTGTGAAGTGTAAAACAAGGTACTATACAATAAATAGTATCATAAATAGACACAAAATGAAAAATCTTATAAAACCACTCTAAAATCTGACACAAATAGTCCAAGTAATGGTAAGTCCGTAATGACTAGAAAAGTCAAAAAGGAGGGAGGGTGGTCCCACAATGGGATACCCTTCTTAAAGAGAGAGAGCAAAAAGTGACTTGAGTGCAGGTGCTCTATTGGAGAATTTTTAGAGGTGCTCGGATGTCGGTGACAATTTAGTGCTCCCCGCACCCCTTGGACCGCACTCACCAGAGTTGAACACCCCTACAGGGGTATCAGGCCTTAGGTAAATATTCCTGGGGTCCCCTTCTCTGGTTACTAGGGTGGTCCAATATTCTCCCCGAGTCCTGCGTACCAAGGTCCTTTGGGGTTAGGGTCCACGGGTATAAGGTATATGTGGGGGAAGAAGGCTCACATAGAGTAGTACCGCTTTAAAATTGCTTTATTTCAATCAAAAAAAGGGGTACTCACAAACAAGAAAGGAAAAACAGCATGTAAACGGCAATATAAGCGCACTTCCGGGACGCCGTGCGTTCCACGGGCCGGATATGCGTTCCACGAGGGCGGATGTGGCGTGATGACGCTCTACGTACGTTTCGTCGTAGTGACGTCTTCAGGAGTGGCGTCATCACGCCACCTCCGCCTTTTTATACCAATATGGTAAACGGGCTTATTGCGTACTCCAATCAGAGGGACGTTTCCGTCGTCCAATAGCAAAAATCATATCACGCACTGTTATCGGGTAGATTTTGTACGTATACGGCTGTATGACTAAAATCCCGGAAATTGCCATAATCCAACACATTGTTTGAAACAGATAAAAAGCAATGGTTTATGCCAAATCGCAACTACGGAAACGGGGAAAAAAGGAAACCGAACTTTCAGAAAAGCCAAATTCCTCCCCTGTTCCCGCTATGTGCAATAATTTTATATTAATCCCACTTATATATATATTTTTTAAGATTTTTAATATGTACCTCGGGTCTTGTTACCATATTGTTACAATGCACAATCATACAAATAACAGGTCATATATGCATGGTATAATGATGAAAACAAATATATATAACACAAATATATATATATATATATATACCTCGGGTCTCATTACCATATTGTTAAAAGGCACCATCATACAAATAACAGGTCATATATGCATGGAATATATTAATAATAGAACTGAATAAAACCGAATTTCCAATATTATGGTCCATATATAGAAAAAATTGTATATTAAAGGAGAAGTAAAAATAAATAAAAAATTATATAATAGAAAAATTATATAATAAAAATTCCTAAAATAATACTAAACCATGGCACACAAAGGGAGGTTGTGAAAAAGGTGTGGGTCAAGTAGATATCTCATGGTTGATAAATGAAAAATATAAAATAAGATAGTTAATAGTACCATCAAATTCTTGCGTGAAAATGTTTTTGAGTGTAGCGTGCCAGCATGGGCTCCTAATTGGCTAATGTATTGGTATATAGGGGACTGAAGTCCTTAATGAGATTAAGAAAATGAAAATAAATTCAAATACAAAATATAGTAAGGACTAGTGGTTAAATAAGGGGCTATAGTCATTCTGGGATGGGAGAAGGCATCTCCGATCGTAGAATGTAAATAATCTGAACATGTAAACAACCAACTATATATTATGGAATATAGGTTGTTGGAATATACATGTTCAGATTATTTACATTCTACGATCGGAGATGCCTTCTCCCATCCCAGAATAGCCCCTTATTTAACCACTAGTCCTTACTATATTTTGTATTTGAATTTATTTTCATTTCATCTCATTTCATGAGATATCTACTTGACCCACACCTTTTTCACAACCTCCCTTTGTGTGCCATGGTTTAGTATTATTTTAGGAATTTTTATTATATAATTTTTCTATTATATAATTTTTTATTTATTTTTACTTCTCCTTTAATATACAATTTTTTCTATATATGGACCATAATATTGGAAATTCGGTTTTATTCAGTTCTATTATTAATATATTCCATGCATGTTATTTGTATGATGGTGCCTTTTAACAATATGGTAATGAGACCCGAGGTATATATATATATATTTGTGTTATATATATTTGTTTTCATCATTATACCATGCATATATGACCTGTTATTTGTATGATTGTGCATTGTAACAATATGGTAACAAGACCCGAGGTACATATATATATATTTAAGATTTTTAATAAGTGGGATTAATATAAAATTATTGCACATAGCGGGAACAGGGGAGGAATTTGGCTTTTCTGAAAGTTCGGTTTCCTTTTTTCCCCGTTTCCGTAGTTGCGATTTGGCATAAACCATTGCTTTTTATCTGTTTCAAACAATGTGTTGGATTATGGCAATTTCCGGGATTTTAGTCATACAGCCGTATACGTACAAAATCTACCCGGTAACAGTGCGTGATATGATTTTTGCTATTGGACGACGGAAACGTCCCTCTGATTGGAGTACGCACTAAGCCCGTTTACCATATTGGTATAAAAAGGCGGAGGTGGCGTGATGACGCCACTCCTGAAGACGTCACTCCGACGAAACGTACGTAGAGCGTCATCACGCCACATCCGCCCTCGTGGAACGCATATCCGGCCCGTGGAACGCACGGCGTCCCGGAAGTGCGCTTATATTGCCGTTTACATGCTGTTTTTCCTTTCTTGTTTGTGAGTACCCCTTTTTTTGATTGAAATAAAGCAATTTTAAAGCGGTACTACTCTATGTGAGCCTTCTTCCCCCACATATACCTTATACCCGTGGACCCTAACCCCAAAGGACCTTGGTACGCAGGACTCGGGGAGAATATTGGACCATAAAAATCAAAAAACGTGCTGCGCCAGAAGTGCACAAAAATAATTAGTGATTACATGAATCAACAAGTGTTATCAACAAAATATGGTGTCCGTCATATGTGCTCTGATGAAACATAAATGTTCATATAAAGTGCTCCAAAGTAATGATTAGTATATCCAGGTGATGACAATCCCTTGTGAATCAAGCAGGAACCACCAGTGTGTGAACTCCCTCCACCAGTAAGATTGGCCTCTCACCTTGATACCAGACCCAAACGGGCCAGCATGAGCATATCAGGGGATAAACAGACTATCACAGGTAACCTCTCCAGCCTTCACCTCCGGGAGTTTGCCAGGACATAAAATAAAGATAAAGCAAAGATCTAGTGCTCTCTGAATGTAAATAATGAGCTTTTATTGAGCATAAAGGGGTAACTCACATTTGTTGGGCACTCAGCTGTGCGTGCTATTATGGCATTCAGTGTTGGAGAGTAGCACCCGAGCGATCGGCGTCAGGCACGCAGGCTCCGCCTCCCTATACGCGTTACGCCTGGAGCGTGGGCTCCGTTTGGCTTCTTCGGTAGGGGTGAAGTTTGCGTGTCCAGCCTCGCCTATTTACCAATGCTGCTAACGGTGGATTGGCCAGCGGTCACATGTCCTCCTCACTCTGAGCTATGCACAGGACACCGGAACCAAAAGATACACTTCCTGTGATCTTCGGTGTCACTAGCTATTATATCGAGGGGGCAATTTAAAACATATATAGATCTACTAAATCACAACCAGAGACCGCGTGACTGCGCCGCCATCCCCCGGGTGTTTCTCCTAAAATCATCGCATAAAAACATCTTTATTACATAAAATCGCATCATAAAATCGCATTAAATCAAATTATTGCCATAATGTTAAAAACTCACAAAATATATTATTGTTAAAAGTGGAATACCTCTAATATATTGCTAATTCTATAAAATGACACAAAAATATAAAAAATATATAAAAAAAATATAAAAAAAAAAAATATATATGTATATAAAAATATATAAAAATCTGTATAAAAACTATGACAAAATGTCTATATATTAAAATGATGAATATTGAGTGAATCTACAGATATTTCAGGGAGGGGGGGCTATCTATCACTAATGAAGCAGTTGAGGTCAAAATCCTTATTTAACCCCCTGGGTGCCAGTACTTTCGTCTCATACACCCAGAAGGACTCTCTTCTGCTTAATTGTCGAATGTAGTTTCCCCCCCTCCAATGTGGCTGGACATGTTCAATTCCCCAAAACTTTAGAGAATGAGGGTTTCTATCATGGACTTCTCTAAAGTGCTTGGAGACGCTGTGTGACACCTCACCCTTTTTTATATTTTTGATGTGTTCTCCTATTCTTACGTTCAGGGGTCGTGATGTGCGACCCACATATTGGAGTCCACAGCCACACTCCATCATGTAGACCACCCCAATGGTGGTACATGTAATTAAATCTTTAATATGGTATTCGTTGCCTGTGCTGTTAGATTTAAACAATTTTCTTTTCTTTATGTTTTTCCTCGTTTGTCGACAGACACCGCATTTCCCACATGCAAAAAATCCGGATAGAAACTGGAAAACAGTATTTTTCATACGCTTAGGGGGATCTACCACTCCCGGTGCGAACCTATCTTTCAACACAGGTGCTCGCCTGTATATGAAACCAGGTTTCTCCGGAAGGTGGGGTCCCAAAACTTTATCTTGTTTGAGGACACTCCAGTGTTTTTTAATGATGCGTTCAACTTGCTTGTGTTGAGCATTAAAATCAAGCACAAGCTTAAAATTATTGTTCACCTCCCTTGGTGGTGTCCTCTTGTTTTCCAAAAGTTCAGTTCTATTTAATAATGCTACTTGTTGTAAATCAGAATTCACTTTCTCCATGTTGTATCCCTTTGCCTGAAATCGTTCCACTAGTACTTTGGACTGTGTAATAAAGCCGGGGGATGGCGGCGCAGTCACGCGGTCTCTGGTAGTGATTTAGTAGATCTTTATATATTTTTTAAATTGCCCCCTCGATATAATAGCTAGTGACACCGAAGATCACAGGAAGTGTATCTTTTGGTTCCGGTGTCCTGTGCATAGCTCAGAGTGAGGAGGACATGTGACCGCTGGCCAATCCACCGTTAGCAGCATTGGAAAATAGGCGAGGCTGGACACGCAAACTTCACCCCTACCGAAGAAGCCAAACGGAGCCCACGCTCCAGGCGTAACGCGTATAGGGATGCGGAGCCTGCGTGCCTGACGCCGATCGCTCGGGTGCTACTCTCCAACACTGAATGCCATAATAGCAGGCACAGCTGAGTGCCCAACAAATGTGAGTTACCCCTTTATGCTCAATAAAAGCTCATTATTTACATTCAGAGAGCACTAGATCTTTGCTTTATCTTTATTTTATGTCCTGGCGACCCCCGGAGGTGAAGGCTGGAGAGGTTACCTGTGATAGTCTCTTTATCCCCTGATATGCTCATGCTGGCCCGTTTGCGTCTGGTATCAAGGTGAGAGGCCAATCTTACTGGTGGAGGGAGTTCACACACTGGTGGTTCCTGCTTGATTCACAAGGGATTGAGGCTGTCCTGTCATCACCTGGATATACTAATCATTACTTTGGAGCACTTTATATGAACATTTATGTTTCATCAGAGCACATATGATGGACACCATATTTTGTTGATAACACTTGTTGATTCATGAAATCACTAATTATTTTTGTGCACTTCTGGCGCAGCACGTTTTTTGATTTTTATGTTTTTGTTGTGAGGTGTGGACACAATTTGTGTATGCAGCCGGATTTATATATTGATTTATTCTAGCACATTTTATACACATTTGAATTTCACTTAGTCTTGCGCTGATTTTTTTTTTAGTTTTTTCACTATATAGAATATTGGACCACCCTAGTAACCAGAGAAGGGGACCCCAGGAATATTTACCTAAGGCCTGATACCCCTGTAGGGGTGTTCAACTCTGGTGAGTGCGATCCAAGGGGTGCGGGGAGCACTAAATTGTCACCGACATCCGAGCACCTCTAAAAATTCTCCAATAGAGCACCTGCACTCAAGTCACTTTTTGCTCTCTCTCTTTAAGAAGGGTATCCCATTGTGGGACCACCCTCCCTCCTTTTTGACTTTTCTAGTCATTACGGACTTACCATTACTTGGACTATTTGTGTCAGATTTTAGAGTGGTTTTATAAGATTTTTCATTTTGTGTCTATTTATGATACTATTTATTGTATAGTACCTTGTTTTACACTTCACAGTATTGTATTTCATATTTCTTATATATTTTTCTAACACTTCACAATATTGCAATTTTTAGTGGATCCAACTCAACTGATTTTCCTACCAATTTTTTATCGATTGCCCTATTTATCAGGCTGACACTACTTATATCAATTTTACCTTTATTCACATTTTTTCACATTGGACTTTCCATCTTTTCTTTTTTCTTTCTTCAATTGTTTTAGCACCATCATATACCCCTCACAGGGTTGGATCACTTATTATAATTAAATTTACCTTCACCAGTCACCTTTAATGCACTTGACACTTTATTAACATTTACAGTGGAGAGACACATTTTATATATATATTTATGTAGTATCATTGTAAGACACACGGAATATTTAATTTAATATATTTTGGCAGCGCCATACACCTCTCCTGTTATTTTATCATTCTACTATATTTCTAGGAATATAGTGTATAGGTGGGCTGCAGCCAGTATTTATTATATCAGAGGCTTAAAATTATCCTAAGCGCGGATTTCCCATTTTTCAATGTAGTGGCTGTATGGCCACACTGGCTAGTATCGCTTCAACTATAAGACATCATATGACATCCACTCAAGGACAAGTGGTTAAAAATTCTATAGTACAAAATATCTGTTTATCTTTGTTTTTTCCACATCAGGCACAAACCTTGGAGCCCCTCATGTATAGGTGAACCTACTAAACCTAGATGTTGCATATATATATATAATCTTCAATCCGATATTGCTTATAACTTATACTTATAATCTTCCAGCCAATGCCTCACAATGTATACATACAGTATCTCACAAAGGCGTATCTCACCCCTCACATTTTTGTAAATATTTTATTATATTTTTTCATGTGACAACACTGAAGAAATGACACTTTGCTACAATGTAAAGTAGTAAGTGTGCGGCTTGTATAACAGTGTAAATGAGTACACCCCTGTGACGGAATCCGGACACCACCGACTGGGTATCTCCGCCAGTAACCTGCTTCCTAAAGCTCTGGAACACGGGATCCGTGATTCTGGCTATAGTTACCCCAATAACTCGACAGTACAAGCTTTGGAGTCATCCACAATCAAACTGTTTAATCAAACACAAAGCACATGGAGATGAACACTTCTGGGACAACCCCTCCCCCTTAGTCAATCCACTCAACATACCCATCCCATAATAACAATATAACAATGGAATGCAGGTATTCAACAACAACAAGCCCCCACCCCCACTAGCAAGAGTGTGATTAGTGCAGAGCCGGCCTGACTGGGGTTTTTGGTCACCCTGTGCCCCTTATAGACACAGGGTGATTTACACATAAGAGGGACTGGGGATGTGGGACAAGGAGTCTCCCAACCTCCCTAAAGCATTTGGGGTTCCACAAGCCCCCCAACCAAAGTGACTCACGTCAAAACCCCTATTTCAAAATGTCCAAAGTGGGCCCAAAGTGTCAATATTTTGTGTGGCCACCATGTTTTTCCAGCACTGCCTTAACCCTTTTGGGCATGGAGTTCACCAGAGCTTCACAGGTTGCCACTGAGTCCTCTTCCACTCCTCCATGAAGACATCACGGAGCTGGTGGATGAGTTAATGAGTTATTCTGAGGGGACAGCACATGTACACTGTTATACAAGCTGTACACTCACTACTTTACATTGTAGCAAAGTGTAATTTCTTCAGTGTTGTCACATAAAAATAAATAATAAAATATTTACAAAAATGTGAGGGGTGTACTCACTTTTGTGAGATACTGTGTGTGGGTATATATATATATATCTATATATATATAGATATATATCATTTTTTTTTCTTAATCTTAGTCCTATATTTATTTTATTTAGTTTCATTAAGGTTCTATTGACAAACAGTCTGTTGTCGTTACCAGGGCAGGCGCTCCCGCTAGGCGAACTAGGCATCCGCCTAGGGCGCACTGCCACCTAGGATCGCACTGCTGCTGGTGCAGGCTGGCCTGGCCAGATGGAACGGAAGATGTCAATAACGTCACTCAGTCAGACCCGAACTGTCTGTAGACTGTCACAGCTCGGGACTGCCAGAAAGAGTGGTGCTGCCTGTGGACGTGACATGGTGTAAACTTTTATGGGCTGCCTGCTGCCACAACAGTGCTGTCTCCTCCCTATCCTGTTGTGGTAATTGTGGTAGCCTGGCTCTGGCTGGCTAAATGCATCAGAATGCATGATGTACTTGTATATATTTATTATAGTATGGACAGTCCATCCATACTGTAATTAATATGTACAAGTACATGATGATGATGATGCCATACGACTGTACACAGCCTGAGCCTGGGAATACTTCCAATTTAAATATGAGGCCTGCAGACTGTGTTAATACTGTCTTAGTTATATGTGCAGTGCAGTGCAGTGCAATTACAAAGGCCACAGAACAGACTGTGTGTATGGTCATCATGGACAATTGGATACTGCTAATGGATTGATGTTCTAGTCTAGATAAGAGAAGAGATGGGGATGGATCAGTGTGATGTCAGAAATGATAAATGACATAATAATGTAAATTATATAAGTAGCAGTCTTGTGTGCGTGCCAATTCTTCAATATTATATATCAGCAGAAAATATATATATAATATAATTAATTATTATAATAAAATCAATCATGTATGTCCAGTGGACCCAATTACCCAATGTCATGGACCTGTTGATTATTCCTGACATAGACAGAACGGTGATCTGCCTATGTAAACAAGGCAAATCACTGTTCTGTGAGAGGGGAAGACAGAGATCCTGTGTCTCTGCTAAGCAGGAACACAGATCTCTGTCTTCCCCCAGTCAAAGCATCCCCCACACAGTTAGCAAGCACTCCAAGGGAACACATTCAACCCTTTAATTGCCCCTGATTTTGACCCCTTCCGTACCAGTGTCATTCGTACAGTGTGACTGCATATTTTTAGCACTGATCACTGTATTGATGTTACGGGTCCCCAAAAAGTGTCACTGTCAGATTTGTCCACCGCAATGTCGCAATCCCTTTAAAAATCACTGATCGTACCATTACTAGTAAAAAAAATGTACAAAAATAAAAATTACATAAATATATCCCATAGTTTGTAGACAAAATAACGTTTGCGCAAGTCAATCAAAGTGTGTCTGAAATTGAACTGTCGGTAGCAGAAATATTTTTTTTCCCCGGGGGGGCACCGGTGGGGGTGCAAGTAGCTGGTCTTGCCTAGGGCGCAAAATAGTCTAGCACCGGCCCTGGTCGTTACAAATATAGGTGATAACATTTTGATGTTTGTGTCCATACACAACATTACAGATAGAGACTTGCATAACGTAAACACATATAATACAATAATCGGACTACATATATAAAGAAATGGAAAGAAATCATAAATAATGCCTAACAGCTCAAGGCGGTCAACTATTATATTGCAAAAGAGACTAAAAATCGAGACATTATGTGTAGGATTCAGCAGTCAAAGCATACATACTGTAACTAGCATCAGATGTGTTTTATTTTATTTAATGTTATTTTATTAAAGTTACATTATTAAATACACTATATTACCAAACATATTGAGACACCTGCATTTACATGCACATGAACCTTAATGGTATTCCAGTCTTAGTCTGTAGGGTTCAATATAGACTTGGCCCACGCTTTGTAGCTATGACAGCTTTAACTCTTCTGGGAAGGCTGTCCACGAGGTTTAGGAGTGTGTCTATGGGAATGTTTGACCATTCTTCCAAAAGCACTTTTGTGAGGTCAGACACTGATGTGGATGAGAAAGCCTGGCTCGCAGTCTCCGCTCTAATTCATCTCAAAGGAGTTCCTTTCAGGTTGAGGTCAGGACTCAGAGTGCAGGCTAGTCAAGGTCCTCTACCCCAAACTTGCTCTTCCATGTCTTTATGGACCTTGCTGTGTGCACTAGTCCAAATCATTTGGTGGAGAGGGTCTAATGGTGTGGGGTTTGGCTTGGCCCCTTAGTTCCAGTGAAGGAAACTCTGAGACCCGGTTCACACTCATGCGAGTGCCGGGTTCGCATGTAATGTCGGAGCGCACTGCTCCGACATTACATGCGATCAGCTGTGCGGTGCGAGTTTAGCCATACAGTTTGTATGGCTAAATTCGCATCGCACCCGGTGCAAACACGCACAGGAGGCATTTTTGCAGCCGCATCAGGATCGGATCGCACAGCGGTTCACACTTGTGCGATCCCATCCTGTGCGAACTGCACGATCGCACTGCGATATGCGATCAAACTGGGGGTGTCGTTAAGATTACATTGACACCCCCAGCGTATCGCATATGGCAGTGTGAACTGCCGGGGGTGCGTGTGCGATGCGGGAAAAGGCTGCGAATTCGCAGCCTTCCCGCATCGCAATAGTGTGACCCGAGCCTTAAGGCGTCAGCATACCAAGACATTTTGGACAATTTCATGCTCCCAACCTTGTGGGAACAGTTTGGGGATGGTCCCTTCCTGTTCCAACAAGACTGTGCACCAGTACACAAAGCAAGGTCCATAAAGACATGGATGAGCGAGTTTGGGGTGGAGTAACTTGACCTCCACAGAGTCCTGACTTTAACCCGATAAATTATAGCGCAGACTGCGAGCCAGCCCTTCTCGTCCAAATTCGTGCCTGACCTCATAAATGCGCTTTTGTAAGAATGGTCAAACATTCCATAGACACACTCCTAAACCTTGGTAGGCATCCCAATACTTTTGGTAATACAGTGTATATTTGCTTTCTAAGATATCTTGTATGAAAAAGAAAAGGACATATGTTTGTAATCATTCACTATGCAAATTATACTTTTTGGGAGATGTTGCTCAGTGTCCTAAAAGAGTCTTGATTTGGATGCAAATAGTTTTAAAGTTAAACTGCAGGCAGATAAAAAAGACATGCATTAATAATTCAATCACTAACACAGCATTATATATTTTCTTAAGTACAAGCACTGTAAGTGCTTGAATTTTACCTGGTACTCCTGTACAGCAGAGCTCAGAGAAGGGGAGGGAGAAACAGCAGAAGCAGCATGCTAATGGAGGAGAGAGCAAACTGAAAAAGAAGTGAGTTCGTGTGTGCTGCTTCTCATTTCACTTTTCAGTTGTGTATGGTGGTGTGAAGGGGATCTGTAAGTGAAAGTAAAATTACAGCAAAATAAAATCATGTTTACTTCCCTGCTAGACAGGGTTGTTCTGTGGGCTGTGTAAATAGCAGGATTTTGGCAGCTAGAATGGTTCTTATATACTGTATGTGGTCTGTAGTTGTATGAGGTGGTTCCCTAAAATTCTGGTGTAAAGAGACCCTAACCGGCTCTAAAAAACACAATGCAAGTTCCATCTAAGAAAAACGCATTTACTCTCATTTCTGTGGTGCAGGGCTCCTACCTTCCTTCTGTTCCAGCACTTCAGGCTTTGAAGACTTGCATGGCATTTGACACTTTCAGGAGTGTCAGATGCCTTTGTCCTCTGCTGCACACCACGGATTCCACTCTTTGAACCCTGCGTCACTGCTGTGTTTTTAGATGGAGGGAAGGTAGGAGAATAATAAAAGCTCTTCTATTGCAGGGAACTTACATTACGATTTTTTCATCATGATCTCTTAAAAAATATTTTTCTTTAACCACATCAGTCCCTGTGTTTCACACCTAAACTTTTAGCTTTATAGTATAATCTAACATATCATACATCTCTTATTTTGGATACATATGTAGCACCCTCCTAGATAGGGGCTAGGTAAAAGTATCTTATGCTCCTTATGCTTATCAGGGGAGCCTGATCTATTAGGTTGCCTGTTGCATGTTTCCAAATGTGATTCACTGGGTCTGAGGGAGTGTCCCCACTGCATCCAATAGGGGAGTTTGTTGGACAGAGGAGGAAACCCAGCCAGTGACACATTGGCTTTCGTGGGAGTCTCAGTGGGTGGGCACTCTTGCAGTGCATCCTGGGATTGCTCATAAAAGCCAGGGGGACTTGTGGCAGGGCGTCTTTGGTGGGAAGAAGAGTCCCAGGAGGAGGAAAGTGGTCTTAGGCAGTCGGCCTAGTGAACCAGGTGTGGAGCTGGGCTGCAGAGGATCCAGTGGAGCTGACATTGGAGCTGCTGGCAGAGTCTTCTGGCAAAAACAGTGTCCATGAGTACCAGGGAACTTGCCAAAGGGTCTGCCCAGGAAGGGGGGGCCACTCCAGTGAAGTCAGAGGATCAAGGGGGCAGCTCACACAGAGTGTCAGATAAAAGGGGGTGCCGTATAGAACCCAGAAGAGTAGGGACAAAGGGCGTGCCGAATAGGACCCTGAGGAGCGATTCACAGTACAGTACAGTACAGTACATCTAATACTTCTTCACTTAGTGGCAAGGTGAATCAGCAGCCTTGCCGCACTCAACTTTATTCAGAAGTCCCAGCAATTGTGCATAGTTTATTCAGTTGGAGTATCCCACTCATCCCTTCTCCCATTCCAGTTCTCTAATAAAACAACAAAAACCCAAACCCCTGGACTGCTTTCTGACTGAGCCAAGCACTTAGAATATGCTATATTGTCAAGTTGTTGCTATGGATAACCCAGGGGAATCCATAACCAGCAGCTCCCATGGGAGTAGTGCTACACATATATATATTATTTCCTAGGTTTTAATTAGGAAGAAAGAAAGAAAAATAGGAAAAAATTCCTTTTTTAAAAAGTTTATTAATAAGCACAGTTACGGATATTTTCCCCACAATGTATTTAACAAAGTCTTTTCACCAAGGGTCTGTTTGTCTTTCTGTTTAGGAGAACGTATCCCTATTAAAGTAGAACTATGGCCTTCCATTAAAAAATATGTGCAATGTGCACTTACAGTTTTCTCTTAGTCCATCTTGCAAAAACAAATAAATACCTGTTGAGCCTGCCAGTGAAGTCCATTTAATGAAGCTTCCTGTGATGGTGTGGCAACGAAGCTGCACTGCAACAGAAATCAGGTCAGTACAAACAAATGGCCACTGTCCCCACTTATAACTAGCCTTAGAAGCAAGGAGCACTGGAAGGGCAACACATGTAAAAAAAAAACCCAAGAGATTTCCAAGTTCCACTTACCGACTAGCCTGCGACTAACCAAATGGACCTGTCTAATAGTATGCGTTAATAACAGGGGTTTAGTCTGCACATATTTGCAAATGCATGCATAAACTACAGGCCAAGTCAAAGTACCCTGCTACATGTGGTTCATAACTCTAGCCTCTAAGGCTCTCTACAGTAAAAGCACATGCATTTTAATGGATAGGCAGAGGAGAGGTGAGTCGGAGGGAGCTCACCTTTCCTTAACCACTTCTGGACCGGAAGGTTTTGTCCCCTTAATGACCAGGCCATTTTTTGCGATTTGGCACTACGTTACTTTACCTGACAATTGTGTGGTTGTGAAACTCCTTTTTCCACACAAAGAGAGCTTTCTTTTGATGGTATTTGATCACCTGTGCGATTTTTATTTGTTGCGCTTTAAACAAAAAAAAGCGTGACAATTCTGAAAAAAAAAAAAAAACAATATTTTTCACTTTCTGCTATATAACATTCCCCAAAGAAATTAAAAATCAAATTTTTTCATCCTTTTAGGCCAATTTGTATTCTGCTAAATTTTTTTGGTTAAAAATAAAAAACCCGATAAGCGTATTTTGATTTGGTTGTGCAAAAGTTATTGCATCTACAAACAAAGGGGAAGATTTATGTCCTTTTTATTTATTTATTTACTAGCAATGGCGGCGATCTGAGATTTTTAGCGGGACTGCGAAATTGCGGCAGACAGATCAGTGCTGAAAATATGCATTGTTACTGTAATTATGACACTGGCAGGAAAGGGGTTAACCCAGGGGTGATCAAAGGGTTAAGTGTGAGCCATGGGGAGTGTTTTCTAACTGTATGGGGGAGGGACTTGTGGAATCAACACAGAGACCTGTAATCCTAAATAGGAGGCCTAACAGGCGCTCTGTGTTAATTCCAGAGAGAACAACGGTCTTCTGTGTTTACAACAGCAGACTCTTGTTCTCTCTCAGCAGCGGCAATCGCGGCCACCTATCTCGTGGATCGGCTTTCCCGCTTCCTAATGGGGGCGGACGCGCGCCCCCAGGAGCACTCCTGCAAACCACGGTACAGTACGGCGGTTCGTGCAGCCGAGCCAGCCTTCCGCAGTCTATCTGCGGTGGGCAGTTGGCAAGTGGTTAAAGGCACAGGGGCCCACTGAACACCCAGCACATAGCACTATGGCTGTATTGTTAATATTTTGGTCAGGCAACACACTGACACCTTTGCTGCCATAGTGCTGGGTGTTCAGAGTGCCCCTGCACCTTTAAGGAGGGGTGGGCTCCCTCCGGCTCACCTACCCTCTGCCTATCTATTAAAATGCATGTGGAGAATCTTAGAAGTTAGAGTTAGGGACTACAAGTAACAAGGTGCCTTAACAGGGCATTTATTTGCAAATGTGTGCAGACTAAACCCTTGTTTTTAACACATACTGTTGGACAGGTCAAATTGGTTGGTCGCAGGCTTGTCGGTAAGGTGGGCTTGGAAATCAGATCAGTGTTGCCACTATCATGAAGACTGTGCCTGCTTGCCATAGAATTGGATGAAAAATATTGCAGTGGGTGTGGTTAGCAGCATTGTCATTGCTAATTTTAAATCCTGTAGCTTGTCAATCAACACCTGGCCACACCTAGCCCTGCCCACTGCTTTCTTGCTTTCTGAATTGACTCTGCACTGCCTCTGTTGTTGAAACCTTCCCACGGTCGGCTGGAATGTATTGGAGAGAGAGCATGTGGGACACAAATAAAAGAAGTTTAATCAGGGAAGGTAAGGCTCATAGATGGTTCAAATCCTGTCGAGATTCAAACCGTGTGTGGGCAGGCAGAATGTACAAAGTTGATCAATCAATCAACTTGGGTACAATCAGCCTGCTGGACTCACTTGCGATTATTGCTAGCAGCTGCTATAGCCGCTAGCAATAATCACTGTCTTCACCCACACCCATCGAAAGCAGATAGTTGCTTGGCAGGAGGGATTTCCTTGTCAGCACTGTCTGTGTTGATGGGAGAATCATGCACATTTGGGTTGCAGGAAAGAAATTTGCACCATCTATGGCCTGCCTAAAGGAAGTTTTTTGTTTACTTTAAAGAGGAAGTAAAGTAAAAAAAAAAAAACGAGAAAAAAAGCGCCCTGTAAAGAGAAAGGCATAATGAGCTAGTATGCATCGCATACTAGCTCATTATGTAGTACTTACCTTAAAACGAAGCCCCCGCAGTGCCGCCACCTCAGCGACAGGACGGCGACATGTCCTGCCGTCCCGCTTCCGGGTTCGCGTCCTCCGGCCATCTGATTGGCCGGAGGCGCGATTACATCACTCCCGCGCATGCGCGCGGGAGCCGCTGTTCACGGCACTGAGCTCTGAAGGAACGGCACGGGTGGCCGTTCCCTCAGAGCGCCTGCGCCGATGACGTCATCGGCAGTTTGCGCTGTAAATATCTCCTAAACGGTGCAAGTTTGGGAGATATTTATAGCACCTATAGGTAAGCCTTAATATAGGCTTACCTATAGGTAAAAGTTATACAAGAGGGTTTACAACCTCTTTAAGAGATTTTTGCATCATCTAATAGTTTGATTTTGTAGTCCTTTATCTTTACATAGAGACAGAAGGTAAAGATATTATGTTTAAGTAAATTGTAAGTGTAATATTAGGACAATCTCATGCCAGGTTTGTGAAGACAGTAATTAGTACAGTAATACAATTTTCAGAAATGTATAGTCATAAAAATGTCAAATGACAGTGTACATGCTTGCATGGCTCTTGAATATGCAAATGTCATACAGAGAATCAAATAAACATATTGCAATCTGGGGATTAATTAGGCGGGGGCATTTTAATTGTTTTATTTATTTATGTATTTACAGTACTTAGCTTCAGTTTTAATTCCCCTATACACTACTATTTTTTTTTTTCGTTCAACCCAGCACGTTGAGCGGAAAAAAACTGACAGCTCATGTTAGTACAACAATCTCCTCTGCTGAGCTATTGTGTTTTCCGAGAGGGGGGCTGCCCTCCACCAGGACACTCCAATCAGCACTTTCTGCCATTGTCATCTAGATTGTAAGCTCTAAAGAGCAGGGCCCTTTAATTCCTCCTGTATTCCATTGTATTGTAACTGTATTGTATTCCCTCATATTGTAAAGCGCTGTGCAAACTGTTGGCACTATATAAATCCTGTATAATAAAAAAAATTGTCTGAGAGCACTGGGTGTGAGCCGGTCGGCAGACCTTTTTCAGTCATGAGCCTTTGACAGAAGCCGGTCGACTGCCGTACATGATGTTCGAACGTCAGCAGGTTTCTATTGAACCGGCCGAAAGCCGCACAACATTCAGCCAGTGTGTACAAGGCTTAAAGGAACTGATTAAGCCCTTCCATAAACCTCTACAGTAACAGATAGTTTACAGCATTGACCTATTGCTTGCTGTTATGAGCAGGCAATAGATAACTGCTGTATAGATTTATTGCGGCAAGGGGTGGGGGGTTGAACAGAGTCAGATTTGCCTGCTAGGAGATGATTGCTGAATCTCAAAGGAATTTTCAGTTAGATCAGAGACATCATCAAAGGAATTTTCAGTTAGATCAGAGATATCATCGAGGCCTTTCCTTTAGTTTGGTTGTCGATATAGTGGGGTCTCAGGAGACCCAGGCATCGCGCTGCTGACTCCCATATTTTTGAGTCTGGTTGCCCTCCCTATGTGTGGTGTGGAGGACATGATTTTCACTCATGGTGTTGTGTGATGTGGTAGATTTCCTACCTCGCAGCTGGGAGACTTTATATACTCTCGGATAGGCAACAATACTTGGAAACTCGCGGTACTTGTTGCATGTGTTTATTGGTCTCCCCCTAACTGGAACACACGGAACAAAATTTCGTCTTCTTTTCTTTTATTTGTGACATCTGTGAAGTACGGTACATGCGGACAACAAGAGTCCTGAGGAAGCAGAATACTTACACCACAAAGCATGTTGGCATATTTTGTACCTGTATCTGTTGTATACTTTTGATGTCGGTGTATGTATTAGGCATATTCTGTACCTATATTTTTGGTACATTTTTGATGTCGCTGTATGTAATATGTCCCAGGGGCCTCCTTGTTTTCTGTGGCCCTGGTTGTAACAAGGTTATGTATAGGATTTTGGATGTTTAATAAATATATTTTTGAACATTTTTAAACAAGGTACTTGCATTGTTATTACATACCCTTTGGGAGTTACAATTTAAAAGCCCACCTTCAGGTGGGGTTAGATCATTCGTTTTTCCCCTCCTTTTCTGTTGGCCTTTCCATTCTAATTAAAGTGTGGAAGCATACTGTTATAGTGTGCTACTGAGCAAATGTTAAGAGCATTGTGTAGTAGTAGGATCAAAACTCTCATGAATTCTGAGCTTCACCCTGAGCCAGGATAGGCACTGACCCATTCCTATTGTTGAGAACAGCACTTGGACAAGCAGTTCTTTTGCCATTTTAAAAAAATGGTGACTCAAGTAGGTAAATCATAATGAAGAGCATGAGTTGATTCTATGTTAAAATTGCCATGCATGTCAATGAAATTTCTGAAAAAAAAATGACCATTAGCTATTACTCAATTTTCCATATCATTCATTTCACTTATCCCATTATGTTGTCATTTTTTTTTTATTCTGACATCCTTTCAAAAGCTTTTCCAGTCTTAAGTCAAGCAAAAATCTATATAACAGTTTCCATGTATGATCTTGCTCCCTTCCTAATAATGCCACTATGTCTGCTGTGTGCAAATTGTTTGGCAGGGCGCCTGAGGACATAGAGTCCTTGAATATTAATTTGATGCCGGTGGTGTTAAATTACATAATTCATTTTGTAAAGTGCCGAGTACTGAGGAAAGTATGCATAACATAAAATGCATGTAACAAGGGACTTGTAAGCCTATATAACATTGACATAATAAAGGGTTAACATTAACTGTTCAAAACTTATCTATCTACTGGCAAGCAATCCTTATGTTAAGCCTATTAACATTCATTGTACATAGCCTCGGAAGACCTTGTGTTATACAATAATTGAACATAATGGAGAATCTTAGTCATCTTTACTTTGGAATGAAGGTACAATAATCCATCCTCCATTTGGGAAGATGTTCATTCCCACAGTTTTTACTAGTAACTGCAGAACCAGTTGAGTCAGGTAAAAATTATATCGATTTTTATGTCATGTAAGTCTTTCTGCGCTTAAAATGAATTACCCTTTTACATGTAGATTTGCTTTCCCTAAAACTCTTAATAGGCAAAAATAGAATATGACTACATTGAGATTACAAAATGTTATTCAAAACAAAATATTCCATTAAAAAGGACAAGTCCGACAATAATACATAAGACATTTATGTTGGCAAATTCTTATTGATCAGGACAGAGTGTAGAATTTCATATTCAAGCATATATTTCTCGACATGTTTCGTGGAGATAATCCGCTTCTTCAGGAGGATATTAGTATACGCACACTCTAGGGATGATAACAACACATACATGAGTACTGTCCACATAAAACAAATATGATAATATCATAATATGATATAGCATCAGCCGGTTCAATAGAAACTGGCGCACATTTGGCCCGTGTGTACTGCAGCCGGTCTGACAGAAGCCAGCGTTTTATCAGAATGCCACTACCCATTAGATTGTGCAACAGAAGTAATGTTTGGACCAAAAAACACTTACTGGGCATGCGCGATGACAGGTAGCAGTAACCTGATAGAACACCCTTGTGGACATCTTACTACACCCAGCTACGTCTTTCATTTTAGAGTCATTTTAGCAATAAAGTGAGCGTATATAAAAAATATGGTATATTTATATCTGTAATGCCATGTGGATGTTTATTTTTGAAGGCATAAAATGTTAGCGCTGGGCAGTGCGTGGTGTACCAACATGGCCTCCCCCACCTTCCTACTGCTGGAATCCAGCTTGTTTAAAAATGTAACATCAAAACAGCATCACAGATATACATTTTCTATATTTATTTATATATGCTCACTTTATTGCTAAAAATATTAAGAAATTCAAGACGTAGCTGGGTGTAGTAAGATGTCCGCATGGGTGTTCTATCACATTACCACTACTTATCAGATCATGAAGTGTTTGGAACGTAGAGGGCCATGTAACACATGGTGGAACGCATTGCACATGCGCAGTAAGTGTTTTTTGGTCCAAACATCAATTCTCTTGCACAATCTGATGGGTAGCAGCATTCTGATAGAACACCGGCCATTTGGCAAGCTTCAGTCAAAGGGCATGATCAAATAAGGTCTGGCAATTGGCTCCTGGTCAGCGCTCTCAGCCAATAGCTGAGAGTGCTGACTGGAGTGTTCTGATGGGGGGAGGGCATTTCCCCCCTGTCAGCACACAATAGCACAGCAGGAAAATCGCGCGTGTGTGTGTGTGTAGACGGAAGGTAGAGGGGGAGGGGAGAGGTAATCTTCTGTGTCACAGTTCCCAACACTTAAATTAAAGTTCTGGCTCTTTTTTATATTATTTTCCCGGGCAGGCCAGAACTTTAACCACTTGCCTACAGTGCACTTTCACCCCCTTCCTGCCCAGACTGATTTTCAGCTTTCAGCGCTCTCACACTTTGAATGACAATTACTCAGTCATGCAACACTGTACCCATAAAAAATTTGCGTCCTTTTTTTCACACAAATAGAGCTTTCTTTTGATGGTATTTAATCACTACTGGGTTTTTTATTTTTTGTGCTATAAATTAAAAAGACTGAAAATATTGTGAAAAAACGCATTTTTCTTTGTTTCTGTCATAAAATTTAGCAAATGAGTAATTTTTCTTCACAAATTATGGCCAAAATTTATACTGCTACTTATCTTTGGTAAAAATAACCCAAATAAGTGTATATTATTTGGTCTTTGTGAAAGTTATAGAGTCCACAAGTTATGGTGCTATTCATTGAAAATTGATCACACTTGACCACACCTGATGTACTGAAGGCCTATCTAATTTCTTGAGACACTAAAAAGTCAGGAAAGTACAAATACCCCCCAAATGACCCCTTTTTGGAAAGTAGACATTCCAAGGTATTTAATAAGGGGCATTGTGAGTTTTTTGAAGTTGTCATTTTTTCCCACAACTCTTTGCAAAATGAAGATTTTTTTTTTTTTTTACAAATTGACGTATTAACAGGTTATTTCTCTCACACAGCATATGTATACTTGCAACTACACCCCAAAACACATTCTACTACTCCTCCTGAGTATGGCGATACTACATGTGTGAGACTTTTTCACAGCCTGGCCACATACAGAGACCTAACATCCAAGTAGTACCGTCCGGCATTATAGGAGCACAAATTACACATATAATTTCCTGACAACCTATTGTACTTTTGAAGGCCCTGGAGCACCAGGACAATGGAAACCCCCATAAAATGACCCCATTTTGGAAAGCAAACAGCCCAACGAATAATTTTTGAGGCATAATGAGTCTTTTGAATATGTCATTTTTTTCCACAAGTTTTTGGAAAATGTGGAAAGAAAATGAAAACACATTTTTTTTACACAAAGCTGTCCATTTATGCAATATTTCTAACACATAGCATGTACATAGCAAAAATTGCACCCCAAAATACATTCTGCTATTCCTCCTGAGTATGGCGATACCACATGTGTAACACTTTTTCACAGCCTGGCCACATACATAGGCCTAACATCCAAGTAGCGCTTTACACAAAGTTGTCCATTTATCCACTTTAAGACTGGGCCTATTTATGACACTTGGTGTTTACAAGCTAAAATCATTTTTTTTGCTAGAAAACTACTTGGAACCCCCAAACATTATATATTTTTTTTAGCAGAGACCCTAGAGAATAAAATGGAGATCGTTGCAATATTTTTTATCACACCATATTTGCGCAGAAGTCTTCCAAATGCGATTTTTTTGAAAAAAATTCACTTTTTTGAACTAAAAAATAAGAAAACAGTAAATTTAGCCCAATTTTTTTCCATAATGTGAAAGATAATGTTACGCTGAGTAATTAGATACCCAACATGTCATGCTTCAAAATTGTGCATGCTCACAGAATGGCGCCAAACATTGGTACTTAAAAATCCCCATAGGCAACATTTTAAAAATGTCTGCAGGTTACTAGCTTAGAGTTACAGAGGAGGTCTAGGGCTCAAATTATTGCTCTCGCTCTAACGATCGCGGCGATACCTCACATGAATGGTTTGAACACCGTTTACATATGTGGGCGGGACTTGCGTATGAGTTTGCTTCTGCGCGCGAGCTAACGGGGACAGGGCGCTTTAATTTTTTTTTTTTCCTATTTATTTTATTTATTATTTTTTTATTTTTACACAGTTTAAAAAAAAAATTGTTTTGATCACTTTTAATTCCTATTGCAAGGAATGTAAACATCCCTTGTAATATAAATAGGCATGACAGGTCCTCTTTATTGTGAGATCTGGGGTCAAAAAGACCTCACACCTCACAACTACACAAAAAAAGAAAAAAAAAAAAATTGTTGAAAGAGGAAAAAAAAAAAGAAAAAACAAGCGGCCCTTTAAACCGGCTGCTAGGCAACGTCTTTTGACGTAGCTCCGGTCCTCCAAGACCATAGAGTCAAGTGAGGGCCATCTTGCCCTCACTTGACTTCCTGTCTCTGAGGATCCGGGACCGGATAGTTTTCCCCGCTGCCGGCGGGTCCGGTAAGCTGGGAAAACGTCTGGGACGTGGCAGGAGGGGGGGGGGGCACCTCTTCCCCTGCACCGTAAGGGTAATTCTGTGGCGAATCCGCCACTGGGACCACCCTTATCTGAAAGCCGACCGCCCGCCGTTTAAAAAAAAAAACCGGGGTTATGGGGGCTATCTGCTGCCATAACCCCAGTATTTAGCTTTTAATGGCCGACGCATATAGTCGTTAGGCGGTCAGTAAGTGATTGCATGTATATGGCAAACAGGTGACGATGACTGATGGGGTGACAGGTGACGATGACTGATGGGGTGACAGGTGACAATGACTGATGGGGTGACAGGTGACAATGACTGATGGGGTGACAGGTGACGATGACTGATGGGGTGACAGGTGACGATGATTGATGAGGTGACAGGTAATGATGATTTATGAGGTGACAGGTGATGATGATTGATGAGGTGACAAGTGACGATGATTGATGGGGTGACAGATGACAATCACTGACGGGGTGACATGTGACGATGATTGATGGGGTGACAAGTGACGATCACTGATGGGGTGACAAGTGACGATGATTGATAGGGTGACAGATGACGATGACTGATGGGGTGACAGGTGACGGTGATTGATGGGGTGACAGGTGACGGGCGATGGTCACTGATGGGTGACAGGTGACAGACGATGGTGCACGGCGGTACTGATGGCAGTCTCTGGTGACCGGTGAACTTTAGGCTACGTTCACATGTGAGCATAGCGATCGCGGGCAGAATCACTACGATTCCGCCCGCGATCCAGAAATCATTGCAAATTGCGGGACGCCTGTGCGTTGCCTGTGATTTGCAATAGCACCCCAAACGCTGTGCGATGTTGCTGCGATTTCCGCCTGCCGAATCGAGGTAACATCACGCAAACAACGCATGACGCCCCAAAGAAACTCTTGTACCTTTTTTGGGTGTCATGCGTTGTTTGCGCGATGTTACCGCTCGGCAGGTGGAAATGGCGGCAACATCGCACAGCGTTTGGGGTGCTATTGCAAAAAACGGGCAACGCACAGGCGTCCCGCAATTTGCAATGATTTCCGGATCGTGGCAGAATCGCTGTGATTCTGCCCGAGATCGCTGCGCTCACATGTGAACGTAGCCTTATGGGTGTCAATTTCTGGGCACTGATGAGGTGACTGTTGGATGACAGGTGACATTGGGGGGGGGGCTGAGGACTGTGTGGGGGGACCTTTATTTGTGTGATTTTACTTTTGACATGTGTACAGAGCAGTAACTCACTATTTCTAGCTCTGCTCTCCTCACACTGGAAACTGTATGAGGAGAGAAGAGCTAGTAACAGTGAGTTACTGCTCTTTGTTTACATTTTGTGATCGGCTGTGAATGGATTCACAGCCGATCACATAGTAAACAGCCACTGTCAGTGACTGTTTACTACTGCCGGTGACAGCTGTGTTCCTACGGAACACAGTGCCACCGACATGACCACGCTGCGCGCTCCCGATCGCACATGCGCGGTCTTCTGCCGGCATCTACTGTTGTGATTGGCTATGTCATTGCAACATAGCCGATCACGTGGGAAACAGCCATGCCTATTGGCTGTTTCCCCCCTGCCGGTGACCGGCTGTGTCCCGGGGACACGCCGACACCGGCAGTGCACGGCGGCGCCTCCGCGATCGCGTGCCTGCCCTGCATTTCCTGGGTCACGTCATATGACGTCCGCCCAGGATAATAGCCGCACCGTCCCGCCGTCATATGACGGCGGGCAGGCGGTAAGTGGTTAATTACACTTTTGGGTACCCGCAACACTAAGGATTACTCTGCCTGAGCCTGAAAATCATTAAATATCCCCCTCTCTGCTATGGAGTGTGCACCGATGTTCTGTATGACCCCCCTCTGAAATCATCAGGGGAGCTCGGAGCTGATCACTGATAAAGATCACCTATATGGTGTCAGGCAAAATGGAGTGGAGATGGCTGCAGGGAGCTCAGCACCAAGTACAAAACTGAAATTACAAGAGAGTCATTTGAGAGAGCCTTCCAGGTTGCCCAGCACTCCTGTCACTTCAGAACATTTTATGCTGCCATATGAAGTAAATCAGCTTAGAGCTTGTGAACATCATAAAATGTGGTATGTTCAGGCTGGAGTTCTCCTTTCAACATAGTGTGCTTAACAAAAAGTGCACTCCTTTTTAGAACTTTTGGAAGTAGTTCATAAGTGACTCTAGTTTTCTAGCTTCCATATTTTAGTTAAGTTCTTCTTTTACACTTGCCCATCGATTCTGTTACAATATATGCCCAGTAAAGCCAGGGTTTAGAAATTTGTGATTGCTTTTTTTGGGAGATAGATAGATAGATAGATAGATAGATAGATAGATAGATAGATAGATAGATAGATAGATAGATAGATAGATAGATAGATAGATAGATAGATAGATAGATAGATAGATAGATAGATAGATAGATAGATAGATAGATAGATAGATAGATAGATAGATAGATAGATAGATAGATAGATAGATAGATAGATAGATAGATAGATAGATAGATAGATAGATAGATAGATAGATAGATAGATAGATAGATAGATAGATAGATAGATAGATAGATAGATAGATAGATAGATAGATAGATAGATAGATAGATAGATAGATAGATAGATAGATAGATAGATAGATAGATAGATAGATAGATAGATAGATAGATAGATAGATAGATAGATAGATAGATAGATAGATAGATAGATAGATAGATAGATAGATAGATAGATAGATAGATAGATAGATAGATAGATAGATAGATAGATAGATAGATAGATAGATAGATAGATAGATAGATAGATAGATAGATAGATAGATAGATAGATAGATAGATAGATAGATAGATAGATAGATAGATAGATAGATAGATAGATAGATAGATAGATAGATAGATAGATAGATAGATAGATAGATAGATAGATAGATAGATAGATAGATAGATAGATAGATAGATAGATAGATAGATAGATAGATAGATAGATAGATAGATAGATAGATAGATAGATAGATAGATAGATAGATAGATAGATAGATAGATAGATAGATAGATAGATAGATAGATAGATAGATAGATAGATAGATAGATAGATAGATAGATAGATAGATAGATAGATAGATAGATAGATAGATAGATAGATAGATAGATAGATAGATAGATAGATAGATAGATAGATAGATAGATAGATAGATAGATAGATAGATAGATAGATAGATAGATAGATAGATAGATAGATAGATAGATAGATAGATAGATAGATAGATAGATAGATAGATAGATAGATAGATAGATAGATAGATAGATAGATAGATAGATAGATAGATAGATAGATAGATAGATAGATAGATAGATAGATAGATAGATAGATAGATAGATAGATAGATAGATAGATAGATAGATAGATAGATAGATAGATAGATAGATAGATAGATAGATAGATAGATAGATAGATAGATAGATAGATAGATAGATAGATAGATAGATAGATAGATAGATAGATAGATAGATAGATAGATAGATAGATAGATAGATAGATAGATAGATAGATAGATAGATAGATAGATAGATAGATAGATAGATAGATAGATAGATAGATAGATAGATAGATAGATAGATAGATAGATAGATAGATAGATAGATAGATAGATAGATAGATAGATAGATAGATAGATAGATAGATAGATAGATAGATAGATAGATAGATAGATAGATAGATAGATAGATAGATAGATAGATAGATAGATAGATAGATAGATAGATAGATAGATAGATAGATAGATAGATAGATAGATAGATAGATAGATAGATAGATAGATAGATAGATAGATAGATAGATAGATAGATAGATAGATAGATAGATAGATAGATAGATAGATAGATAGATAGATAGATAGATAGATAGATAGATAGATAGATAGATAGATAGATAGATAGATAGATAGATAGATAGATAGATAGATAGATAGATAGATAGATAGATAGATAGATAGATAGATAGATAGATAGATAGATAGATAGATAGATAGATAGATAGATAGATAGATAGATAGATAGATAGATAGATAGATAGATAGATAGATAGATAGATAGATAGATAGATAGATAGATAGATAGATAGATAGATAGATAGATAGATAGATAGATAGATAGATAGATAGATAGATAGATAGATAGATAGATAGATAGATAGATAGATAGATAGATAGATAGATAGATAGATAGATAGATAGATAGATAGATAGATAGATAGATAGATAGATAGATAGATAGATAGATAGATAGATAGATAGATAGATAGATAGATAGATAGATAGATAGATAGATAGATAGATAGATAGATAGATAGATAGATAGATAGATAGATAGATAGATAGATAGATAGATAGATAGATAGATAGATAGATAGATAGATAGATAGATAGATAGATAGATAGATAGATAGATAGATAGATAGATAGATAGATAGATAGATAGATAGATAGATAGATAGATAGATAGATAGATAGATAGATAGATAGATAGATAGATAGATAGATAGATAGATAGATAGATAGATAGATAGATAGATAGATAGATAGATAGATAGATAGATAGATAGATAGATAGATAGATAGATAGATAGATAGATAGATAGATAGATAGATAGATAGATAGATAGATAGATAGATAGATAGATAGATAGATAGATAGATAGATAGATAGATAGATAGATAGATAGATAGATAGATAGATAGATAGATAGATAGATAGATAGATAGATAGATAGATAGATAGATAGATAGATAGATAGATAGATAGATAGATAGATAGATAGATAGATAGATAGATAGATAGATAGATAGATAGATAGATAGATAGATAGATAGATAGATAGATAGATAGATAGATAGATAGATAGATAGATAGATAGATAGATAGATAGATAGATAGATAGATAGATAGATAGATAGATAGATAGATAGATAGATAGATAGATAGATAGATAGATAGATAGATAGATAGATAGATAGATAGATAGATAGATAGATAGATAGATAGATAGATAGATAGATAGATAGATAGATAGATAGATAGATAGATAGATAGATAGATAGATAGATAGATAGATAGATAGATAGATAGATAGATAGATAGATAGATAGATAGATAGATAGATAGATAGATAGATAGATAGATAGATAGATAGATAGATAGATAGATAGATAGATAGATAGATAGATAGATAGATAGATAGATAGATAGATAGATAGATAGATAGATAGATAGATAGATAGATAGATAGATAGATAGATAGATAGATAGATAGATAGATAGATAGATAGATAGATAGATAGATAGATAGATAGATAGATAGATAGATAGATAGATAGATAGATAGATAGATAGATAGATAGATAGATAGATAGATAGATAGATAGATAGATAGATAGATAGATAGATAGATAGATAGATAGATAGATAGATAGATAGATAGATAGATAGATAGATAGATAGATAGATAGATAGATAGATAGATAGATAGATAGATAGATAGATAGATAGATAGATAGATAGATAGATAGATAGATAGATAGATAGATAGATAGATAGATAGATAGATAGATAGATAGATAGATAGATAGATAGATAGATAGATAGATAGATAGATAGATAGATAGATAGATAGATAGATAGATAGATAGATAGATAGATAGATAGATAGATAGATAGATAGATAGATAGATAGATAGATAGATAGATAGATAGATAGATAGATAGATAGATAGATAGATAGATAGATAGATAGATAGATAGATAGATAGATAGATAGATAGATAGATAGATAGATAGATAGATAGATAGATAGATAGATAGATAGATAGATAGATAGATAGATAGATAGATAGATAGATAGATAGATAGATAGATAGATAGATAGATAGATAGATAGATAGATAGATAGATAGATAGATAGATAGATAGATAGATAGATAGATAGATAGATAGATAGATAGATAGATAGATAGATAGATAGATAGATAGATAGATAGATAGATAGATAGATAGATAGATAGATAGATAGATAGATAGATAGATAGATAGATAGATAGATAGATAGATAGATAGATAGATAGATAGATAGATAGATAGATAGATAGATAGATAGATAGATAGATAGATAGATAGATAGATAGATAGATAGATAGATAGATAGATAGATAGATAGATAGATAGATAGATAGATAGATAGATAGATAGATAGATAGATAGATAGATAGATAGATAGATAGATAGATAGATAGATAGATAGATAGATAGATAGATAGATAGATAGAATATTATTTTTGCCACTGGAGCTGGAATTTCACAATATACAGTATGTGTGTCAAAATACATTGCTTTTTTCACAACTCAGGAATTCGGGTCACAGTAATCTAATTAGGCTACAGTAAATGTACTGAAGACTAGGGATGATCGTACGGTTCGGGTCGACCATCGGTTCGACCCGAACATTGACTGTTCGTAATTCAGCCGAATTCCAAACTTTTTGCGGTAAAAGTTCGGAATTCGGCACCAGAACTGCACAAAATGCAATGGGACAGGAACTGGGCTTTAAAAGCCCGTGATTGGACCAGAAACATGAGTAAAAGCCAATTGAGGGGGCAGAAGTCTGCTAGGAATGTGATTGGAGTGACTAGGGGGTCCAGAGGCCAATCAGTAGTGAATACGCCCCCCAGTATATAACATAGCCCCGCCAAATCTCTAGCACTGTAATACAGGGGCTGTGGAAGAGAGTGGAAGCAGTTCTGTTACTCCTGCTTCAAAAGTGTCATTTAGCAATTATTAGTGTGAGGAAAGGGATATGCAGTGTAATTAGGGTACTATATACCACTATAGTTAGATTCAATAATCTAGTTTCTGTAGGCAAAGTGTTAAGTGTCAGGGTGACCGTAGTGTAGTTTAGGGTGAACTGACTCTGACTGCTATGCCAGGGTGACAGAACTCATCCATGTCAGGGTGACCGCCATAAGAAAAAGATAATTTTTCTTAGAATTATTAGTAGAGCAGGGATGAGGCTCCGCTCCTTTTATGCCAGGGTGACAGAACTCATCCATGTCAGGGTGACCGCCATAAGAAAAAGATCATTTTTCTTAGAATTATTAGTAGAGCAGGGATGGGGCTCCGCTCCTGTCACACCTGGGCGTTTTTGTTTCAGGCGTTTATTTGGCTTTTTTGTGGACGTCTTTGGAGGCAGGCATGACATCTGAACTTCTGTGTAGGGGTATACTGTATATACACACATATATGTATATATACACATACACACATATAGGTGTGAAAGGAGCGGAACCCTATCCCTGCGCTACTGAAATTATTTGCAGGGATGGTGTTACCCTCCTTTCACACCTATATGTGTGTATGTGTATATATATATATGTGTGTGTGTGTGTGTGTATATATACCCCTATACAGAAGTCCAGATGTCATGCCTGCCTTCAAAGACGCCCAAAAAATTACCAATAAATGCCTGAAACAAAAACGGCGTGAAAGGAGCATAGCCCCATCCCTGCGCTATTGAAATTCTAAGAAAAATTATCTTTTTTTTCTGGTTCTGGACATGCTACAGAGCTGAAACTTCACAGGTACACTTTTTAGACCCCCCAGACACTAAATCCTAAGAAATCTTTTTTGAACTTTTTTTTGTGTGATTAATAGTCCCTGGGGCATGACCCAGAACCCTAGGCACTTTTTAGGGGCATTTATTGGGTTTTAGAGTTTCAAAATTGTGTTTTTTGATTACCAAAGTTCAGGTCCCATTGATTTCAATGGGGTTCTGGAATCCGGACCCGAACTTTCGGGAAGTTCGGGTGTTCTGGCCGAACCGAACTTTTCAAAAGTTCGATCATCATTACTGAAGACATCAAGGCCCTCTTTAAACATTCTTTCCAGCTAATGAATGTAAGTTTCCTAAATCTGTGCAACTGAAAGCTACTTGAAAGAAGTTATAATTGCTAGATAATTGTCTATATATGGCCAGTAGATTAGCAAACATCTGAAAATTCAGTTGTGGTTCAGCAAAATCTTTTAAAAAAATTGTGAACCTCCAAAACTCAGAATTTCTGAATCAGAAGTCCCATTGAAGTCAAAATAAATCTGAACTGGACTACAAAGTATGTTACAGAGCAGCAAATGAGACAAAATTGTGCAGAATAGCTTGGGGAGATCCTGGCAACCCCGCCTGATGAAATACCCGGGCCAAAACCAGCCTGAGCCATTCTCTTTTAAAATACTACCAAAAATACAAAGGGAGAAATGAACCTGGTGCCTCTAGCATTCAAACAAAGGGCCCCTAGGCAACAGCAGGAGCGGCTATATTGCCACTAAGGATGTGCACGATGGAAAAACATTTTTTGTTTCAGTTTCATTAGTTAAGTAAATAATTTCAGTTTGTATTAGTGCCGGTTCACACTAGGGCGACCTGTGAGGCGACCTGGTCGCCTCACAGGTCGCCGCAGGTCGCCTACCATAGGGAAGCTGCGGACCCGTTCTAATAGGAGCGACACAAGTCGCCCTGGCCTAGAAAAAGGGTCCGGAGCTTCTTTGGGGCGACCAGGAGGCGACCGCCATAGACTTCAATGTTATGAAGTCCGTGTCGGCCGCTCCAAGGTCGCGGCACGCTGCTCGCACCGCGACCTCGGAGGTCGCCACCCGAAGTAGCGTCGCTGCAATGTGAACCGGCGCTTAATCGTTATGTTAGAATGATTATTTTGGGAGAGTATATACATTGTTCGAAATCGATTAGTGTTTTCGGAAGTTCTGTTATTCTTCCATTATTTCGGAAGATTGGCTATATTCATTTTAACGTGTTTTGAGATATTACTTATGCACTCTGCTAGTCAAACCCACAAAAAGAAATGGAATGAACTGATTGGGTGATGTTGACTGAAGTTGCGTGCATCCGAAAGAAATGAACGGAACAAAATTAATTTTGATTCATTTGTTATGTTTTGATTCAGAGATTCTGATGGATCCCTCTCCATTCAGCCCAAACACAATAAGTAGGAATCATCTTATTTCAGTTTTATGCCTTACTGTATTTATTTCAATATGTTTCCATTTCATACCGAGTGCATTGTTTATAATAATGAAAATGTTAATGCAAAAAGAATTGGCTGATTATCAAAGACTACTGTGCCTCTCTCATCTAAATAGAACAAATGAATCTGAATTACAGTAATACGTATTTATTCGTTATGTTATTAATTTGAATTTATTCCCCCATTCCCAACTGACTTTGTTTGTTGGGCCGTCCACATACAAATGTATTGAATTGTTTTCTCCACCCCTATACAAAAAGAATCTTATTCGAATATTCACGCTATGCTCACTAGAAAAAAAATGAATGGATCCTAATCAATTTGAGTCATTCATTATGTTGTTATGGAATTTCAGATGCTTCAAATATTAACAAAAGGCCCAAACTTTAGCATCATGTCATCCTAATAAATAAGAATGAATTTGTTGTTTTTGTTGAAATTTATTCCAGATTATTTGAAATTGATTACTATTATGATTCGGAGATTTGGATACATTCGAGTCTCCAAATCACGCAAATTTCCTCAGAATTTTAATTCATAATGAAATGAATCGCACATGTATAAATGCCACCTTTGGGGCCCTCTTTACCATAATCATTTTAGGAGTTTAAATGTCAAAATAGAACTAAGATTGGGATTGGACTCAGGACATCCATATTCTTTAAAATTCAGACTTGCAAATGTACATGCAAGCACTTATCATGGCCTGCAATTTTGTAGAGTGTTTTTACATTCAAAAGGGTTCTTTACTCCCGTATTAAAGTTTTGCCATAAACCACAAAAGCTTTAACAGAGAGCAGATTCAAGGTAATTGTTATGATTTAAACCGTATTTGGGTTTGTATCATTTTGTTCACTCATCTCTTAAATCACAACTAGGGTTGAGCGGACACCTAGATGTCCGTGTTCGACGGGTTCGGCCGAACTTTAAAAAAAAGTCCGGGTCCGTGTCCCGGACTTTTACCGAACTTTTCCCGGACACCGAACCCCATTGAAGTCAATGGGGACCCGAACTTTAAGGCACTAAAATGGCTCTAAAACACCAAAGGAAAGGGCTAGAGTGCTGCAAATGGCAGCAAAACGTAATTAAGAGCATGGCAAGTGCTCTGCAAACAAATGTGGATAGGGAAATAACTTAAAACAACAAAAAAAAACAGAAAAATAAAACAATGTTCTTCTTCATCTCTGAAGGACGAGGCCCATATGGAGTAGGAGGGAGGTTGAGGTGGTGGTGGATGTGGCGGTGACATAGGCGTGCGCACAGGGTGTGCTGGGTGTGCCTGGGCACACCCTAATCACCTAGGGCACATAGCATTGCCAGTGAGGAGATGGGAAAGATCTCCCTGGGACCTGCTCTGCTCTATTTCTCCTTGCCTACAGGTACATGGCCCCGATACATTACTCTCCCTGCTGGCAAACACATGCATGTGTATTTCAACTTTGGGGTGCGGTGTAGGTGGAAGCGGCGGTGGAGGAGGACCAGGGCCGGATTAACAGCATCATGGGCTTGGTGCTGAGGATTTTGAAGGGCCTTAGGGCCGTGCCTTGCCATGCACCCAGAGGAGGAAGGGTGCAGCCATGCATGCCTAATTCAACATGGGATGCTGTCTCTGAAGCCCATAAACACATCCATGCATCGCCAACTGTCCCTCCTTGTCCGGCCTTCACGCTGTGTGGGGAGGTTCTGAGGGTGCTGCCTGGGGAAGCGAGCATAGAAGCCAGACTTCTGTGTTTACAAGTGACAGAAGAGCGGTAACAGTGAATATGGCCAACCCGGGGCCTATATAAAAGGTAGGGGCCTGGAGCTGCAGCTCCAATAGACCCTACATTAATCTGGCCCTGAGGAGGAGGACGAGGTAGCCAACACTGCTTCTTTTCACAAATTTTAAATGAGGGTACACCCCAAAAGAGTGAGAAAGAGCAAAAATGGAACAATGGGTGGGTAAGGTCGGTATCCATTGCTATTCTGCATAAGGTACGGAAAAGTCCCGTGGGATCCATGCCTGGTTCATTTTAATGAACGTGAGCTTGTCCACATTGTCTCTGGACAGGCGGCTGCGCTTGTCTGTTATAACGCCCCCAGCCGTGCTAAATACCCGTTCAGATAATACACTGGCTGCAGGGCACGCCAGCACCTCCAAGGCGTAAAGGGCAAGCTCAGGCCATGTGCCCAATTTGGAGACCCAGAAGTTGAAGGGGGCAGACCCGTCATTCACTACATGTAGGCGTGTGCACACATACTGCTCCACCATGTTGGTAAAATGCTGCCTCCTGCTAAGACGTTCCATCTGAGCTGCTGGTGCTGCTGTTTGTTGTGGCGTGCTGACAAAGCTTTTCCACATTTCGGCCATGCTAACCCTGCCTTCTGAGGTGCTGGCGGTGCCCTGGTTGCGTTGGCGACCTCCTCCTCCTCCTCCTCTGCCTTGTGCTTCCACTGTGGCCCCGCTGTCAGATGGGAATGCCAGCAGCATGGCGTCTACCAGCGTGCGCTTGTACTCGCGCATCTTGCGATCGCGCTCCAGTGAGTGAATTAAGGACGGTACGTTGTCCTTGTAACGGGGATCCAGCAGCGTGGCCACCCAGTAATCAGCACAAGTTAGAATGTGGGCAACTCGGCGGTCGTTGTGGAGACACTGCAGCATGTAATCGCTCATGTGTGCCAGGCTGCCCAGAGGCGACGAAAGGCTGTCCTCTGTGGGAGGTGTATGGTCCGTGTCCTCTGTATCCCCCCAGCCACGCACCAGTGATGGCCATGAGCTGGCCTGGGTGCCACCCTGCTGTGAACATGGTTCCATCTCCTCCTCCAGCTCCTCCTCCTCCTCATCCTCCTCATCCTCCAGAACTGTGCCCCTGCTGGACAATTGCGTCCCTGGCGTTTGCGTGTGCAGGAACCCACCCTCGGAGCCCCTTGCGAATGACTGCCCTGAAAGCCTTGGAAATGTTACCTCTTCATCCTCCTCCTCCTCCTCATCCTGTGCCACATCCTCTTCCATCATCGCCCGAATTGTTTTTTCAAGGAGGCATAGAAGTGGGATAGTTAAGCTGAGAACGGCGTCATTGCCACTGGCCATGTTGGTGGAGTACTCAAAACAGCGCAACAAGGCACACAGGTCTCGCATGGAGGCCCAGTTATTGGTGGTGAAGTGGTGCTGTTCCGCAGAGCGACTCACGCGTGCGTGCTGCAGCTCCACTATGGCCTGCTGCTGCTCGCACAGTCTTTCCAGCATGTGCAAGGTGGAGTTCCACCTTGTGGGCACGTCACATATGAGGCGGTGAGCGGGAAGGCCGAAGTTACGCTGCAGCGCTGCCAGGCGAGCAGCAGCAGGGTCAGGCGAGCAGCAGCAGGGTGAGAACGCCGAAAGTGCGCACAAACGGCCCGCACTTTCTGCAGCAGCTCTGACATATCGGGGTAGTTTTTAAGGAACCTCTGCACCACCAAATTCAGCACATGCGCCAGGCAAGGGATGTGCGTCAAACCGGCTAGGCCCAGAGCTGCTATGAGATTTCGCCCGTTATCGCACACCACCAGGCCGGGCTTGAGGCTCGCTGGCAGCAACCACTCATTTGTCTGCTGTTCCATGCTCCTCCACAACTCCTGCGCGGTGTGTGGTTTGTCCCCCAAACAGGCAAGTTGTAAAACTGCCTGCTGTCGTTTACCCCTGGCCGTGCTGAAGTTGGTGGTGAAGGTGTTACGCTGTCCGGATGAGGAGGCGGTAGAGGATGAGGAAGCGGAGTAGGAGGAGTTAGGAACAGGAGGCAAACTGAAGCGCCCTGCAATCCTCGGTGGTGGAAGGACATGCGCCAAATTGCTATCCGCCTCAGGCCCATCCGCCACTGCATTTACCCAGTGTGCCGTTAGGGAGATATAACGCCCCTGACCGTGCTTACTGGTCCACGTATCCTTAGTTAGGTGGACCTTGGCACAGATGGCGTTGCGCAGTGCACACCTGATTTTTTCCCCCACTTGGTTGTGCAGGGAAGGGATGGCTTGCCTGGAAAAGTAGTGGCGGCTGGGCACGACGTACTGTGGGACAGCCACCGACATAAGGTTTTTAAAACTGTGCGTCTCCACCAGACGGAATGACAGCATTTCAAAGGCCAATAATTTTGAAATGCTGGCATTCAGGGCCAGGGATCGCGGGTGGGTAGGGGGGTACTTCCTCTTCCTCTCAAGTGTTTGGGAGATGGAAAGCTGAACGCTTCCACGGGACATTGTGGAGATGGTTGTTGGTGACCCAGGTGGTGGTGTTGCTGACAGATCGTCTGTTTGCGGGGTGGCAGGTGCCGGTATCACTACAGATGTGGCTGGAGCGGCCGAGACTGCAGCAGAAGAGGAAGCAGGATGAGCCAGAGACGTTTCTTGGTTTTGAAGGTGTGTACTCCACTGCAGCTCGTGCTTTGCACTTAGATGCCTGATCATGCAGGTTGTGCTCAGGTTGAGAAGGTTCATGCCTCGCTTCAAGCTCTGATTGCACAGGGTGCAAACCACTCGTGTCCTGTCATCAGCACATTTTCTAAAGAACTTCCACGCTAGAGAACTCCTTTGAGCTGACTTTGGTGCGCTCGTTCCCTTGCTGCGTTGGGCAGTAGCGGGCGTAGTGTCTAGGGCACGGCCGCTCCGCTTCTGCACCCTGCTCCCTCTTCTGCTGTGCTGGTGGCTCTGTGCGACCACCGCCTCTTCCTCCAAACTACTCAGTTCACCTGCATGACGTTCATTCCATGTGGGGTCGAGGACCTCATCGTCCTCCACATCATCTTCCACCCAGTCTTCACCCCTGCCCTCCTTGTCGGTCTCCACAATGCTGAACGCCGCAGCAGTTGGCACCTGCGTTTCGTCATCATCGGAGACGTGCTGCGATGATCCTTGCATGTACTCATCTTGAGGAATAAGTGGTTGGGCATCGCTGCACTCAATCTCTTCCACTTCTGGGGCAGGGCTAGGTGGATGGCCCTGGGAAACCCTGCTGACAGAGTCCTCAAAAAGAATAAGAGACTGCTGTATGGCTTGGGGCTCAGACTGCTGGCCTGATTTGCAAGGGGGTGAGGTGAAAGACGGTTGGACATTGGCTGCAGGTGCCAACTCTGACCTTTCTGCAGTAGACTGGGTGGGAGACAATGTGAAGGAACTGGAGGCACTGTCAGCAGCAAACCAATCTACTATCGCCTCAACTTGTTCTGGCCTCATCACTTCTAGGGGCGTTTGATGCCCTACCAAATACTGATGCAGGTTCTGTCGCCTACTCACACTTGAGGAAGGTGTTTCACTTGTGCGTGTAGCTGGCACAGATCGACCATGTCCTCTCCTTGCAACAGGAGCTCTACCAGCAGCACCACGACCCAGGCCACGGCCCTTATTTGACGGTCTCCTCATATTTCTGTAATTTAAGATCTTGCCCTAGAAAGGTTTTTATTGAATAGCGGAATAGAAAATATGATCCAAAAAAAGTGTATGTATATCACACGTACACAACCACACTAGGCCCCAATTACTATTGTTTGTACCCCTAAAAGGCTAGATGAGGAGTAGGGGGAGTATGGAACAGGCAGCACCCTCAAACCTTCAGAAGTATGAGATGAACCCCAACAACTTGGAAAGGTGGATCTCTCTCACACGTACCGACACAGACTATCCCGCAATTCAATTGATCCTCAAAGGTTTTTATTGAATAGCGGAATAGGAAATATGATCAAAAAAAGTGTATGTATCTCGCACGTACACAACCACACTAGGCCCCAATTACTATTGTTTGTACCCCTAAAAGGCTAGATGAGGAGTAGGGGGGGTATGGAACAGGCAGCACCCTCAAACCTTCAGAAGTATGAGATGAACCCCAACAACTTGGAAAGGTGGATCTCTCTCACACGTACCAACACAGACTATCCCCCAATTTAACTGATCCCCAGAGGTTTTTGATTAAATAGCGGAATAGAAAATATGATCCCAAAAAAGTGTATGTATATCACACGTACACAACCACACTAGGCCCCAATTACTATTGTTTGTACCCCTAAAAGGCTAGGAGTAGGGGGAGTATGGAACAGGCAGCACCCTCAAACCTTCAGAAGTATGAGATGAACCCCAACAACTTGGAAAGGTGGATCTCTCTCACACGTACCAACACAGACTATCCCCCAATTTAACTGATCCCCAGAGGTTTTTGATTAAATAGCGGAATAGAAAATATGATCCCAAAAAAGTGTATGTATATCACACGTACACAACCACACTAGGCCCCAATTACTATTGTTTGTACCCCTAAAAGGCTAGGAGTAGGGGGAGTATGGAACAGGCAGCACCCTCAAACCTTCAGAAGTATGAGATGAACCCCAACAACTTGGAAAGGTGGATCTCTCTCACACGTACCAACACAGACTATCCCCCAATTTAACTGATCCCCAGAGGTTTTTGATTAAATAGCGGAATAGAAAATATGATCCCAAAAAAGTGTATGTATATCACACGTACACAACCACACTAGGCCCCAATTACTATTGTTTGTACCCCTAAAAGGCTAGGAGTAGGGGGGAGTATGGAACAGGCAGCACCCTCAAACCTTCAGAAGTATGAGATGAACCCCAACAACTTGGAAAGGTGGATCTCTCTCACACGTACCAACACAGACTATCCCCCAATTTAACTGATCCCCAGAGGTTTTTGATTAAATAGCGGAATAGAAAATATGATCCCAAAAAAGTGTATGTATATCACACGTACACAACCACACTAGGCCCCAATTACTATTGTTTGTACCCCTAAAAGGCTAGGAGTAGGGGGGAGTATGGAACAGGCAGCACCCTCAAACCTTCAGAAGTATGAGATGAACCCCAACAACTTGGAAAGGTGGATCTCTCTCACACGTACCAACACAGACTATCCCCCAATTTAACTGATCCCCAGAGGTTTTTGATTAAATAGCGGAATAGAAAATATGATCCCAAAAAAGTGTATGTATATCACACGTACACAACCACACTAGGCCCCAATTACTATTGTTTGTACCCCTAAAAGGCTAGGAGTAGGGGGAGTATGGAACAGGCAGCACCCTCAAACCTTCACAAGTATGAGATGAACCCCAACAACTTGGAAAGGTGGATCTCTCTCACACGTACCAACACAGACTATCCCCCAATTTAACTGATCCCCAGAGGTTTTTGATTAAATAGCGGAATAGAAAATATGATCCCAAAAAAGTGTATGTATATCACACGTACACAACCACACTAGGCCCCAATTACTATTGTTTGTACCCCTAAAAGGCTAGGAGTAGGGGGAGTATGGAACAGGCAGCACCCTCAAACCTTCAGAAGTATGAGATGAACCCCAACAACTTGGAAAGGTGGATCTCTCTCACACGTACCAACACAGACTATCCCCCAATTTAACTGATCCCCAAAGGTTTTTGATTAAATAGCGGAATAGAAAATATGATCCCAAAAAAGTGTATGTATATCACACGTACACAACCACACTAGGCCCCAATTACTATTGTTTGTACCCCTAAAAGGCTAGATGAGGAGTAGGGGGAGTATGGAACAGGCAGCACCCTCAAACCTTCAGTATGAGATTGTGTTCACTGTACCCCACAAAGATTGAGTTCACTGCACCCCACAATGATTGTGTTCACTGCACCCCACAAAGATTGTGTTCACTGCACCTCACAAAGATTGTGTTCACTGTACCCCCCAAAGATTGTGTTCACTGCACCCCACAAAGATTCTGTTCACTGTACCCCACAAAGATTGTGTTCACTGCACCCCAAAAAGATTGTGTTCACTGCACCCCAAAAAGGATTTTGTTCACTGCACCCCAAAAAGGATGTTGTTCACTGCACCCCAAAAAGGATGTTGTTCACTCCACCCCAAAAAGATTGTGTTCACTGCACCCCACAAAGATTGTGTTCACTGCACCCCACAAAGATTGTGTTCACTGCACCCCAAAAATGATTTTGTTCACTGCACCCCAAAAAGGATTTTGTTCACTGCACCCCAAAAAGGATGTTGTTCACTCCACCCCAAAAAGATTGTGTTCACTGCACCCCAAAAAGATTGTGTTCACTGCACCCCAAAAAGATTGTGTTCACTGCACCCCAAAAAGATTGTGTTCACTGCACCCCAAAAAGGATGTTGTTCACTGCACCCCAAAAAGGATTTTGTTCACTGCACCCCAAAAAGATTGTGTTCACTGCACCCCACAAAGGATTTTGTTCACTGCACCCCACAAAGATTGTGTTCACTGCACACCAAAAAGGATTGTGTTCACTGCACCCCAAAAAGATTTTGTTCACTGCACCCCAAAAAGATTGTGTTCACTGCAGCCCAAAAAGATTGTGTTCACTGCAGCCCAAAAAGATTGTGTTCACTGCAGCCCAAAAAGATTGTGTTCACTGCAGCCCAAAAAGATTGTGTTCACTGCAGCCCAAAAAGATTGTGTTCACTGCAGCTCACACACAGAAAAATGGATGTGGATCACTGACACCTGCCTATCTCCAATCCCACACCACACAGCAATATCGATTGTAGTTTGTAGAACACAGTTTCCCTAAAATTCAGCAGACTCTGTCCCTAACAGGATTGAGAAGAGATCGTAGATCAGGATTGAGTGCAGATTCACCCCACCCCCCACACAGCAATATCGATTGTAGTTTGTAGAACACAGTTTCCCTAAAATTCAGCAGACTCTGTCCCTAACAGGATTGAGAAGAGATCGTAGATCAGGATTGAGTGCAGATTCACCCCACCCCCCACACAGCAATATCGATTGTAGTTTGTAGAACACAGTTTCCCTAAAATTCAGCAGACTCTGTCCCTAACAGGATTGAGAAGAGATCGTAGATCAGGATTGAGTGCAGATTCACCCCACCCCCCACACAGCAATATCGATTGTAGTTTGTAGAAGACACTGACCCTATATAATTCAGCAGACTCTATCCCTAAAATGCCTACAACTCGCCCTGCCTAAACACTCCGACCTGTCCCTCAATTCTATCCGGACACAAATGGTTTTTTCCTGCCTATCTTTCCCTAATCAGCAGCCAGCACGTTGATGTGTGCTCTGTCCCTGAATCTAAGCAGCATAATGACGCCGCTGCGGCTGCCTCGAACTTATAAAGACTTGGTCACATGCTTCAGACGGCCAATCACAGCTACTGAGACATTTGCAGGCATGGCTGGGATGGCTTAAGGCACACCAGTTAAACGATTGTTGATTGGCTGTTGAAAGCCCGCCATGAAAAGAGCGCCAAAGCATGCAAAACCCGGAAATAAAACGACCGAACACGGATTTTTACCCGAACATACAGTAAAGTGTCCGTGTCCGTGTTCGGGTACAAAAAATCCAATTATTCGGTACGAACACGAATAATACAGTCCGTGTTCGCTCAACACTAATCACAACCATCAAACTGCTTTTCTGGATGTATACAGTACTGCCCAATGGTGGGGATAGGCTGAGGCCTAGGTAGAGGTGTTGCGAGAAAACTTTTACTTCTGCTTTGTGCTCTTTTTCACTAGTTAAAAAATATACAGGGGAATCAAAATGAAAACTGTAAGTGCAGATGTACTCATAATTGTGCATGGCAGCAGGCCCGAACTGGCCATAGGGTACACCGGGCAAATGGGCCAGGGCAGCCATGAGGGGGGGCAGTCACAGGGCAGGCCCGGGTGCTACTGAGCAGTGTTGTCAATGATTCTTCTATAGCTACACTGCTGCAGTCCTGCCTTTCGCCCACCACTGCCAGCATTAAAGGTTGGTTGCCAGGGCCGCCTAGTGTCTACCAACCAAACACGTGATAGGTCTGCCCTCAGCGTTCAGTGGAGGAGAAGGTAACCGAGATTCTTCCTCCAGACTTGTCTGCTGCACTGTGTTCTTGGGTACAAAAAATCCTTCCCATCCTGTCCCGTCCTAAGTCCCACCCACAGAATTCTGGCTCCTGGGTCCCGACTCCCAGCCTCTCATCTAGCCCTGGGTAAGCAAATTCAATGTGGGGACACTAATAGGGGACCTCTAATGATGTGGACACTGATTGAGAGACCTCTAATGAGAGGGACACTGATGGGGGACTCTAATGATGGAGACATTGATGAAAATACCTCCCCTACTCTCCCCGTGTCCCCGCCGGGCACTGGAAAATTTTGCTGCTCATTCTAAAATGTCCAGGCCAATTTTTTCCTAGTTCAGGCAAAATGTTTTGTTTTAATGGGAGGCCATAATTGTACTTAACCACTTAAGCCCCGGAGGATTTGGCTACTAAAAGATCAGGGGGTATTTTGCGATTCGGCACTGCGTGACTTTAACGGACAATTGCGCGGTCGTGCAACGCTGTACCTAAACGAATTTGACGTCCTTTTTCTCCCACAAACAGAACTTTCTTTTGGTGGTATTTGATCACCTGTGCGATTTTTTGATCATGCGCTATAAACAAAAAAAGAGCGTCAATTTTGCAAAAATAACAATATTTTTCACATTTTTTTATATGAAATTCCCTCCAAAAAAATGTAAAAATCAAAATTTTTTAACATTTTCGGCCAATTTGTTTTAGATTACATATGTTTGGTAAAAAAATTCGCAAAAAGCGTATTTTTATGGGTTTGCGCAAAAGTTATCGCGTTTACTAACAAAGGGAAAGATTTTTGTCATTTTTGTTGTTTTTTTTTAACGCGTAATGGCGGCAATCTGCGATTTTTTTTGCGGTACTGCGACATTGCGGCGGACAGATCGGACCCTTGACTGACATTTTTGACACTTTTGGGGTTACCAGTGACATTTCTACAGTAATCAGTGCTATACATATGCACTGTTACTGTAAAAATACACTGGTAGTGAAGGGGTTAACTTTATTTGAGAGGGAGGGGCTGTGTGTGTCCCTAGGGGCATGATTCTTACTGTGATTGGCTGTGGCTTGAGCTGTAGGAACAGTGATCAACGGTCCTACATTGTAGAACCGTGTGATCAGTGTTTCTACACCGGGGAGAATGACAGGTGGCTTGTTTACATAAGCCGCCTGACTTTCTCCCTCTCCCCCGACGATCGCCGGGTGACCGGCGGACATCGGGTCCGCCGGTCACACGCGTGGGGGGGTCCATGAACGCGCGGGAGCGGGAGCGCGCCTTCGGCGGTGCGCGCTCGCTCCCCAGAGCCTTACAGGCTAGCGACGTAGACCTACGTCGCTCTGCCTGTGAGGGGCTGACTGCCGCAGTAAATATACTGTGAGCAGTCGGCAAGCGGTTAAATAAAAATGCTAAATATACTTTGTATAGTTACTTTCATCACCAGTTATTTTCTATATTCTCTCTATAATTATCATTGTCATTTTTCTGCATGGATCAAATTATAACTTGAGGATTATGTTACAATTACATATGCAAAGAATTACTGTAGACACACGGTGTCTCCTTGTTACAATGTAAGGTATGAAGTTATGCTTTGGGGGTTTCTTTAGTCCACATTTTTTACATGCTTAGGGCACTCTTGTCTTAAAAAAGCATACACAGCACACTAGTACCTTTACAGCCTACAGAAAAACAATAATTTGCCAGAATGTAAGTTACAGCAGAAGTGGAAGACTAATGTGCTGTTTTTTTTCTCTCCCAGCAATCATTATATAGTATGTGCCAACAAACGTTTCTAAAAATGTAGAACAAATTATTCAGTCTGTTAGCACTTTGTGCCTTCATCTTTACTCACAGCACTCCCCAAGGACGATGCTACAAAGTGACGGATGATCATTCTCTGCACTGGGAACACAAGATTAAACGTTATCCTTGAAATAGAGCACATTTTATATAAAAAAAAAAGTCCTGCTATTTCTTCACTGCAAAAAAGAAATAAATGTTTTCCCATGAAATCATATTTTTTCATGTTAATGTGTTAAAAGAAGTAGACAGATTCCACATTAGGGAAATAAAAAAAATCACGACATCATATCATATAAAACAAAAACAATGTATTATTTAGAAACAAGCAAATATAATTTATTTCAAAAATAATTTGATTGTAGCACACTTTATGACTTGTTTGGTAGAGAGCAGTGCAATGAACATAGAATATAAGTAAAAAATAATATAATTTAGAAAAATAAAAGGAAGGGAAGCAGTACGTTCTAAAGCAGACAATATCCCCTTGTCTCATTTTGAGTCTATTACAGATATGCCCTTAGCACTGTCTTTGAAGACACAAGGCTAGGTAAGTATTAAAATAAAACTTTTAATGCATGCTGAAAGGGTAACTCCACTCCAAAACAAAAATCAAAAAAAGAAAAAAATTATAGCGTATACAATTGCGACACAAGTCATATTGTATTTGAATGTTATTAAAAATGACCTTCCCTTTTCTATCCGTAGCCGCTCTCATTTTCTGAAAATGCAATGCAATATGGCTACCTGGAGGTGTTCTGTACACAGAATGTGTACTGACCACACCCCAGAAACATCATTTCCTGCTTGTGTGATTGGCTCACTAATTTTCCCAGAAGTCTGCCTAATGGGCCATACACACTATAAGATTTTCTGAAGACTTTTTCCTTTAGACTTACCAAAACCATATAATATGAGGTCAAACCTAAACACTTTCAATTTGTATGCAATCTGGCAGGCCCTTCCACTACATAGAAAAGGTAAATCTGAAGGAAATCTAACCACAAAAGTTGGATAGTGTGTATCCAGCTTAAGATACAAGTCAGATTTCTGACATCCCCTGCAGCTAAATTGTCATTTTTGGTGAGATACTCCCAATAGGAACATGCTTAAAGGTATGCAGGCCCAGCAGATTTCCTCATTAGTACCCTGCAGTTGCACAGCTGATTGATAATTATTAAACCACTCCCATTAGACCCACTCAGCACAGAGGCATAGAGGAACAAACAATGATTTCTTCAGAATAACAAAAAAAGTTTCTTATAATCCCTGCAATGTACATAGATCCACCAGAGGGGAATGTTTTTTTCTCAAAAAAAGTGGAGTTACACTTTAACCACTTGCCGACCAGCCGCCGTACATATACTGCGGCAGGTCGGCTCTCTACTGCGAAACGAAGTACCTGTACATCCCTTTGTGGTACCGCTAGTGGGGGGCGCACGCCCATTGGCCACAGGGGAAGCTAATTTGAGGGTCTAGCAGCCTCGATTGCTGTCCGGGCACCCGCGATCGCTCCACGTGGAGACAGAATGGCGTTCTTCCATTGTAAACATGGCAGACCGCTGTTCTGTCAGTTATGAACACAGAGATCCTGTGTTCCTCCTATTTAGGAACACAGGTCTCTGTGTCCATGCAGAACCCCCCCCCCCCCCCCACACACACACACACAGTTAGAAAACATCCCCATGGGAGACATTTAACCCTTTTTTCGCTTCTGGTGTTAACCCCTTCCATGCCAGTGTCATTAGTACAGTAACAGTGCATATTTTCAGCACTGATTACTGTAGTAATGTCACTGGTCCCCCCAAAAGAGTAAAAATGTCAGTTAGGTTTCTGATCTGTCCGCTGCAATGTCGCAGTCCTGCTAAAAATCGCTGATCACCGCCATTACTAGTAAAAAAGAAATAAAAATGACATAAATCTTTCCCTAGTTTGTAGATGTGATAACTTTTGCGCAAATCGATCAATATACACTTATTGGGATTTTTTTTTACCACAAATATGTGGCAAAATACAAATTGGCCTAAAATGATGGAAAAATTAGATTTTGATTTATTTATTTTTTTTGGGGGGGGGGGGGGAATGTTATATAGCAGAAAGTAAAAAATATTTTTTTGTTTTTTTTTCAGAATTGTCGCTCTTTTTTTGTTTATAGCGCAAAAAAAAAAAAATTGCACAGGTGATCAAATACCACCAAAAGAAAGCTCTATTTATGGGAATAAAAGGACATCAATTTTATTTTGGTACAGCGTCGCATGACCGCGCAATTGTCAGTTAAAGTAACGCAGTGCCGTATCACAAAAAATGGCATGGTCATTAATCGGGGTAAATCCTTCCAGTCCTGAAGTGGTTAAAGTGAACATGTTGGGCGTTAACAACTTTACAAGTATTTACTGTAAAGAAAGCAGAAAGCAGCTTCATACATTCCTTTCTAGTGGCCTGTTTTCTAAAAATGTAGTCTATAACAGAGCTTCTGACACTGATCTTATGTGAATGTTTGCACTAGTCATTGTGGTTCCTCCTAATGGCTCCTAGTCACTGCAGGACACAGTAGTGATAATATAGAGGTCAGTAGAAAGAACCACAGAGGCTTGTGGTATTTCACACATGTGAAAAATGTGGAATAGGATCGGTGCCAGAAGCTTTGCTACGGCAAAGTTTTAGAAAACATGCTGCTTAACAGATACAGTAAGCATTTTGTTGCTTAACAGGGTACTAAAATATAATATTGTTCCTTCCCTGACAGGGTCACTTCAACCTTTCACTACTGCCATATGTCTTAACCACTTCATACTGGGCACTTTTACCCCCTTTCATGCCCAGGCCAATTTTAATCTTTCAGCGCTGACGCACTTTAAATAACAATTGCACGGTCATGCAAAATTGTACCCAAATTACATTTTTATCATTTTTTTTACACAAATAGAGCTTTCCTTTTTTTTTTCTTTTTTAGTCACTGCAGGGTGATTAAATAAAGACAGGAAAAAAAAAGTTTTTTGTAAATAGGTAATTTTTCTTCTTCATTGATGTGCGCTGATGAGGCGGCACTGATGGGCATTGATGAGGCAGCACTTATGGACACTGATGGGGAGACACTAATATGCCGCACTAATGGGCACTAATAAGTAGCACTGATATGCAGCACTGATGGGCACTGATAGTTGGCACTTATGGGCAATGATAGGCGGCACTTATCGGTGGCATTAATGGGCACTGATACGCGACACTGATGGGCGGCACTATTGAGCAGGCACTGATGGGCACTGAAAGGCGGCTCTGACTGGCAACACTGCTGGGCACAAATTGGCATTACAGATGGGCACAGATTGGCGTTACAGATGGTCACTGACTGGCGTCACTGCTGGGCACTGTTGGGGCTGCACTGATGATCAGTGCCCTGATTACCTGTACAAGTCTCCCCTGCGAGGACATGTTGCTGATCGGCTCCCCGCCCCTCACACTCTGTAATGGTGAAGCGAGGAGAGCCGAATACTGGCACTGCCATATTTACAAGTGATTGGCTGTGATTGGACACAGCAGATCACATGGGTAAAGAGCCATCATCGAGGAGAGATTGGGGCAATGTCATATGACGTCTTCTCAGAATGAGAGGGGATCCCACCCGGTATCATTTGACTATAGTGGGTAGGAAAGTGCGCTGATTCAATATAGGGTGTGCTGCTACCTTAGAGTGTATGTTGTAGAATAGGTAAAGAAATCAGGTGCGCTGCCCTAGTGCATATGTGCAACATACAAAATGATGTAAACAAATAAACCAAAAATGCAATAATAATGCAAAAAAATGAAAACGTATGCAAATCGTGTAAAACAAAAAATGTCCAGAAGGTGACTAGTGATACACCAATGTGCAATAAACATCCATATTATAAGTCCATAAATAAAGTGCAAAAAATGGTGACAAAAACTTCCAGCTTGGGGAAAGGTGAACTGTGATTGGAAGGTGCAAAGTCCCACCACCAGCTTGGCCTCTTACCAGAAGTTAAACGTTAAGGGCATATATGAATATGACCGCTCCAAAGGTCATGCAGCCAGGTAGAAAAGTTCCCAGAAATACAGAAGGCACTCTGACACACTCGTGCTCCCTAGACTCTTACCGGACAAAAGCCAAACAAGAAGCCTGGTTCTATGGTGATGAGTGGTCCTGCCGGGGGTTACTGGACTCTAGGATGGCTGATGTAGTTGCTTGTGTCCAAGAGGAACAGACCCAGTCAGAAAGCCTGACGAAAGAAGATCCTGCCAAAGGTGGCTAGACTCTGATTGGCTGCTGTAACTCCTTAGTCTGGTCGACCTCAATAATAGGGGACACAACAGAGGGGACCGCAATGGTGCATTACCAACAGTAGATTTTTATTAAAACAAATGGTTGCACTTACAGTTGTGAAGACAATAATAGCGAGTTCCCTCACGGAGGAGCTGTATGGCGGGGTCCGCCTGCAGTGCGGACCGCTGCCTGGTCTAGATGTGATGACGCGGCGCCTCCTCTCTGACGCGTTTCTCCCGATAGGGCATCCACTTAGATAGGAGGTAGAGCCAGCGCCATCACTACCGCCATTATATATGCCCTGTAGCAAGTACTTCCGGGGTTCGGGACCCTCCCCTTCTTACCTGTAGACTGGCCACTTATCATACTCTTTAATAGCAAAGTCCAAATCAACCAAAAGGGGATAAGGGGACTCTTGGGCATCACCAAATATTGTTATGATGTGTGGTTACAGTCTGGAAGGTCGGGATGTCCACCGGAAGTACTTGCTTTGTTTACTTCCTGTCGTCTCATATCTATGATGCTGCTTCCTGTGCTGATGACAAGGGCATTTCCTGTGTAAGCAGGAAATGATGCTGCTTCCTGTGCTGATGACAAGGGCATTTCCTGTGTAAGCAGAGTATGTATTCCTCTCCCCCACAGGCATAACAGCCAATAGGAAGAGGAAGCGGATGATCTCCACCTACTACTTAATATACAGAATATTGTTATGCCGCATATCTTCTACAAACTTTCATATCATTGCAGCGAAATAGATAGGAGCCTTGAGGAACATTGAAAAAACATTAAAACATACAAACTTTTAATTCCATTGAATTGACCGGGCTACTTAACCCTTTCTAGTGTATGATGGTGTAAAATGCTTTTATAAAAAATCATAAAAAAGCTGTGGGGTAACTACTAAGCTTCCCGCCAGCTTGGGTGTATTAAAACACAAAATTCTGAAAGAAAAATGAATAAAAATTCCTACCAAAAGTGGAATTGGAATTTAAAATAGTATACTCAAAAAATAAAATAAAATCAAAATTAAAAAGGAGGAAAACGTTTTTTGATTCGAATTTCTTCAAAACTAGCTATTAGAATGTGGAAGAAGATCCTAGTCACAAATGTTGTAGCTCCATGCAGAGACCCACACACTTCTAACTAATAGAGGGAACATGAAGGAAATGGGTCAAATTTCCAGTAAAGGGAGCATGGGACATAAATGTCAGCTGTTATTAATAAACGCATTTATGTCCCATTCAATGTTGTGTCCTAGGGGCTTGTAACTTCTGAGCTCATAGATCCAGAAGGTTTCCCTTCTGGAAATTGCTCTTTTCATATTACTCCCCCGCCAGTGGGGTTGATACTTCTCGATTACAATAATCTTCAGTTTGCCCGGATTTTTATGGTGGTGGGTGGCAAAATGTTTCGAAAGACTGTGACCAGGGAAACCTTTCCGAATATTGGCCAGATGTTCGCCTATTCGGATGTTGGCAGTCCTAATCGTCCTCCCCACATATTGCTTCCCACATTCACAGGTGACCAGATACACTACCCCTTTGGTGTGACAGGTGATAAAATCCCTAATGGGGTAGCTCTTTCCTGTGGTGGTAGAGGTAAATTGCTTGGTCTTAATGGTAGTAGCATTTAGACAGATATTACACCTCCGGCACGGGAAGTATCCTTGAAGGTTAGGGAAAAATTTAGGAGTTGCAGGTTTTTCAACGGGATTCCTAGCTATAATTTGTTTTAGGTTCTTAGCCTTTCGGTAGATCATTGTTGGTTTGGATGGAAGCGAAGGACCCAATAACGGATCTTGTTGTAAGATTCCCCAGTGCTTCCGAAATAAGTGATTCAGCCATCGATAGTGGCTGGAGAATTGAGTTGTGAAGGCAAACTCAAATTTTCCCATAGCATCTTTTGATTTATCTTTCTCCCTAGGGACAGATAATTCGGATTGTTTGAGAGTTGCAATTTCACGTATCTCTCCTTCTAATTCATTCCGGTCATATCCCTTCTCAATAAACCGATTCTTCAAAAGCTGAGCTTGTGTTTTGAAGTCTTCATCTTCCGTACAGTTGCGTCTAATTCTCCTGAATTGCCCTTTGGGCACAGATTTTAACCACATGGGGTGATGGCAACTGTCGATGGAGATGAAGCCATTTCGGTCTGTCGGTTTTTGGTATGAGCTGGTAATGAATCTTTCTCCTTTCCTCCATATCACAAGGTCAAGGTAGCTTATAGAGGTGGTACTCCATTGGTAGGAGAAACGTATACCCCAGTTGTTGCAATTTAGCTTCCCCATGAACTGGTGTAAGCTTGCTTCCTCTCCTTTCCATATGATTAGGGCGTCGTCAATGTAACGCCGCCACATCACTAGCTCGTTAGTTTTCTCCGCGAAGATGTTCCTATTTTCCCATAGAGCCATGAACAGGTTGGCGAGGCTGGGGGCAAATTTGGCCCCCATAGCCACGCCAGTCCGCTGTAGGTAGAATTGTTGATTATGGTAAAAATAGTTGTGTTCCATACCAAATTGGAGACGTTCTAAAATGAATTTCTTCTGATTTAACGGGATGTGATAATCTTGGTCTAAAAAGGTGCTGACAGCCTCGTAGCCTAACTCGTGGGGAATAACGGTATATAATGAGGCCACGTCGGCTGTGACCATTATCACATTCCCTGGAACTTGGAGTTCAGTGATCTCTTGGATACACTGGGTGGTATCCTTCAGGAACGCCGGTGTCTCCTGAACTAACGGCTGGAGGAAATGGTCCACATACTTCCCTATCCGGGATGTAACCGAGTCAATGCCACTAACTATCAGTCTCCCCGGTGGCTTTATGAGGCTCTTGTGGACCTTTGGTAGGTAGTATATGGTAGGAATTCGAGGTGCAAGAGGTATTAGGTGTTCTTTCTCCTTTTTACTTAAAATGCCATCCTTATGACCTTTGGACACAATGCGTTCTAACTGCTTTTTATAGCTCCAGGTAGGGTCCTTCTTTAGGATTTCATATGTCCTTCTATCAGACAACAAATTGTCCATTTCCTCCATGTAGTCCTCTTTCTTTAATAGGACTGTACCCCCGCCTTTGTCCGCTGGGCGGATCACCAAATCCTTTTTATCACATAGAGCTTTAATACCATTCCATAGATCTTTTTGTGGTTTAATGGAAGCATCTTTTTGTTCCAACTCCTTGAGAATAACATCTCTGAAGATCTTGATATGGTGGCTGGATTTCCCAGGGGGGTTAAAGAGGGAAGCATTCCTCAGATTAGTAGGTATACATGTAGGCTGTTTGTAAGAAACATAGTTTCTCTCGTGGGCCTTGTCGAGGAAATGACGTTTGATGTTGAGTTTTCTAATATATTTGTGTACGTCCAAAAACGTCTCGAACTTGTTTAAGGATTTTTTGGGGGCAAATTTCAATCCTTTCCCCAGAGTCCGTTTTTCTGAGCTGGTAAGGTCAATCCCACTCAGATTGAAGATGCCTCCTGCCTCTATTTGTTCTTTTTTCTTGGACGTTCCTCCCCTGCAGCCCCTGGTCGTTTTTTTCTTTTGGCTTTGGCAGAGCCCCGGCCTAAAAAACCCCGCGGTTTGGTGCTGATGGGGGTTTGCGATTGCTCTGGGTACTCATTTATCCATTCCTCCTCCTCATCTTGGTTGTCCCTAAGAGACTCATACCTATTTTCCACAGGAGGGTAAAAATTCCTCGGGGTTTGAGGGGTTGCTGGGTAATAATCAGAATGCTCCCTGGGACCTCTTCTTGGAGATCTGGACCTGGATCTTCTATAGTATCCTTCATAGTCTGACTCCCTTCTCCTTCTTTCTCCCCTAGGGTGTTCGTATGCGGCATTCTCATACCTATTCCTACTTTCATCTTTTCTGGACTTCCTTTTGGGCTGATGTCCAGATGGCTGTTCTCTCAGGGGTTTAAATTTCTTGATATTGTTACTGGGACCTTTCCGCTCTGTATCCCTCTTTAGGGAAGTCCCTGAAGTAACATTCCCACTGGTGCTTGCGACTGGTTCAGCAATGCTGATTTGTCTTGACCTTTCTTCCGCCACTTCCATTTCTGAAGGGTTGGTAACAGCTCCTTCAGTTGGAGTTTCGGATACTAAATTAAGTTCCCATTTGAAGACTTTAGACGTATTATAGTCTTCCAGGTCCCGGAAATATTTTTTCCTCTTTTTAATTTTCTGTTCTTCTTCTTCCATAGCGAGAATTTCTCTTAACTCTTGATTGTAAACCTTATATGCTTCCTCTTGCATAAAGGGAGTTAGTTTCTCTTTGATCTCTAGAATCTCTTTATTTAGCCTAATAACTTTTTTCCTCCTCTTGTCAATTAAAAAATTTAAAAGACTCATCCCAGCTCCGTTGAAAAATTGGAACCATTCTTGGATCTCAGGTTCTCCCTGGTCAGGATTGATGTTCCACCTCAAGCTCCTTGGGACCATCTTCTCCTGGACGTATTTCTCCAGGAAGACGATGTCCCAGGATGCATGAAGTTCAGATACCATGATGTTTTTGAGGCGCATAAAAATGCCTCTGAGATCAGTGGGGTCAGTGATGGTTTTCACAAACACATCCTCCACCGATAATTTTCTGGTGCTATGATATTCAAAGATGTCCATGGTAGTGGAATCTGCTGCACTTTGAAAAAATTAAAAAAGTGTGGTGGGTAGGAAAGTGCGCTGATTCAATATAGGGTGTGCTGCTACCTTAGAGTGTATGTTGTAGAATAGGTAAAGAAATCAGGTGCGCTGCCCTAGTGCATATGTGCAACATACAAAATGATGTACAAGCCCCTAGGACACAACATTGAATGGGACATAAATGCGTTTATTAATAACAGCTGACATTTATGTCCCATGCTCCCTTTACTGGAAATTTGACCCATTTCCTTCATGTTCCCTCTATTAGTTAGAAGTGTGTGGGTCTCTGCATGGAGCTACAACATTTGTGACTAGGATCTTCTTCCACATTCTAATAGCTAGTTTTGAAGAAATTCGAATCAAAAAACGTTTTCCTCCTTTTTAATTTTGATTTTATTTTATTTTTTGAGTATACTATTTTAAATTCCAATTCCACTTTTGGTAGGAATTTTTATTCATTTTTCTTTCAGAATTTTGTGTTTTAATACACCCAAGCTGGCGGGAAGCTTAGTAGTTACCCCACAGCTTTTTTATGATTTTTTATAAAAGCATTTTACACCATCATACACTAGAAAGGGTTAAGTAGCCCGGTCAATTCAATGGAATTAAAAGTTTGTATGTTTTAATGTTTTTTCAATGTTCCTCAAGGCTCCTATCTATTTCGCTGCAATGATATGAAAGTTTGTAGAAGATATGCGGCATAACAATATTCTGTATATTAAATAGTAGGTGGAGATCATCCGCTTCCTCTTCCTATTGGCTGTTATGCCTGTGGGGGAGAGGAATACATACTCTGCTTACACAGGAAATGCCCTTGTCATCAGCACAGGAAGCAGCATCATTTCCTGCTTACACAGGAAATGCCCTTGTCATCAGCACAGGAAGCAGCATCATAGATATGAGACGACAGGAAGTAAACAAAGCAAGTACTTCCGGTGGACATCCCGACCTTCCAGACTGTAACCACACATCATAACAATATTTGGTGATGCCCAAGAGTCCCCTTATCCCCTTTTGGTTGATTTGGACTTTGCTATTAAAGAGTATGATAAGTGGCCAGTCTACAGGTAAGAAGGGGAGGGTCCCGAACCCCGGAAGTACTTGCTACAGGGCATATATAATGGCGGTAGTGATGGCGCTGGCTCTACCTCCTATCTAAGTGGATGCCCTATCGGGAGAAACGCGTCAGAGAGGAGGCGCCGCGTCATCACATCTAGACCAGGCAGCGGTCCGCACTGCAGGCGGACCCCGCCATACAGCTCCTCCGTGAGGGAACTCGCTATTATTGTCTTCACAACTGTAAGTGCAACCATTTGTTTTAATAAAAATCTACTGTTGGTAATGCACCATTGCGGTCCCCTCTGTTGTGTCCCCTATTATTGAGGTCGACCAGACTAAGGAGTTACAGCAGCCAATCAGAGTCTAGCCACCTTTGGCAGGATCTTCTTTCGTCAGGCTTTCTGACTGGGTCTGTTCCTCTTGGACACAAGCAACTACATCAGCCATCCTAGAGTCCAGTAACCCCCGGCAGGACCACTCATCACCATAGAACCAGGCTTCTTGTTTGGCTTTTGTCCGGTAAGAGTCTAGGGAGCACGAGTGTGTCAGAGTGCCTTCTGTATTTCTGGGAACTTTTCTACCTGGCTGCATGACCTTTGGAGCATATTGCCCTTAACGTTTAACTTCTGGTAAAAGGCCAAGCTGGTGGTGGGACTTTGCACCTTCCAATCACAGTTCACCTTTCCCCAAGCTGGAAGTTTTTGTCACCATTTTTTGCACTTTATTTATGGACTTATAATATGGATGTTTATTGCACATTGGTGTATCACTAGTCACCTTCTGGACATTTTTTGTTTTACACGATTTGCATACGTTTTCATTTTTTTTGCATTATTATTGCATTTTTGGTTTATTTGTTTACATCATTTTGTATGTTGCACATATGCACTAGGGCAGCGCACCTGATTTCTTTACCTATCATTTGACTATACAGCGGGCGGGAGGTGGTTAAACAGTTTACCGGCACTTCCATATTTACGATTAGACACAGCCGATCACATGGATAAAGAGCCATCGTCGAACATAGAGACTGGGGCGACTTCATATGGCATCTTCCCAGAACGAGAGAGGATCCCACACGGCATCATTTGACTATACGGCGGGCAGGAGGTGGTTAGACAGTTTACCAGCACTTCCATGCTTACGAGTGGTCGGCTGTGATTGGACACAGCTGATTACATGGGTAAAGAGCCATTGTCGAACAGAGAGAATGGGGCGACATCATATGACATCTTCCCAGAACGAGAGGGGATCCCACCCAGCATAATTTGACTATATGGCGGGCGGGAGGTGGTTAAACCATAAAGTGGTGAATAGGTATTTGTCCATTGCCATTTATAAATGGTCAATAAAGCACTATCGGGTGGTCAGTTTACCCATTAATTCCTGTGAACTAAGTTGCCTTCCTGTGTACAGAGCTTAACCAAGCAGCTCTGTAGCTTGCTGCAATTAGTCATAGAGAAAATAATTCAGTAGTTTCTGATCACTGTGTCGATCATAGCATCTGCAAGTAGTTTTTTTAACCTTTTCACCCCACCTCCTATTCTGTACATCTGATCAAAATGTTGTCCCTGCACATCTGTACATTACCCCTTCATCTCTATCCCCCTACTGTATATGACCTGTACATAAATCCATTTCACTACCTCCATTTTCTGTGTATGACCTGTATGTCCTGACCATCACTAAGCTCCGCATTTTAAAACTGTACTCAAGGCAGGTGGATACATGCACCTTAATGCAGTTTTTAATGACAGAAGGAGACATGTGACCTCATCAGGGCCGGATTAAGAGCATCATGGGCTTGGTGCTGAGGATTTTGAAGGGCCTTAAGGGCCGTGCCTTGGCATGCACCCAGAGGAGGAAGGGTGCAGCCATGCATGCCTAATTCCACATGGGATGCTGTCTCTGAAGCCCATAAACACATCCATGCATCGGCAACTGTCCCTCCTTGTCCGGCCTTTGTGCTGTGTGGGGAGGTTCTTAGGGAGCTGCCTGGGGAAGCGAGCATAGAAGCCAGACTTCTGTGTTTACAAGTGACAGAAGAGCGGTAACAGTGAATATGGCCAACCTGGGGCCTATATAAAGGTAGGGGCCTGGAGCTGCAGCTCCAATAGCCCCTACGTTAATCTGGCCCTGGACCTCATGAGACAGCCACTGCCGCTCCTTAACTGCAGCACAGAAATAACAGGTCAGTTGTGCTATCTGGCAGGCAGTTTAAATTTCAAGACTGAAAAGATACAACTATAAATCCTTTGGCAAGTAAAATAGCTCCCATATATGTGTTTTAACCGTGTACTACAGAATTGCCTATTGTTCAACTTTAAATTTGATTAGAAAAGTAAATATGCAACTTAAAGTGTAACTCCACTTCTGTTGAGAAAAAAAACATTCCCCTCTGGGTGATCTATGTACATTGCAAGGATTATAACAAACTTTGTACATATTCTTACCTTCTGTTATTAATAAATCCCTGTTTGTTCCTCTGTGCTGAGTGGGTCAAATGGGAGTGCTTTTCATAATTATCTATCCGTTGTGTAATATTGCCTGCAATTTCAGGGGACACTCTGCAGCATTGCTAATGTTGGACTGTCCTACCCTAGTGCTCAGTCCGAATTTTATACCATCACCTCCTAAATGCAGAGTGAATGAGCCCAAGGAGTGGAGCATTGCATCTTGGGACATGTAATCCAAAGAGCCAAGTTTTACTTTCAGTCAGATTGTTGTGGAGTACATAGCCCAGCCTGCTGGTAAACAGAAGGAAATACTGGGGGGGGTACTAAAGGGTAATAAAAAAAACCTTTGCGGGGACAGAATCGCTCTCTTTGGTCCACGGCCCGGATCTGCAAGCAGTGACCCAGCGGTAGACTGTGCCGCAGCCTGTGCTACAGATGCGGGAGCATCCACTGCCAGCCACTACTGGTCGTTCAGCAGCAGTCTGGAGGCCACTCTCATCACATGGACGCCAGATACAGCTGGGCGGTAACGTGGAGCAACGTGGGGTCGAACGCTGTCCCTTGAGCCAGATTCTGCAGAGGCCTGCTGCGGAGACCTTACACCACTCTTCAGCACTAAAGGTCACTGGGATCGGTGAGCTGGCACTTGCCCATGTTTTGTACACCTCACCAAAGGACACTGCATGCAGACACCATTGTCTTTATCATTCCACCAAGCTTGCAAGGGTACCCTTGTTACACTGTAACCTGCATTGGAAAATAATCTAGTGAACATCTTGCTTGTCAGGACACATTATCCACATTTCAAAGAGCTAGCTGAAGACTCAAGCCTCTTCCAAGCCCTCTTCTTTAAAGGACTACAGAATATCCCCCCCCCCCCCCCCACAAGGGATAAGAAAATTCCATGCCACCATTGAGGAACATATTTAAAATATTGTTTTTGCTCCTTGAGATGGGCTGTAAATGTATACATGCTTTACATTTATCAATCCTAAACTGTTAGTGTGTAAAACATTTTGAGCCATGTTTTAATACCTAAAACATCAACTTGAGTAATCTCTGTGTTATTTTCTTGCTGAAACTGGATAAAAACATCCTTGAATGATCATAGCAGGTTTTGATTTTTCTCTATGATTTCCATCTAAACTTAAGTGCTTTTTAAATAATGAGGGCTTTTTATCAGTATTAAAATAGATAAATATCTACTTGTTTTCGTAGCGATATTAAGAGAAAATATATTATATAATGGAAAAACATGATATTTTACCTTTTAACTCCTCACTGCCTTTCACAACACTAGTCCAAACAAAATAACACTTAATATAATAAGACCCAATATATATTCAGCAGCTGAGCTCATTACAGAAATCTTACATATGGCTTGTTAACAGGGCTGCTGTTATAAATCACGGGGCCCCATACAGCCTACCTTATAGGGCCCCCCCCAGCCAAAAGTAAGTGAGAACGTAGATTTATCGGTCCCTTTCTCTGCAACATCAGCTGCACAGATGAAAGAATAGGAAGCGCTCTGAGGCTTCCTGCTCATTGACAAACGGAAGCATAGTATATACAGTTTACTATGCTTCAGTGATGAATGAACACAGGAGTGATTGGTACCGAACGCTCACTGTGTCCATTCAGGAAGGGAATGGGCCGAAAAATTACATATTAACCGTCCCCTTTCCCCGCTCTCTATCCTGAAACATCCATCTGTGTGCCTGCAGCAGCTGCCAGCGGGAGAGGAGTGGAGGGAAGCCAGCAAGGGAAAGTGGCACACAGGGGAGCCCAGACAGCATATGGAAGCGACGCATGTTCTAGAACCAACCCCCCTGCAGTGCAGCCGGAGGGAGATAGAGGAGGAGAGGCTGGCAGTGCTGCAATAAGACAGGAGCCCTCCTACTCAGTAGATACCCTGCCTCCCCTTTTGAACTGAAGGGGCTCAGGCCCAGTACAGGAGGACTGGCTTTACTGCCTTATCAGCAGTCCTGCTTGTTAATAAACTTTTAAAACTGCAAGTATAAGCAAGCACAAGCACAAATATAACAAAGTGAACATTCAACCCAAACTCAGAGTTGTATAAAGTACTCAAAACCCATACTTGAGTAAAAGTACAAGTGCTCGATCAAAAAGTGACTTGAGTAGAAGTGGAAGTGCTCGATCAAAAAGTGACTTGAGTAGAAGTACTAAAGTATTCAACATTTTTTGTACTTATGTATTGCAAGTAGTTTTTTTAAAAATGTTGCTACTCAAGTACTAAAAGTAAAAGTATCAGTAGCTTTGAAAAAAAAATTGCTACTCAAGTACTGAAAGTAAAAGTACAAGTACTGTGTTATGTAGTTATTAAAGAAAGAAGTCAAAAGTTTGATCATCATATTGTTTTTTATTATTTCAAATGCAGCTTTTATTTATGCATACAGTAGCATTTATTTTCGTATGCGCTGATAATACACATGTTTTGAGCTTCATGAAACCTGCCATCTACTGTTCTGGCAGTGGTAATTTTTATAATTGTAACGAGTAACTATGCAGCACAAAAAAAAAATATCGGAGTAGAAGTATTGAAATCATCGAAAAAATGTAGTGAAGTAAAAGTGGAAGTAGGAGAAAAAAATTCTACTCTAGGAAAGTACAGATACCGCCTTTCGGTACTTAAGTACAGTAGTGAAGTAGTTCTACTTCGTTACTATACATCTCTGCCCAAACTTAACCCTAAATCTCCCCCCACCACTTACGAAACTGGAACTAAAATCTATAGTAAACTTTAGTAAGGTAAATAACTTTTTCTGAAAAGAAGAACTAAAATCAATCTTTTGCTGGAGCTGTTTTTGTAAGATCTTTTTCTGGAGCTGTTTTTGTAGGGGCGAGTGGTGTTATGTTGTTTTCTGATGTGAAATGAGCTTAATGCTCAGTATGATGGGTCATGAGTGATCTGATAAGTGAGTGATCCGTGTAACAGTGATGACTGCGTCATAATCCAAAAATAGGGCCGGCTGACCAGTATCAACAATTAAAAAATACAAAAGCATGAGAAAGAGAAGAGATGAAAAAATAAAAAAAAAACTTGGACAAAAAGAGAACCTCTTCAAAAAATACACAGTAGCTCTGAAAACCAAAGTGTGATAATAAAAAAGAACATGATCATCTTAGTATCCTTATTTTTGAGTAACATAAGGTGCAGCTTCCACATTATCAAAGCCGCTGGAGTATGTTTACTAGTGATGAGCCAAACACCCCCCCCCCCCCCCCCGGTTCGGTTCGCACCAGAATACCTCGAACAAGTTTGTTCGTACAAACAAACACTATTGAAGTCTATGGGACTCGAACCTCGAAAAACAAACAGCCTAATTTTGAAGGAGTAAATGCAAGTTATTGACTCAAAAAAGTGTATGGGGTCTGGGTACTCACCTGGGGAACATGTAACAAGGAAAAAAACGTTTTTAAAAATGATAGTTTTTAAAGGAGCAGTGATTAAATGATTTTAATGAGGCTTAAAGTTAAACTATAAAAATGAAAAATTCCTTCAAGTATTGTACCTGGGGGGGGTCCCCTGAATGTGCCTGTAAAGTAATGCATCTCTACAATGTATGTAGCCTGCTGCTGCAAAACTGACATTTCTAAAGCAAAAAATGTAATATACAAATATACATACAAATTTCAAATCAAATGTACTTGTCATACAGGTGCAGAAAAATTGGGCCTTGATTGTTGGTGCTGCCTGAACACCGTAACCCCTCACAGTTACTCTTGCTGGGCGCAGAAACGGGCCCTGCTGCTAAAAATCTATACAAATTTGAAATCGCATGTACTTGTCATACAGGTGCAGAAAAATTGGGCCTTGGTTGTTGGTGGTGCTTGAACACCGCAACCCCTCTCAGTTACTCTGGTTGGGCGCAGGAATGGAACCTGCTGGTAAGAATTCCATACAAATTTGAAATTGCATGTGCTATACAGGTTCCAAAAATTGGGCCTTTGCCGTTGGTGGTGCCTGAACACCGTATTCAAGCCCTCACAGTAACTCTTGCTGGGCGCAGGAACGGGGCCTGCTGGTAAGAATTCCATACAAATTTGAAATTGCATGTGCTATACAGGTGTCAAAAATTGGGCTTTTGCTGTAGGTGGTGCCTGAACACCGTAACCAACCCCTCACAATTACCCTTACTGGGAGCAGGAATGGGACCAGCTGGTAAGAATTCCATACAAATTTAAAATTGCAGGTACTATACAGGTGCCAAAAATTGGGCCTTTGCTGTTGGTGGTACCTAAACACCGTAACCCCTCACAGTTACTCTTGCTGGGCGCAGGAACGGGACCTGCTGGTAAGAATTCCAAATACATTTGAAATTGCATGTGCTATACATTTGCCAAAAATTGGGCCTTTGCTGTTGGTGGTGCCTGAACACCATAACCAAGGCCTCGCAGTTACTCTTGCTGGGTGCAGGAACTGGACCTGCTGGTAAGAATCCCATACAAATTTGAAATTACATGTACTATACAGGTGCCAAAAATTGGGCCTTTGCTGTTGGTGGTGCCTGAACACTGTACCTAAGCCCCTGCAGTTACTCTTGCTGGGTGCAGGAACGGGACCTGCTGGTAAGAATTGAACACTATTGAACTTTTGGGAGTCCAAGGGCAGTTTGCAGCACCCTGCACCTGTGGAGCTTTGTGCTGTGATGCAATAGGTTGGCTACTGCTATGGGGGCCCCTGGAGCACATCCTGCCTCGTTGGAGTTGTGTGTCCTCCTCCTCTTCCTCCTCTATCCTGTCAGGCTCCCAAGTACAGTCAGTGATCTCATCATCCTCTCCCTCCTTGTCACTGGAGCAAACTTGGCAATATGCTTCAGCTGTGGCAACATGACTGCTGGTTTCTTGTTCGTCATTGTCACCTACTCTATCTAGGCTCACATTATTCCCTTCATCAACCTGGGAACCAAAATCACAGCTTTCAAATTGCTGCGCATCCTCAAGCAGCATGTCACTGACACTATGATCGAATAGTTCAGGTGACTCCTCCATGCATGATGGTAAGCCGACAGAAGGAGTAGCTGTGGAGAAGCAGCCTGTGGAAACGGCCACTTTGGCAGCTGTGGTGGAAGGCAAACTACTGTGAGCGTGGGTGTCAGAGGACAACGAGGATGAGGACTGCTTATTGATCCACTCCACCAACTCTTCCACATGTTGTGGCTGAATAACACAAGCAGCACCGGAAATAAAGGACGGGTGTGTTCCACCTGCAGAGGATGCACTATGTTGACTGTACCCACCACTTTTCACAATGGACACAGATGCTGCTTGCCCTCTTCTTGTGGCCTGTGAGCGTCCGTCTCTTCATGTCGGCATTTCGGACATGATGTTGATAGAGATCAACACAGGGTATACGCAACTGACCGATAGATATTCAATGACCTGATATGATGTATTCAATAGCCCCATATATAGATAAAGATGTGGTGGGTATAGGGTGTACGCAAGTGATCAATTAACATACTTTAACTATCACCTGATATGATGTAATTAATAGCCCTATATATAGGTAAAGATGTGGTGGGTATAGGGTGTACGCAAGTGACTGATTAAAATGTTCAAACTATGACCTGATATGATGTAATTAATAGCCCTATATATAGGTAAAGATGCGGTGGGTATAGGGTGTACGCAAGTGACCGATTAAAATGTTCAAACTATGACCTGATATGATGTAATCAACAGCCCTATATATGGTTAAAGATGTGATGGGTATAAGGTGTACACAAGAGACCGATTAAAAATACTCTAATTATCAGCTGATATGATGTAATCAATATTCCTATATATAGGTAAAGATGTGGTGGGTATAGGGTGTATGCAAGTGACCGATTAAAATACTCTAACTATCACCTGATATGATGCAATCAATAGCCCTATATATATGTAGGTAAAGATGTAATGGGTATAGGGTGTACGTAAGTGACCGATTAACATACTCTTACTATCACCTGATATGATGTAATCAATAGCCCTATATTTAGGTAGAGATGTGGTGGGTATAGGGTGTACGCAAGTGACTGATTAAAATACTCTATCACCTGATAGGATGTAATCAATAGCCCTATATATAGGTAAAGATTTGGTTAATATAGGGTATACGCAAGTGACCGATTAAAATACTCTAACTATCACCTGATAGGATGTAATCAATAGCCCTATATATAGGTAAAGATGTGGAGGGTATATGGTGTACACAATTGACGAATAAAATACTCTAACTATCACCTGATAGGATGTAATCAATAGCCCTATATATAGGTAAAGATGTGATGGGTATAGGGTGTACGCAAGTGACCGAATAAAATACTCTAACTATCAGCTGATATGATGTAATCAATAGCCCTATATATAGGTAAAGATGTGGTGGGTATAGGGTGTACACAAGAGACCGATTAAAATACTCTATCTATCAGCTGATATGATGTAATCAATATTCCTATATATAGGTAAAGATGTGGTGGGCATAGGGTGTACGCAAGTGACCGATTAAAATACTCTAACTTAACCTGATATGATGTAATCAATAGCCCTATATATAGGTAAAGATGTGATGGGTATAGGGTGTACGCAAGTGACCGATTACAATACTCTATTTATCACCTGATATGATGTAATCAATAGCCCTATACTGTATATAGGTAAAGATGTGGTGGGTATAGGGTGTACACAAGAGACCGATTAAAATACTCTAACTATCAGTTGATATGATGTAATCAACAGCACTATATATAGGTAAAGATGTGGAGGGTATAGGGTGTACACAAGTGACTGATTAAAATACTCTAACTATCAGTTGATATGATGTAATCAATAGCCCTATATATAGGTAAAGATGTGGTGGGTATAGGGTGTACGCAAGTGACCGATTGTAAAACTCTAACTATCACCTGATATAATGTAATCAATAGCCCTAAATTAAGGTAAAGATGTGGTGGGTATAGGGTGTACGCAATTGACCGATTAAAATCCTCTATCAGCTGATATGATGTAATCACAAGCCCTATATATAGGTAAAGATGTGGTGGATATAGGGTGTACACAAGTGACCGAATAAAATACTCTAACTATCAGTTGATATGATGTAATCAATTGCCCTATATATAGGTAAAGATGTGGTGGGTATAGGGTATACACAAGTGACCGATTAAAATACTCTAGCTATCACCTGATATGATGTAATCAATTGCCCTATATATAGGTAAAGATGTGGTGGGTATAGGGTGTACACAAGTGACCGATTAAAATACTCTAACTATCACCTGATATGATGTAATCAATAGCCCTATATATAGGTAAAGATGTGGTGGTGTATACAGTGTACGCAATGACCTGATATGACGTAATTGATAGCCCTATACTGTATATATAGAGAGAGAGAGATAGAGAGAGATCTATGTATGGTATATGGTGTATGGTATGCAATACTGAATATACTTCTCACTATCTAATCTCTGAACTTGTAAAAAGCACAAATCTCTCTCCCTCCCTACACTGCTAGGAATGTCTCACTGCACTGACAAACTGCAAAGAAACGATTCTCTCCCTGCCTCAAACACGTTCCTCTCCCTTCCTGCTAGGAATGTCTCACTGCACTGTCTGACAAACTGCAAAAAAAGGTATTTTCGCCCTGCCTCAAACGCGTTCCTCTCCCTGTCTACTCGCCTGCACAATCACACTACACGCTGCGGCTGCGCGAGCAGCCTTTATGTAGTGTGGTGCGTGTACTTAGCCCCTGATCCATGACTGGCTAAGGGCAGCCTGCTTTTTTTCCAATCATGGCAGAGATCATTTGACTGGCCAAAGCATGAGGTCAGGGTGCATGCTTTGGCCAATCACATAACGTGATGCGCGCGCAGTGCATTATGGGATCTCGAATTTCCCACGAAGAAGCGATGTTTGAGTCGAACTTAGCTTCGACTCAAACTCGAAGCTCATCCCTAATGTTTACTAGTTTAATAATATTTAAAGTGTATGTAAAAGTCAAATATTTTTTTTTATTAGGTTTGGATAGAATGTGGAAGTGTTAAACCTTCTGTTAGATTTTATTGCGGTTTATGTACCTGCTGGGAAGATTCATCTTTCTAAATGTCCTGGTGACCATTGTCACCTAGACAACAAATAAAATAAAACATTGCCTCCAGAGCAAGGGATAAGGGTAAATCATCCAAAAGGGACAAACATTTTGGTAAAAATTGTCTAGGATGGGAATTCGCCTCACAATTTCCGGTTGCGTCTTCAGGACAGAAAGTGAAAGTAAATTTCTACAGAGGGATACAGGCAACAAAAAATAACCTGATTGGGTTTCTCCTTCCACAATCTACCTATAAGAAAAACAAAACGTTTTGTCTTTGCATACACTTAATGGTCATTTTCTAGGGCAGGGGTCTTCAAACTACGGCCCTCCAGCGCTGTTGCGGTACTACACATCCCATGAGGCATTGTAAAACTCTGACATTCACAGACGTGACTAGGCATGATGGGAAATGTAGTTCCTGAACAACTGGAGGGCCATAGTTTGAAGACCCCTGTTCTAGGGTCTTCTAAAAAAAAAAAAAAAAAAAAGAAATATATATATATATGTATATGTATATGTATATGTATATGTATATGTATGTATATATGTATATATGTATATATGTATATATGTATATATATATATATATATACACACACATTTACCGGCCACATTATTAGGTATATCTTGATAGTACTGGGTTGGACCCCCTTTTGCCTTCAGAACTGCCTTAATTCTTTGTGGCATAGATTCAACACCTGGAGTGATCTTCGTCTGCTGTATCCCATTTGCTTCAAGGTTCGATGTGTGCATTCAGAGATGGTATTCTGCATACCTTGGTTGTAACGAGTGGTTATTTGAGTTACTGTTGCCTTTCTATCATCTGGAATCAGTCTGCCCATTCTCCTCTGACCTCTGGCATCAACATGGCATTTTCCTCCACAAAACTGCCGCTCATTGCATATTTTTCTCTTTTTCGGACCATTCTCTGCAAACCCTAGAGATGGTTGTGTGTGAAAATCCCAGTAGATCAGCAGTTTTTTTTTTTTTTTTTTTTTTTATATTTATTATTTTATTTTGATTTCAAGGAAAGTTATTACAAAACATAACATCTTACACAAGATAAGGTTAACAAAATATAGAGTCATTATCTACTTCAACTTTTTCTTATCTCTGAGGTCTGTTACGATCCTCTCTCAACCCATATACAGTCCTTTAACAGATATTTGACCGGTGCAAGGTATTGTCAAGATAGCAAGTCTCCTTCTCTAATCCTACTCATACAAACCTTGACTCTCTTCCCTTCACTGGACTTTAAATCAAAATGACCCTCAGCTATTAAATTTATCTTCATTTCCCCCTCATCTTCCTAGCCGTACATTCCCTTCCCTCTCCTCTTTATCTCCTCAACCTTCCCTCCCTTCCCTCCCAACATTCATACCTCCTACTCATTCACTTCCATACAAACACCCCCACATCTCACATCTCAATAAAAACAGACAAAACAGAAAGAAGAAGAGAAAAAAGAAAAAAAAAAAAAATTAGGGTCCCCCCTCCTCCTCTCCCCTCTCCCCTTCCCTCTCCACTCTCCTCAAGCTAATTAGAGATTCCCGACTCTCAGAACTTCAATATTCTGAGATGATGGGCTTAACAATTGCCTCCCTTCATCCGAGGCTGCAAATATATTCCAATTTCTCCATATCAATTTATATTGTTCCTGTTTGTGTTGTGAAGAAAGCACTAAATCTTCCATTTTATTAATGTGTTCTAGTTTCCTTGCCCAATCCCGTACCGAAGGGGCTTGTCTCTTTCTCCAGTATTGGGGTATACAAGCTCTCGCAGCGTTCAACATGTGAGGCAGTACTGATTTTTCATATTTCCTTACTGACAGTTCTGATATCTGTAATAGACAGAAAGCCGCATCTCCCTCAATTTTATAGTCTGTTACTTTTTTATATATAAAAATTTGGTAACCCAAAAGAAACTGCAAACGGTGATATCTGTCAATAATAAACAAATATAAATATGTCAGTGTGATTAATTAAAATCAAATAAATATGTGGGGAATTCCTTCCACAGTGCAAGCTGCAATAAAAAACGTGTAAAAACGCATAAATGTGAGATAAATAGGTTAAATTGCGCTCAACACTCAAAACACAAGAAAGTGCTTGTGTGCATAAATACAGTATATATAAAAATAATATAAATAAATAGTCCTTAGGTGAATAAATACAGTGATAAAAAGTCCTTAAAGTGCCCAGTGCAACACGGATCTCTCAGCAAAGACTGAATACACTTTATCTTCATGTTAGGGACCTCCACCATAAAAAACTCTCTCCACCCAGTGCTCAGGGTAAAAACTCCTTACCTGAACTGGTGGACCCCTTGATTATAGGGGGTCTCAAACAGCATAAATAATCCACAGATGCCTCCAAGCTATCCTTAGGATGTCCTAATAGGTAAGGCTCAGCTAGCATAGGGAACTCCAGTATGTATAAAGAAAAGATAAAGGAAACTCCAATAGGGTAATACGTTCTGATACTCGGGGTTTAATAATAGAATTGCACTTACTCAAACACAAAGTTCATAATACCTTCATTAAAAATGTACAGCATAGGTTCGGTGTACGAGACGCTCCTCCCGCTCCTGCGTACCACCAACCCGGAACTCAACGGTCTCACGTTCCCGACGCACGTTTCGTCAGGCGTGCTGACGTCATCAGGGGATCATGTGACCGTACGTTTCCATTCACAATATATAGAGGATTTCAGCTGACAACATCCAATCACCGGCCAGCGGTTCCTGAACCGCCCATTCCCCACGGAATCATAGGTTCTCTCCCATAACCAGGAAGTTAACCGTGGCCATCTTTTGTTTGGGCAAATCGCCAGTGTAACTCGTCTTGCAACACTCAAACTTTATTAGCAAGCCTGAATATACAATGATGCAATGGAGTTGGATTGCCAGACTAATGATTAATCAGTTTAGCACTAAATATTAATCAATATATATCAAATTGGAGCGATGGAATGCTGTTTACAATAAATGGAATTATGATTATATATATTGCCCCCAATCGAGTATATTAAACCATACTACATATAAGATTTTATTATAATAAAAATTAATTAAATTTAAAATAAATTTATTTATTTCAACATATCCCTAAAGGTAAAAAATCCTAAAATTCAATTAAATTAATGTGTAGTTAATTAGTTAATCCCTAAAATTATTTGATATAATTTAATAATTATTATATATTAAAAATCTATATTAAAAGGCAGATTTAATGGTGTGCGGTTGAAAAGATTAAAATTAATATTATTTTTATTGATTTTAAAAATTTGAAATGAAACAATTTAGGTCGATGTCAATATTCATACCTGACGGCTTTAAAGTTTGCATTTTGTAGATCCATTGGGTTTCATTCATAGAGATTTTTTTAGTCATATTTCCCCCTCTCCAATGGCAATCTACTGTGTCAATACCACAAAAAGACATCTGGGATGGATCTCTGTTATGGTACAGACGGAAATGGTTGGAGAGGCTATGCTTGGGAAAGCCTCTCCTTACATTCCCAACATGCTCATTAATCCTAATGGAAAGCTCTCTTGTGGTCCTGCCTATGTATTGTAATCCACATGGACAGCTTATTAGGTAGGTCACATGGGTGGATCTGCATGAAATGAGCTTTTTAATTGCAAATTGTTGTCCTGTGACTTTGGACTGGAAGCTAGTGATTTTCCTAGGGTTTTTCTTCGTCATCAGGCAGGCATTACATTTACCACAAGGAAAAAAACCCTTCACGTCCAAAAAGTTTGGTTTTTTCTTTGGGGGATCGGGTATATTTGGTGCCAGCATGTGTCTCAGGTTTGGGGCCTTCCTATAAATAAAATGCCGTCTTTCGGGAAGGACTTTATTGAGTGTTTTATCTTTTAATAAAATCGACCAGTGCTTATGCACAATTGCTTCAATCTGTTTATAATTCCTGTTAAAATCGGTTAAAAACGCCAGTTCCCCTTTAGTCTCTGTTTCCTTCTTTTTAGTTTTTAACAACTCACTCCTAGGCATCCGATGTACCAAGTCTCTGATTTTGGTGACCTCTTCAAGTTTGTAGCCTTTTTCTACAAATCTTGCTGTCAATAAATTAGATTGAGCCTGAAAGTCTTCATCGTTTTTACAATTCCGCTTGATGCGCATATATTGTCCTTTTGGGATGGCACCCAGCCATTTGGGATGGTGACAGCTACGGGTGGGAATATAGCTGTTTCTATCTGTTTCTTTAAAGAAACTTTTTGTGGAAACAGAACCACCCTGTTTCACCAGCGTTAGATCTAAAAAATTAACTGACACTTTATCCCATGTGGCTGTGAATACAAGGCCATACTGATTCCTATTCATGTCGTCAAGGAATGTTTTTAAGGATTCCTCTGATCCATTCCATACTAATAGTAGATCGTCAATGAATCTTTTGTATAGGATCAGTGACGGATTCAGGTTGGCGAAAATTTCGTTCTCTTCCCATTGCCCAAGTAGAATGTTTGCCACACTTGGGGCATATTTGGCACCCATTCCCACGCCTCTTATTTGGTTGTAGTAACCTCCATCATGCTAAAAGTAATTATTTTCCATGGCCAGGCTCAGGGCGTCACAAATAAACTTTTTTTGTTGTGGTTTTATATTGGTTTTGCTATTTAAAGCGGCTATGGTGGTAGTAAGTACATCATCTTGCTTCAAACTAGTGTACAGAGACTCAATGTCAACTGTCACCAAAAAGGTGTTTGGTTGTACTTCTACTTGCTCCAATAAGTTAATCAAGTGCTTACTATCTTTAAGATGAGAAGGATAGAGTGATACAATCGGCTGCAAAAAGTGGTCCACATATTCCCCTATACGGGAAAAGATGGATTCGATGCCACTAATAATAGGCCTCCCAGGGGGCTTCGTCTTATTTTTGTGGACTTTTGGCAACTGATAAATTGTGGGTAAACGTGGTGCTTTTGGCACAAGATACTGTGCCTCTTTTTTTGTTAATATACCTCTTTCTTTGGCCTTTTTCACTATTTCCTCAAGTTTCAACTTTAGACTCTGGGTTGGGTTGGTTCTCAATTTTTGATATGTAACTTGGTCACCCACTAGTCTGTCAAGTTCTAGTTTGTTATCATTTTTATTGAGAACCACTATTCCCCCCCTTTGTCTGCTCCTCGTATGACTATGTCTTTACGATTCTCTAATTCCTTGAGGCCCTTTTCCAGTTCTTTTTTGGTATAATGATCATTCAATTTAATTTTCCGCACATCATCTTCTACCATGCTCTTAAAAACTTCCAAACAATGGTTGGAAGCTTTGGGGGGATTAAAAACAGAGCAATTTCTCAATCCACTGTCCTGATATTCAGCATCATTAAAAGTAGGGTTGCATGGTTTTTCCAAAAAGTGTTTTTTGATTTTGAGCTTCCTGACATATTTCTCAATATCAATAAAAGTGTTGAACTTGTCAACACTTTTGTCAGGAGCAAACTTAAGACCAAGTTCCAGTATTTTTAATTCATAAGGGGTAAACTGGGCATTACTGAGATTAAAAATCCCGGCCCCTAGGATTCTCTTTTCCCTTTGTTTCTTTCGTTCACCTCTGCACCCTCTCCTTTGTTTTCTGTTCTTTCGTTTAGTGGAAAGTTTCATTGGGGTGTCGTCTCCTGTTGATAGTGGGGATAAGTATCCCCTCCCCACTGCTGCCAGTGGTTCTCTCTCTGCCAGTGGTTCCCTTGGTTCCATTGTTGTTGGGGTCTCCAATTCTGTGATCCCCTCCCTCATTGCCAAGGCTGGCCTCTCCCACCTCCTCTGTGTCCCCGCCATGCTCCATTTGGGTGGTTGGAACCTCTTCCCCTCCCTCTTTGACCCGGGGCGCCACCTTGCCCCCTCCCCTTATATGTAGTATGGTTTAATATACTAGATTGGGGGCAATATATATAATCATAATTCCATTTATTGTAAACAGCATTCCATCGCTCCAATTTGATATATATTGATTAATATTTAGTGCTAAACTGATTAATCATTAGTCTGGCAATCCAACTCCATTGCATCATTGTATATTCAGGCTTGCTAATAAAGTTTGAGTGTTGCAAGACGAGTTACACTGGCGATTTGCCCAAACAAAAGATGGCCACGGTTAACTTCCTGGTTATGGGAGAGAACCTATGATTCCGTGGGGAATGGGCGGTTCAGGAACCGCTGGCCGGTGATTGGATGTTGTCAGCTGAAATCCTCTATATATTATGAATGGAAACGTACGGTCACATGATCCCCTGATGACGTCAGCACGCCTGACGAAACGTGCGTCGGGAACGTGAGACCGTTGAGTTCCGGGTTGGTGGTACGCAGGAGCGGGAGGAGCGTCTCGTACACCGAACCTATGCTGTACATTTTTAATGAAGGTATTATGAACTTTGTGTTTGAGTAAGTGCAATTCTATTATTAAACCCCGAGTATCAGAACGTATTACGCTATTGGAGTTTCCTTTATCTTTTCTTTATACATCCTGGAGTTCCCTATGCTAGCTGAGCCTTACCTATTAGGACATCCTAAGGATAGCTTGGAGGCATCTGTGGATTATTTATGCTGTTTGAGACCCCCTATAATCAAGGGGTCCACCAGTTCCGGTAAGGAGTATTTACCCTGAGCACTGGGTGGAGAGAGTTTTTTATGGTGGAGGTCCCTCACATGAAGATAAAGTGTATTCAGTCTTTGCTGAGAGATCCGTGTTGCACTGGGCACTTTAAGGACTTTTTATCACTGTATTTATTCACCTAAGGACTATTTATTTATATTATTTTTATATATACTGTATTTATGCACACAAGCACTTTCTTGTGTTTTGAGTGTTGAGCGCAATTTAACCTATTTATCTCAGATTTATGCGTTTTTACACGTTTTTTATTGCAGCTTGCACTGTGGAAGGAATTCCCCACATATTTATTTGAATTTAATTAATCACACTGACATATTTATATTTGTTTATTATTGTCAGATATCACCGTTTGCGCAGTTTCTTTTGGGTTACCAAATTTTTATATATATTTCACATTTGTGTTGATCCTGCAGCAATGGATATATTTGACTTCATGAAAGATAGGACCACAGCAGATATCTTTTCAGCACAAAGTCAAAACTCTTAAAAACGTACTTGAGAAGAAAATCCGTGTATGGTGGGATTTGGCCACCTTGGAACAGTACATAAAAATTAAAATAACGCCGAGAAGGTTATGTTGGGATTTAGGTCCCAATGATGGTCTGGTAGACCCTGACCTAGACAAAGAATGGTTTAATTTTTTTTAATCACAGCGAATCCAGATTACTTAGTCTTATAATATCGCGAAGGAAAGCGAAAATGACTAAACTGGAGGAAAAAATTAGTGAACTAAAAACCACTTTAGAACCTTTTAAGGATAATGCTGATTTTAAAGAAAAAATTACATCAACCCAGAAGTTCTTAGAGAAAATAGATAAGGACACTCAGAATAAAAAGATTAATAAGTACCAAAGAGACCTATTGGACTACAGAGAATCCAAAGTGTATAAATGGCAGGACATTCCGGTAGGATTGAACGCCATTAATACTACTAACATCCCTGCACAGTCCCCGGTAGTGAGAGAGATGGGAATTGAGAGATTTATAGACCCCAACTTCACTCCTACTGGAGGGACCCCAAATTTTGATGATAACGGTAGGATTGAATATCCTGAAAATAGAAACAATAGACCACAGTATTTCAATACCTCCCAGTATAATGTACCCACGTATAGCAGTTACTCCCCTTTGGCCTACACCCCAGAAAATCAACAGAAGGGTTTTCGGGGGGAGGGGGCGAGGTGGCGCCCCGGGTCAAAGAGGGAGGGGAAGAGGTTCCAACCACCCAAATGGAGCATGGCGGGGACACAGAGGAGGTGGGAGAGGCCAGCCTTGGCAACGAGGGAGGGGATCACAGAATTGGAGACCCCAACAACAATGGAACCAAGGGAACCACTGGCAGAGAGAGAACCACTGGCAGCAGTGGGGAGGGGATACTTATCCCCACTATCAACAGGAGACGACACCCCAACGAAACTTTCCACTAAACGAAAGAACAGAAAACAAAGGAGAGGGTGCAGAGGTGGACGAAAGAAACAAAAGGAAAAGAGAATCCTAGGGGCCGGGATTTTTAATCTCAGTAATGCCCAGTTCACCCCTGATGAATTAAAAATACTGGAACTTGGTCTTAAGTTTGCTCCTGACAAAAGTGTTGACAAGTTCAACACTTTTATTGATATTGAGAAATATGTCAGGAAGCTCAAAATCAAAAAACACTTTTTGGAAAAACCATGCAACCCTACTTTTAATGATGCTGAATATCAGGACAGTGGATTGAGAAATCGCTCTGTTTTTAATCCCCCCAAAGCTTCCAACCATTGTTTGGAAGTTTTTAAGAGCATGGTAGAAGATGATGTGCGGAAAATTAAATTGAATGATCATTATACCAAAAAAGAACTGGAAAAGGGCCTCAAGGAATTAGAGAATCGTAAAGACATAGTCATACGAGGAGCAGACAAAGGGGGGGAATAGTGGTTCTCAATAAAAATGATTACAAACTAGAACTTGACAGACTAGTGGGTGACCAAGTTACATATCAAAAATTGAGAACCAACCCAACCCAGAGTCTAAAGTTGAAACTTGAGGAAATAGTGAAAAAGGCCAAAGAAAGAGGTATATTAACGAATAAAGAGGCGTAGTATCTTGTGCCAAAAGCACCACGTTTACCCACAATTTATCAGTTGCCAAAAGTCCACAAAAATAAGACGAAGCCCCCTGGGAGGCCTATTATTAGTGGCATCGAATCCATCTTTTCCCGTATAGGGGAATATGTGGACCACTTTTTGCAGCCGATTGTATCACTCTATCCTTCTCATCTTAAAGATAGTAAGCACTTGATTAACTTATTGGAGCAAGTAGAAGTACAACCAAACACCTTTTTGGTGACAGTTGACATTGAGTCTCTGTACACTAGTTTGAAGCAAGATGATGTACTTAATACCACCATAGCCGCTTTAAATACCAAAACCAATATAAAACCACAACAAAAAAAGTTTATTTGTGACGCCCTGAGCCTGGCCATGGAAAATAATTACTTTTGGCATGATGGAGGTTACTACAACCAAATAAGAGGCGTGGGAATGGGCGCCAAATATGCCCCAAGTGTGGCAAACATTCTACTTGGGCAATGGGAAGAGAACGAAATTTTCGCCAACCTGAATCCGTCACTGATCCTATACAAAAGATTCATTGACAATCTACTATTAGTATGGAATGGATCAGAGGAATCCTTAAAAACATTCCTTGACGACATGAATAGGAATCAGTATGGCCTTGTATTCACAGCCACATGGGATAAAGTGTCAGTTAATTTTTTAGATCTAACGCTGGTGAAACAGGGTGGTTCTGTTTCCACAAAAAGTTTCTTTAAAGAAACAGAAACAGCTATATTCCCACCAGTAGCTGTCACCATCCCAAATGGCTGGGTGCCATCCCAAAAGGACAATATATGCGCATCAAGCGGAATTGTAAAAACGATGAAGACTTTCAGGCTCAATCTAATTTATTGACAGCAAGATTTGTAGAAAAAGGCTACAAACTTGAAGAGGTCACCAAAATCAGAGACTTGGTACATCGGATGCCTAGGAGTGAGTTGTTAAAAACTAAAAAGAAGGAAACAGAGACTAAAGGGGAACTGGCGTTTTTAACCGATTTTAACAGGAATTATAAACAGATTGAAGCAATTGTGCGTAAGCACTGGTCGATTTTATTAAAAGATAAAACACTCAATAAAGTCCTTCCCGAAAGACCGCATTTTATTTATAGGAAGGCCCCAAACCTGAGACACATGCTGGCACCAAATATACCCGATCCCCCAAAGAAAAAACCAACCTTTTTGGACGTGAAGGGTTTTTTTCCTTGTGGTAAATGTAATGCCTGCCTGATGACGAAGAAAAACCCTAGGAAAATCACTAGCTTCCAGTCCAAAGTCACAGGACAACAATTTTCAATTAAAAAGCTCATTTCATGCAGATCCACCCATGTGACCTACCTAATAAGCTGTCCATGTGGATTACAATACATAGGCAGGACCACAAGAGAGCTTTCCATTAGGATTAATGAGCATGTTGGGAATGTAAGGAGAGGCTTTCCCAAGCATAGCCTCTCCAACCATTTCCGTCTGTACCATAACAGAGATCCATCCCAGATGTCTTTTTGTGGTATTGACACAGTAGATCGCCATTGGAGAGGGGGAAATATGACTAAAAAAATCTCTATGAATGAAGCCCAATGGATCTACAAAATGCAAACTTTACAGCCGTCAGGTATGAATATTGACATCGACCTAAATTGTTTCATTTCAAATTTTTAAAATCAATAAAAATAATATTAATTTTAATCTTTTCAACCGCACACCATTAAATCTGCCTTTTAATATAGATTTTTAATATATAATAATTATTAAATTATATCAAATAATTTTAGGGATTAACTAATTAACTACACATTAATTTAATTGAATTTTAGGATTTTTTACCTTTAGGGATATGTTGAAATAAATAAATTTATTTTAAATTCAATTAATTTTTATTATAATAAAATCTTATATGTAGTATGGTTTAATATACTCGATTGGGGGCAATATATATAATCATAATTCCATTTATTGTAAACAGCATTCCATCGCTCCAATTTGATATATATTGATTAATATTTAGTGCTAAACTGATTAATCATTAGTCTGGCAATCCAACTCCATTGCATCATTGTATATTCAGGCTTGCTAATAAAGTTTGAGTGTTGCAAGACGAGTTACACTGGCGATTTGCCCAAACAAAAGATGGCCACGGTTAACTTCCTGGTTATGGGAGAGAACCTATGATTCCGTGGGGAATGGGCGGTTCAGGAACCGCTGGCCGGCGATTGGATGTTGTCAGCTGAAATCCTCTATATATTGTGAATGGAAACGTACGGTCACATGATCCCCTGATGACGTCAGCACGCCTGACGAAACGTGCGTCGGGAACGTGAGACCGTTGAGTTCCGGGTTGGTGGTACTCAGGAGCGGGAGGAGCGTCTCGTACACCGAACCTATGCTGTACATTTTTAATGAAGGCATTATGAACTTTGTGTTTGAGTAAGTGCAATTCTATTATTAAACCCCGAGTATCAGAACGTATTACGCTATTGGAGTTTCCTTTATCTTTTCTTTATACATCCTGGAGTTCCCTATGCTAGCTGAGCCTAGCTGAGGACATCCTAAGGATAGCTTGGAGGCATCTGTGGATTATTTATGCTGTTTGAGACCCCCTATAATCAAGGGATCCACCAGTTCCGGTAAGGAGTATTTACCCTGAGCACTGGGTGGAGAGAGTTTTTTATGGTGGAGGTCCCTCACATGAAGATAAAGTGTATTCAGTCTTTGCTGAGAGATCCGTGTTGCACTGGGCACTTTAAGGACTTTTTATCACTGTATTTATTCACCTAAGGACTATTTATTTATATTATTTTTATATATACTGTATTTATGCACACAAGCACTTTCTTGTGTTTTGAGTGTTGAGCGCAATTTAACCTATTTATCTCACACTCTGTTACTTTTTTAACTATATTTCCGATCTCTGACCAGTATTTTTTTATTTTCGGGCAAGTCCACAAAATGTGGAATAATGTGCCTTCTCCTTCTTCGCATTTCCAGCATCTAGCTGATTCTTGCGCATACCACCTATGTAGCTTATCTGGTGTGTTGTACCACCTAGTTAAGATCTTGCAATTTATTTCTTGAATTTTGGTACATTTTGTTGGTCTAAATATTGCCCTAAATATCCTCTGTTTCTGTATTTCCGTTATGTTCATATTTAGTTCTTGTTTCCATCTTTCCAGCCATTTTAATCTTGGCTGGCTTAATGGTGTGATCAATATTTTATATAAGCTAGATAGTGGCCGTTCTATGCCCCCTGTTTTCTCACATAACTTCTTATGGCTTCTTAAATTTTCCAGGATCGGGTAACGACTCCAGAAAATGCCGTAGTTGAAGTGCCTCCCACAGACATAGGCCGTACGGTCCCTCCTCTTCTGTTAACCTAGCGATTGTAGGCCACATCTGTTGATTCGCAAAAGATCTAATGCTTTCTTGCCCTGTTTCCCTTAGTTTTTTGAAGTGTTGTCTATCTAGGCCAGGTACGAACTCGGGATTCCCTAAGATCGGGTATAGCGGGGAATCTGCTGTAGTTAGATTTTGTCTCAGGGACTGCTGGTAACCTATCCTTAATGTATTTCCCAATAGAGGGTGTATACTCAAAGTTTTAGGGAGTGTCTTATAGCACCAAATCGCTCTCTTTAATGATACTGTGGTCTGCGCTTGCTCTATTTGGACCCATCTTTTCACTTCCCCCTGGAGCCACCAATCTAGAATTCGATTCACAGATGAATGGCATGATAGTACCTACGAAGATCAGGTATTGCTAATCCACCCATGTCTTTCGGTAGAGACAGACTGTTACGAGCTATCCGTGGCTTTTTACCTGCCCATATATATCTACCAAATATTCCGTTTACGATTTTAAAGAAGCTATTCGGTATTTTGATTGGGAGTGCTCTCATTATATATAAATATTTTGGTAAAATATTCATTTTTATTCAATTTCCTCTGCCGAACCATGACTGAAGACCTCCTCTCCATTGTTCCAGCGTTTTCTTTGTCTCTTCAATCAAGGGAATTAAATTTAACTCAAATATTTGGGCCAGGTTTGCAGTTCTATAAGTCCCTAGATACTTCACGGCTTTCTCTACCCATGCAAATCTGAAATTACTCTTTAGTCTGGCCTTATTTACCTCTGCTACTCCTACTCCCAGTGCTTCAGATTTCCCGTAGTTAATTTTAAAATGAGATAATTCTCCATACTGTTTGAATTCCTCCAATAGTACTGGGATCGAGATTTCTGGTTCTGTCAATGTAAACAATAGATCGTCCGCATATGCTGCGATTTTATATTGTTCTTTCCCCACCGTAACGCCTTTTATATTCGGGTTAAGTCGGGTTTTTTCAGAAAGGGTTCTAGTGTAAGTGCAAATAGCAGGGGGGACAATGGGCACCCCTGCCTTGTACCATTTTTTTATGCTTAGGGGTTCCGATAATACCCCATTCACCTTTACCCTTGCTGTTGGATTAGAATATACCCTGGATATTCTTTCCCGCATTATTTCTCCTACTCCTATATACTTGAGCACTGACAGCATAAAGGCCCACTCAACCCTGTCAAAGGCCTTTTCTGCGTCGGTGCTCAGTATGACGCTCAGTGTTTCTGCTTTGGTGACTATATGAATCAAATTTAGAACCCTCGTAGTACTATCTTTGGCTTCCCTCGCCGGCATAAAGCCCACCTGATCAAAATGAATTATTTTTGAGAGTACCTTTGCCATTCTTGCCGCTAAGATTTTTGTATAGATTTTTAAATCTGTATTCAGGAGCGATATGGGCCTATAACTTCCGCAGCTCGCTGGGTCTTTACCCTCTTTTAGTATTAATGTTATATAAGCCGTTAGTGTGTCTCTAGGCAGTGTCCCCTCTGGTCCCCTTTCGTTGAACAGTCTTTCCATGTATGGTCCCAAAATGGGGGCCAGTACATGGAAGTACTGTGATGTCAATCTGTCTGGGCCTGGTGCCTTACCTTTTTTCATATTTTTTATTGCCTGTTCTATTTCCTCCCGTGAGATATGTCTTTCCAAGTCCTCTCTCTCTTCCTCAGAGTTTTGGTATTCCCGATTTAGCTAGATACTCTTCCCTTTCCTTCTGTGATTTTCCTACTTCCGGTAAATTATAAAGCGATGAATAAAAGTTCCTAAACTCTTCTGTTATTTGTTCTGGTATTACTTTCTTTATACCTTCTGGCGATACAATCTGTGGAATATATGATCTTGTTTTTTGGCTCTGGATAGATCTTGCTAGGGTCTTTCCGCATTTGTTCCCTGACTCGTAAGCGACTTTCCTTGATATTTGTATGGCGGCTTTGGCTCTACACTGCATTAGATCTAATATCTGCTTTCTTATTATACTCAGTTCTCCTAATGCTGTATTTACCTTTTTCTTTTTATGCTCGGTTTCTAGTGCTTTCAGTTTATCTAATAATGTTAGCAGTTGCCTATTCCTTTCCCTTTTTATCCTTGCACCATGCTTGATTAATATCCCTCTAATCACTGATTTGTGTGCCTCCCACAGTGTGCCGATGGCACATCCAGGTTGGTCATTACGGTCGAAATAATCCTTAAGTTCCTTCTGTACCTCTATTCTTACTTCCTCTATCTGTAGCAAGCTTTCATTAAGTTTCCAAAATCTTTGTTTCATGGATTCAACTGTGGAAGCTCTGTACACCATAGAGATCATTGCATGGTCTGACCATGAAATGCTATCTATGCTCGTACTTCTAACCGCCTGAAGATGGGCATGGGGCACCAGGCAGAAACCTATTCTCGAATAGCTCCCATGTGGGTATGAGTAAAATGAATACTCTTTTTCAGTTGGATGCTGGAGACGCCACACGTCTATTAATTGTTCCTTATGCAACGTCTTTATCATCCGTCTTCCTATCACTCCAGAGGACACAGGTTTAGCTCTGGAGGCACCCACCATAGGAGACAGTGGTGTATTGAAATCCCCCCCTAGAATCAATTGTCCCTGAGAAAAATCTCTGAGTGTATTTAGTGTTTTGGCGACAAACCTATCCTGCTGTTTATTAGGGGCATATAAGGTTGCTAATGTCATCCGGGTTTCCCCCATTTTCCCTTTTAAAAAGAGAAATCTACCGCTGTCATCCCCTAGTTTCTCCTCCAGCTGCCAGGGTGTTTTGCTATCTATTAATATCGACACCCCTCTTGATTTTGACTGTGTATAAGTTGCGTGATAGATATATGGAAATGCATTATTTTTCAAGTATGGTAGTTTATCTGTTTTAAAATGCGTTTCTTGTATGAACGCTATGTTTGCCTTCACACGTTTAAGTTCTGATAATAGTATCTGCCTTTTTTCGGGTGTATTTAACCCCTTTACATTAATAGAGACAATCTTTATATTCTCCATTTGAAACTATCAGCTATGACCCCACACCCCTCTTCACAACACTTGTCATCAATCCACTAGTCACTCACTCAGCCGTTTGTACCCACACTCATCTCTATCTCTTTCACTCCTGCCCTATCACCTATGGATCCCCCCCCCCCCCCCCAGGGAGAGTTCAAGGCTCGCCCTGGTCGGGGTCCACAGGTCGGATTTTAAATCCTTCCAACACACGGCATTTTACTGCCACCAGTGTGTTCTTAACTTTCTAGGGGACAAAAACCCTGAGCGGCCCCCCATGTCCTCGCTCCTCCCTCCCTATTCGATTTATTCCCTTATATTTCTTTGTCTCCAATACCCGTCTTCTTTCCTCCTCCCTCTCTCTCCCCTCACTGTCTTACCTCTTCCTGGACCTTCTCCTTTGCTTTCTTTAGCCCCAATACCCTCTCTATCTTCATCTCCTATTGAATTTCTTCCTTCTTCCTCCTCGAGTATCTTGGAGCCTTAATATCTGACCATACCTTCCCCAAAAAAAAAAAAAAAACCCCAGAAAACATCCCCCTTAAATAGCACCCAGTGTTTAAATGTGTGTCAGCCCTGGTGGGGGTAATAACCCCGATTATATCGTGAAAAAAAAAGGAAACCCCTCCCAGTGTTTAAATTTGTGACAACCCTGATGGGGGTAATAACCCCGATTATATCGTGTGAAAAATAAAAAAGAAAATAATAAAAAAAAAACCTCCCAGTGTTTAAATATGTTACAATCCTAATAGGGGTAACAACCCTGATTATTTCATGTGAGAGAAAAAAAAAAAGGGGGGGGAAATGGAAGGCCCCCTGCATTAACAGCATTAACTTAATTAACATTTATGGTGGGGGAGACATGTATATCATGAAAAATACGAAATTATAAAAAACAGTCCAATTAGACTATATTGCCTCCCAATTGCAATACTATCTATCCCCGTGTCCCCCACCCACCTAGGCTCCAGATAGCTATTAATAAGGGGAGGAGACTAATATCTTACAGAGACCGGGGCTCTCCCCCAGCCTTGTCAAAGACCCCTGTCTTCAATTCAGCCATCTGCACCCTTAACCAAACAGAACCTATAATAGATCGTCAAACATCTCACATTCCCTTCAAAACTTAAGTGTCTAAACTTCAATAGGGGGTATCCCCTAAAATTCCACTGTGTCCATAAAAAGTGAGAGGAAAAAAAAAAAGAAAAAGGGAAGAGGGGGTGAAAAATGCCCCCCTATCAAAATGTGTGTCTTAAACCAAAAAAGAGGGATGACGGACCCCTACATTTTATCGTGAGAAAAAAAAAAAAAAAAAGGGAAGAGGGGGTGAGAAGACCCCCATCGAGCCCAAATCCCTATCACCATTGTGTCTTGACCCAGAGAGGGATAATATACCCCTGCACTTCACTGTGCAAAAAAAAAAAAAAAAAAAGGGGGGGGGAAAAAAACAAAGGGAGACCCCCAAAAAGAAAAAAAAACCCAAAAAAAGGGGTTCTTTGCTTTTTATAAATTCCCTAGGTGAGTTGCTAACCTATTCCCATGATCTACTATCCCTAGGCTCTAATCTCTCCCCTCCCTCCTCCCCCCTATCTATCGAGGATATGTGTATTCCTTCGGCCTGTTTCCACCGATCCTTCCCAACCAGTTTGGGACCTCCACGGGTGGGGTTCCCAGAAAGTCAAATAGGGCCGCTCTATCCTGGAAACCCCGCAAAGTAAAAAATCGCCCATCATTATTAAATATTACTGTGAACGGGAAGCCCCATCTATAAGAGCATCCTTTTCTTCTAGCTAGTTCCAGGATAGGTTTCAGCATGGCTCTTCTCTGTAAAGTCCCTTTAGAGATATCCGAGAAAACCTGGATAGACATCCCCTCCAATTTCCACTCTCTGATATCTCGCGCCATTTTCAATATCAGTTCCTTTTGGGCATAATAGTGTACTTTGCAGATTACATCTCTTGGTTTTTCCTGGTCTCTTTTCATTGGGCCTGGTACTCTATGTATTCTGTCCAATTCTACTTTGCTCGGGAAACTTGACCCTAGGATATCTTTGAATAGCCTATTAACTGTTCCTTCCAACTCCGTGTTTTTAATTGACTCCGTTAATCCTCTGATTCTTAAATTGTTGCGACGGCTACGATTTTCCATATCTTCGATCTGTAACTGTAACTTAGCATCTCTTTCCTCCTGTTCTATCTTTTTCTCCATCATTGTTAGCCGTTCCTTTATTGCCACAATCTCTGCACTCTCCTCCCTTTGTCTGGTGGATAGTGCCTGTATCTCATTTTTAATAAGCTGAATTTCTTTTTTATGGGTCTCTTCAACTCGACCTACTAGTTGTTCCATGTCGGTTTTGGTTGGGAGTGAGCTAATCATAGCTCTGAACTCTGCTATTTGCGCTGCCCACTGGGCATTTGGGAAGGGTGTACTCTTCTCTATCTGGTTTTTAGCATTGGATCCCGAATCTCTTTCCCCTATGGGTGACGTGGCCCCAGAGTCTATGATATCACTAGAATCCCAGTCTGTTTGTGTGTCTCCCATCTCCGCCATTTTGTTTGCTGTTGTAGATCTCTGGCTTGTGGACAAGAATTTTCTTATCTCTCCTTCTGGTTTCCCTGGGTTTTTTACAGTATTTTTTTTAGCTTTCCGTTTTTTTGTGAGGGTCATACTAGTTCTTTACCTTACCGCGTGTAGGCCAGTACTATCTGACTGAGGGGCCCACTGCTCTCTTTCCACTTTCTGGGAGTGTATATCTCTTTCTTCTCTTAATTCATATGCCTCTCACCATATTCTCATCACATCGTTACTTTCAAGCTTCTCTCTACTTAAATGTTCTATTATAGTGTCTCTGTCTCCTTATGTGCTGGCTTGCCCTGTCGGTTCCCTCTCGATCCTTGGGTAGTGACAGAAATTAACTTTTATTGCCAGTTTTATCAATCACAGCCTCTTCTTAACCCCCTTGTGTCCATCTGCATATATTATATCACGGTATTCTCTATCCACTTTATTTAATGGCGTGTGATAGTTTAAGAGACAACATAGAACACCACTCACGGTTTTGTTCGTTTATCTCCTCCTTGAGGGTCTCTCTTCCAGGGAAGCACAGTCTTCCAGTTCCTTTGCCAGTATCTGAGTATGCAGCGAGGTAAGCTAGGTGAGGGACACAGGGTATCACAGCAGCTTTGCTCCACTTCACTCCACCTGGGTCTTTGCTGAGTGTTCCCTCCGCGCTTACTGCCTGCCTGTAGCGATGGCTATCAATCCAGGCTCCACTCTAACCCTCCCAGCCGGCCAGAGGCAGAAGTCCACAAAGCGAGCCTGATCCCAGCTCCTTCCAGGCCTCGGCCGCCTAGGCAACAGGTCGGGGAGAGCACAATAGGAGCCGCTGTTGTCGCTCTCTCGCTCCTCGTTGCCTCGTTCTGTCAGCGAGTGGCGTCCTCCGTTCACCACCTCCACAGCGTGCGTCTGGCCCGCGGGGGTACTTCCGGGCTACGAGGTATGCCGCGATCTCCGAATACCGCCGTCCACCAATGGAGAGAGTGGGGAGAAGGTCCGACAGCTCACACCATCTCTATCCCGCCATAGTGCGGGTTTCTCGGCTACCTTCGGGTAAGCTCCTGAACAGGGAGGGCGTCTTCACACGAGGCTCACGGATCGCTTCCTCACATGACCGCTTCCGGGCACGCCCCCCTTTTTGCTGAGATCAGCAGTTTTTTAAATACTCAGACCAGCCTGTCTGGCGCCAACAACCATGCCACATTCAAAGTCACTTAAATCCATTTTCTTTTCCATTCCGATGCTCGGCTTGAACTTCTGCAGGTTGTCTTCACCACATTTAAATACCCAAATGCATTGAGTTGCTGCCATGTGATTGGCTGATTAGCAATTTGTGTTACCAAGCAAATTAACAGGTGTACCTAATAAAGTGGCCGGTGAGTGTGTATATATATATATATATATATATATATATATATATATATATATATATATATATATATATATATATATATATATATATATATATATATATATATATATATATATATATATAGATTGATATATATAGATATATATATAGATTGATATATATAGATATATATATAGATAGATATACTGTAGATATAGATATTTTGCAAGTATAAACAAAAGCAGGGAACTATGCATTTCCAAGAACATTTTTAACGTTTTTACTAGATCATGTCAAGGTTACAGGTACAAGTCCAAGCAGCTTTCAGAACAGTGAAACAAGAGATAGTAATTTTTTTATACTGAAATGCAATACTCTAGGTTTATGGAAAAGGTTAAGAGATAATGACTTACAGATCTGTTTTTCTTATTAACTAGCAGAAAAAGCAAAGGTAGCAAATTAGGCTAATATGGTGCATTGAGCAGAAGTTCTAATTAAAGTTTGTAACATGGTCAAGATCGTATTACCAGTATGAAGTGATATTTTGTACATCTCGCTGTCAGTGAGGTTAGGACTTTCTATGACAGAGCTCATCACTGTCAAGAGCACTGGAAATATAAAAGGAATCAAATGTGAAATTGTTTTTGGTATAAGGATTTCATGCTGTTGAGAAGATGAAGTAGCAGTGACTTACCCTGGAAATAAAACTAGCTATACCTCACCAAATATGTACTAGTGATGCAACTGATTTTAAAGTGATTGTAAACGAACACCTTGTAAAATAATCCATTCAATTTAAAATAGAAATCAAAGGCAAAACATTTTTGTATAGATATAAAAAAACATTATAAATTCCTTTTTTTTCCCCAGTGATCACATTCCTTATATATATATATATATATATATATATATATATATATATATATATATACAGTAAAAGTGAGTACACCTCCAAATTGGGCCCAAAGTGTCAATATTTTTTCTGTGGCCACCATTATTTTCCAGCACTGCTGTAACCCTCTTGGGCATGGAGTTTACCAGAGCTTCACAGGTTGCCACTGGAGTCCTCTTCCACTCCTCCATGATGACATCATGGGGCTGGTGGATGTTAGAGACCTTGCGCTCCTCCGCCTTCCTTTTGAGACAGATACTCACAAGGGTTTAGGTCTGGAGACATGCTTGGCCACTCCATCAACTTTACCCTCAGCTTCTTTAGCAAGGCAGTGGTCTTGGAGGTGTGTTTGGGGTCGTTATCATGTTGGAATACTGCCCTGGGGCCCGGTCTCTGAAGGGAGGAAATCATGCTCTACTTCAGTATGTCACAGCACATGCTGGCATTCATAGTTCCCTTATTGAACTGTAGCTCCCCAGTGCCAGCAGCACTCATGCAGCTCCAGACCATGACACTCCCACCACCATTCTTGACTGTAGTCAAGATGCACTTTTCTTTGTACTCACCTGGTTGCCGCCACACACGCTTGACACCATCTGAACCAAATAAATTTATCTTGGTCTCATCAGACCACAGGACATGGTTCCAGTAATCCATGTCCTTGCGGGCTTTCTTGTGCATCATTTTTAGAAGAGGCTTCCTTCTGGGACGACAGCCATGCCATGCAGACCAATGTGATTCAGTGTGCGGTGTATGGTCTGAGCACTGACAGTGACAGGCTGATCCCCACCCCTTCAACCTCTGCAGCAATGCTGGCAGCAATCATATGTCTATTTCCCAAAGACAACCTCTGGATATGATGATGAGCACTTCTTTGGTCGACCATGGGGAGGCCTGTTTTGAGTATAACTTGTCCGGTTAAACCGCTGTATGGTCTCGGCCACCATGCTGCAGCTCAGTTTCAGGGTCTTGGTAATCTTCTTATAGCCTAGGCCACCTTTACGTAAAGCAACAATTCTTTTTTTCAGATCCTCAGAGAGTTCTTTGCCATGAGGTGCCATGATGAATTCCAGTGACCAGTATAAGAGAGTGAGAGCGAAAACACCAAATTTAACCCACCTGATTCCCATTCACACCTGAGACCTTGTAACACTAACGAGTCACATGACAGCGGGGAGGGAAAATAGCTGATTGGGCCCAATTTGGACATGTTCACTTAGGGGTGTACTCACTTTTGTGAGATACTGTTGTGTGTATATATATATATAGCAGATGTATCAAAAGATGTATAAAATGTTTGCTGTGCAGATATGACAAACCTTCGCACAATCAGAAAATTTCAGTGATTTATCTAATATGTGTTGTTCTTATCTTCAGTTCCACCCAGTAGCAAAAAATACTCCATCAGCAATAAACGTATCATTGCCACTAAGGGGTGCTGACAATATAGGAACCACACATAATACAGGAAGTATGGCAATTTTCATCCTGATTGTGTGGATGTTTGTCACATTTACACAGCAAGTTTTTTTTACATAGACCCCTAAGTGTATTACTCTACAAACCTTATAGCAGGTAAGACAGTTCAGGTAGATTATTTTTTTGTTTGTTTGTTTTTTATAGAGTAGTTATATTGGGTTGGGCTATGTCTATTGGCAGATGTTTACTACCAAAACATCATTTTCTGAAAGCACAGAACTGCTGGAAGAAAAAGATGGTGCTACTGATTTTGTAGCTCTCATGATAGTTTCACAAATGTTTATCAAATCAATATTTTCAATAAAAATACAAACAAATCATTAAAGCGTAAATATGGGCAAAACTTTTTTTTTCATTTTGCATAGAGTAAGGTAGGGTTATACCCCCCATCAGGGTCCCATTGGGGAGAACTTCCTCTCCATTGCTAAAATAAGAAGTGAGAAAAAAGCTCTCCAAAGAGTGGGAATCCGGCTGTGTCACCAGGTTAAGCATAACTAATGTCTCCATTGGAAAATATCCCTTTTTTAGTGTTCCGAAGTCCAAATTTGGGGCTTTCCTTTACTTTCCCTTTTAATGATAAAGGTAAATTGGAAAAATAGAGAGGGTGAATCGCCCTAATGAGGGGGCGTAAACAGCAATAAAAACTGACAGGTGTTCTTATTTTTCTTTACTCTGTTCAAAACTAAATATATATATATATATATATATATATATATATATATATATATATATATATATATATATATATGTATATATATATGTATGTGTATATATATATATATTAGGGCTGTCAATCGATTAAAATATTTAATCTCGATTAATCTCATGATTGTCATGAGTTAACTCGCGATTAATCGCACATTTGTATCAGTTCTAAATGTACCTTACATTAATACTTTTCAAGTTTTGAATACATTAATCAACATGGGAGTGGACAAATAGACGCTTTATGCAAATGCATGTTTATTATTAGTGAAACCATACTTAACATAGGATGAAGACTGGACATCTATCAAAGGGACCATAGTATCAAAAGTCATATGTTTATCAAAGAACTTGTTCATGTCTATTATACACATGAAAAAACAACAACATAGAAATAAACGGTTCCCATTACTTCTCTTTCTTTACTCAATTTACTTACACAAACCTATTTACATTTTTGCACGATAGGGCAGCTCACTTCTTGTAAACATGCTAACCTAAATGTACATTTATTATTACTGAAATCACCCTAAACAGAGCATAAAGAACATTGACATGTTTTACAAAGAACGTGTTCATGTCTATCAAACAGGTGGGAAAAAGAATATAAAAAACCCACAGGTTCCTCACAGATTATTTCTCTTTCTTTGCACTGAGCCAGTTGCTCAAACAGACGAGCCTGTTTACATTTTCAGATGACAGGGCAGCTCGCTTTTTCTGAACAACATGTCCTGAGAGTGAAAACAATCTTTCACAAGGTACGGATGTGGCAGGTGTTGATAAGTATATGCGTGCAAGGTAGGCCATCTCACTGTGTGCCCCTTCATGATTGGACCACCACTGCAGGGACAGTCCTCTATGCCAATAGAGGGCTCTGCCTTGTAGCGCTCCACACATTTCTCAATACAGTCCTCTTCATCATCATCAGATGAAGATTCTGGCACAGACATGAGACATGTTATCTTCTTAGGTGGTTCAGTTGTCACTGGTTTATCTGGCTGTGCAAGCCCCTCCCTCTTGAGCAAGGCACAGACTGAACTCCACACCTCAGCTCTGTCAGCCCTGCTCAGACATTTGAGGTCCTTAAACCTAGGGTCCAGTGCTGATGCAACCCTCAGCCATGTGGTGTTGGTTTTTTCCTTCCGTTTGTCCATGTCAGTTGTGAAAGTTTCCTTAAACTTAATCATGTAGGCTGGGTCATCTTCTGAGACCTCCATCACACGTGATAGATGACACAACGCGGGCAGCACAACTGAGCAAGAAACAAATTTCTCTCCTCCTAAAAGTTCACTCACATACCTGGAATAATAGAGAAAAGCACTTTAGTTAGACATAATGAATCTCTCACTCACTTTCAATCTCTCACTCTTAACACACGCACGCGCACACAAACCTAACCATCACAGAAAACTTTCTGCATTTTTACATTTTCAATACAACTCATTCTGTATGATTTATAAGCTGTTTAACTGGACCAACAAATGTCCCCACAAAAACAAGGATTTCAGACATTTCTATTATATTTTGTCCCCATACTGTACACACACACACACACACACACACACACACACACACACACACACACACACACACACACACACACACACATCAGAACATAAATCCACTCTATTATAAATGACACACACACACACACACACACACACACACATCAGAACTTAAATCCACTCTATTATAAATGTCACACACACACACACACACACACACACATCAGAACTTAAATCCACTCTATTATAAATGTCACACACACACACACACACACACACACACATCAGAACTTAAATCCACTCTATTATAAATGTCACACACACACACACACACACACACAGTCAAGACACATCAGAACATAAATCCACTCTATTATAAAAATGTTACACACACACACACACACAGACGTCCCCACTTTTGACACAACCTTACTTTGACTGAGAGACAAATATAATAATAATAAGAGTATCAATAAATTACCTGCAGTGTTCCAGCACAGTCTCCAACCTCTTCAGTTTATCAAATTCAGCTGCAGTTGGCATGTTGATGTTGCCTGCATGTAGGGCCAGTGCATCTCTCAATGGTTCTTGATTTCTCTCAACACGCTTTATCATTTCTAGGGTGCTGTTCCACCTAGTAGACACCTCCTGTACGAGTGACTCTTTCTTTTGAAGATGTTTGACTTGCTGCTGTTCAAGCTCGGCTGCGTTAGCAGGGCTATGCTTGAAATGACCCACTAACTTCCTGCATTTTGCCAAGGCGCCATCAAACGGGCTGTTTTGGAGAGAAACTGTGATGGCTCGGTGGAGGCTGTGTGCAATGCAAGGCATATGCTCGAACGGGAGCTGCCTGGCCGCTGCAATCATGTTGCGTGCACTATCAGTGGTCACTATTTTAATTTTGAGTTCAATGTTCCACTGTCTGGCTACTTGAAGAAAGTGCTCAGCGCAAACGTCAGCATAGTGTCTATCTTCTGTCTTCATAACGGTCAAAGCGTGAGACTGAAGTTTCCAGTGCGCGTCAAAATAATGTGCTGTGACGCCTAGGTAGCTATGGTTACTGAGGGAAGTCCAATAATCTCCGGTGAGCGCAACCGTGTTTGTCTGTCTCAATGCCTCCTGAACTTTAGCTTTCTCCTCTTCATATAAGTTGTGAATCTTGGTTGTAATGGTGGCTCTTGAAGGTAGTTCGTATGTAGAATCGTTAGATGCGATGCGAATAATTTCAAGTAGACCCTCGTCCTCGACCACATTAACTGGTCTACATGCTGTAGCCACCCATTTAGCTATAGTTGAGGTGAGTCTATTAGTTGTGGACTTATCCATCGATCTCCGCTGCAAACTTTGATCCATTGTGGTCTGCCTTTGACGAGGGGGAGGGGGGCTCTCCGTGTCAGTTGTATGCTTCGCCATCAAGTGATATTTTAAACTCGACGTGCTGCGGTGATAACTTAATTCACATCGACAATAAATGCAGATAACTTTTGTCTTGTCGACAGAACCATCAGACCTCGTTTTTTATATAAATTTTCTGTTCAGAAGACCCCTTTCTTTTTCCATTTCTGTTTGCTGCTGCATCTCTATCTCTCCAACTACGGGCTAGGCCACGGGTCAAACAGGTGATGCGCGCTGCATTAATCGTGCGTTAAAAAAATTAGCGCCGTTAAAATGAATTTGAGTTAATGCGTTATTAACGCGCTAATTTTGACAGCACTAATATATATATATATATATATATATATATATATATTTTTTTTTTTTATTATATCTTTTTATTTGGCAACACAAGAAGAAGATGAAGAAATGACACTTAGCTACAATGTAAAGCAGTGAGTGTACAGCTGGTATAACAGTGTAAATTTGCTGTCCCCTAACTCAACACACAGCAATTAATGTCTAAACCGCTGGCAACAAAAGTGAGTACACCCCTAAGTGGAAATGTCCAAATTGGGCTAATTGAGCCCAATTTGGCCATTTTAATTTAGGGGTGTACTCACTTTTGTTGCCAGCAGTTTAGACAATAATGGCTGTTTGTTGAGTTATTTTGAGGGGAAAGCAAATTTAGCCCCGGTTCACACTTGTGCGTGTGCGGGGTTCGCGTGTAATGTCGGAGCGCACTGCTCCGACATTACATGCGATCGGCTGTGCGGTGCGAGTTTAGCCATACAGTTTGTATGGCTAAATTCGCACCGCAACCGCACCAAACACGCACAGGGACCCTTTTTGGCAGCCGCATCAGGATCGGATCGCACAGCGGTTCACACTTGTGTGATCCGATCCTGTGCGAACTGCACGATCGCACTGCGATATGCGATCAAACTGGGGGTGTCGTTAAGATTACATTGACACCCTCAGCGTATCGCATATGGCAGTGTGAACTGCCGGGGGTGCGTGTGCGATGCGGGAACAGGCTGCGGATTCGCAGCCTTCCCGCACTTGCATAAGTGTGAACCGGACTTTACACTGTTATGCAAGCTGTACACTCACTGCTTTACATTGTAGTAAAGTGTCATTTCTTCACTGTTGTCACATGAAAAGATATAATAAAATATTTGCAAAAATGTGAGGGGTGTATTCACTTTTGTGAGATACTGTATATTTTACTGTAATAATGACACTGGCAGGGAAGAGGTTAACCTAATTGGTGATCAAGGGGTGAAACGAGAGCCTAGGGGAGTGTTTACTAATTGTGGGGGGAGGGGCTTGAGAAATGACCATAGAGACCTGTGATCCTATATAGAAGAATCACATGCGCTCTGTGATCATTTCAGAGAGAAGAACTGCCGGTTGTGTTTTCAACAGCTCACCATTCTTCTCTCTCAGCGGGGAGCGATCTGGGGTGGCCAGCAGCAATCACTGCCACCAGCCCCGTGCATCTGCATCCTCGCTGCTCATCCCCCAGCACCAACCGACTAAGTCGGTTCGCGCAGCCGAGCCAGCCTGCCGCAGTAAAACTGCAGCGGGTGGTCATCAAGCGGTTAACTGAAAATTGCGCAGTCATGCAATGCTGTACCCAATTAAAATTGATGTCCTTTTTCCCACAAATAGAGCTTTCTTTTGGTGGTATTTGATCACCTCTGCGGTTTTTATTTTTTGCGCTATAAACAAAGAAAGAGCGACAAGAGGACAGATTTATGTCATTTTTATTGATTTAGTTTTTACTAGTAATGGTGGCAAGCAGCGATTTTTAGCGGGACTGCAACATTGTGATGGACAGATCGGACACCTAACTGACACTTTTGACATTTTTGAGGGGACCAGTGACATTACTACAGTAATCAGTTCTAAAAATATGCACTGTTACTGTACTAATGTCACTGACAGGGAAGGGGTTAACACCAGGGGTGATCAAAGGGCAAAGGGTTAAATGTGTCCCTAGGGGGCGCTTTCTAACTGTGTGGGGAATTTACTCACTGGATGAAAACAGAGACCTGTGTTTCTAAGTAGGAGTAACACAGAATCCCTGTGTTCATCACCGATGTAAACAAGACAGAACAAGAACAGAACAAGACAGAAAGGCATCCACCAGACCCGCTGATTGATCCCCCTTTTAGCCAATCAGTGTGTGTGCGCGCCTCTGGCAGTTCACGTGCGCCCTCACCATCTGCTACACAAATCGGCGTACAGGTATGTAATTTCGCATAACAGAGCCGATCTGCCACAGTAAAACTACGGGGCCTATTCGGCAAGTGGTTAAAATAGCGCAATCCTGAATAGCAAAAATTGGGGGTAAAACCTTCTAAAGGGCAAGTAGTAATGTCTAGTTTCACATTTATTTTCTGTGTTAGGCCAACACACCCTAATGCATGGTAAAGAACATTGCAGTGAGCTGTAATGCACATGTAATTGCAATTGTTGCTGTGTTTTAGATAGCAAATAAAAATACAGACAGTATTGAATAAGTTCTTTATTGAAAGCCCCCCCAATAATGTCCCACTATGCAGATCCAACATCATGTCGTCCAGGGCTGTAGCTCCTCAATAATCACAATAAATGATGACCCATAGACAGAAATGCAATGGCCAGCAACGGTGATCTTGCTCCTCCCTCTCAACTGCTTGCTAGAATGCTGGTGACTGCCGGATCCAGAACAACCAAAGCCACTGTGTAGCTCTAGCTATCTATGTCCTAGCAACCATAGATGTTTTAGGCCACCTGCATACTAGCAGGCAATGACTCTCACATCTCGGGCAGCATCTTTGGTTGCTAGGTGGTCAGAGCCAAACAGTATCATTGGTTTTTCCGGTGCATGCAGCCACCAGCATCTTAGCAACCAATTATGTGTGGAATTGAAGCTAATTTTGAAGTAATTTAGTGGAGGTAATGATAAAACCAGTAAATAAATGGCAATTGGCTGCAGGAACCAGAGCTTTGGATGGGCAAACTGACCAAATCTGGCCATTTTATCTGTTTGATAAAAAGCTTGAGTGCACACAAAATCTGGTGCAGCAATGATACTAACCAATCAGCTTCTAACTTCAGCCTGCTGAAATAAGCTTTCTCAGCAAAACCTAGAATTTGATTGGTAACCGTGCACAGCTGCACCAGATTCTGTGTGCACCAGTTTTAGTAAATCTCCCACCTCCCCTAGCCAATACTTGTATGAGGAGGAGTGCTTACTTTATAGCCAGTTATTGGGCTAAAACTATGTCAGGTGCTGAATTTCTTTTTCATAAAGAGCCAGCAGGACCGATCACTATATCAATATCAATCACCCACAGGACAGATTACTGGTTAGCCACGAAATCTCTCCAAATACCATTAAAAACATACATATCTAAGGGGATCTGGAACTACTTTATGTCAAGATCTACTTGGATCTACTTATTTACAAGCATACTGGAAATAGCTGGTTGGCCTCACTCTCTCAGCCCTCCCTTCTATCAGCCCTCCCTCAACCCCCTCTCTCTCAGCCCTCCCTCTCTCTCAGTTCTCCCCTCCCTCTCTCAGCCCCCCCCTCTCTCAGTCCTCGCTCTCTCAGCCCTCCCTCTCTCTCAGTCCTGCCTCACCCCTCCCTCTCTCAGTCCCTTTTCTCTCTCTGACCTCCCCTCTCTCTCAGCACCCCCTTCTCTCAGCCCCCCCTCCTTAACCCCCCCCCATCTTGGGGGGCGCAAGTAGCTGGTCTTGCCTAGGGTGCAAAATAGACTAGACCCAGCCCTGTGTACAATATACTGTATATGTAAAGTTCTGTGTAAATGGACAGTGCTAAGTACAGTAACTACCTATAATAAATAAAATTGCTCTTAATGCTAATGCATTATCATAACTACTCCCCAAATGGCTCATGTGTACAGCATGCTCTAAAACAGGGGTCGGCAACCTATGGCCCACGGGCCACACTCGATCGGTTGCCGCTAAATGTGTGGCCCATCAGTGCATGTGATGAATTCACATGCACCCGGCCCATGGACATTTTAAGTAAGAGCAGAATGGAGCAGGTAGCTAAATGAGAACACAGGAGAGACACACAGCAGCACTCACAAAACAGCGGGAGCTTCCGGAGTTACCTTTCCAGGTGATTATTTGCTAAGTGGTCCTAGCAACCAAACACCAGCTTTTTAATATGAAAAATTTACTCCGGAAGCTCAGGCTGTCTTTTCCGTGCTGCTGTGTGTCTCTCCCATGTTCTCATTCAGCTTCCTGCTCCCTGCCCTGCTCTGCTCTGTCTCTCTCTATGCATGGGCAAGATAGGAAAGGGCAGAGCTGCAAGGGGGCTGTGTAATATTCAGGGGGTGTGTGTAGGGGGGCTGTGTAATATGAAGGGTGGGCTGGGTGGGGGGGGGCTGTGTGATGTGCAGTGGGGGCTGTGTAATAAGCAGGGGGGCTGTGTAATGTAAAGGGAACCAGAGGCGTGGGGTCTGTGTAATGTAAAGGGGTCCAGAGGTGCAGGGGGCTGTGTAATGTAAAGGGGTCCAGAGCTGCGGGGTCTGTGTAATGTAAAGGGGTCCAGAGGTGCAGGTTGCTGTGTAATGTAAAGGGAACCAGAGGTGTGGGGCTGTGTAATGTAAAGGGGTCCAGAGGTGCAGGGGTGTGTAATATAAAGGGGTTCTCCCTCTATGCATTGGGCAAAGGTAGGAAAGGGCCGAGCTACAGGGGGGCTGTGTAATATGCAGGGGGGCTGGGTAGGGGGGGCTGTGTGATGTGCAGGGGGCTGTGTAATGTAAAGGGAACCAGAGGTGTGGGGCTGTGTAATGTAAGGGAAGGGTGGGGAGACCCTGCAGCGATGCCAGAGCCTCCAGGGAGTGAACCTGCATGCTCCCTCAGGATGAACTGGCTTTGTATTAGTGAAGCATCTTAAAATGAAGTGTACTGTTATTATTACTATGTTAGGATTATTATTATCTTCACTCATTAGCAGGTGAATGCGGCCCTCCATGAATTCACATACATTAAATCTGGCCCTTAAGTGGGATAAGGTTGCTGGCCCCTGCTCTAGAAAGTCTTCAGGATGGCTAAGACTACAGGAGCTTCTGCTCCAGTCTTCAGCACCTGCTATAAAAGCCTACCAAAACAGTCAATGCTTTACCCTATAGGCCCCTTTCACACGATCGGACTGATCAGGTCCACCTTGGACCTGATTGGACCACCCATTTTTCTCTATGGAAAGGTGGATGTCAGCGAACGTGTGTCCGCTGACACCCATCTGTGATCCGATCCAACAAGATCCGCTTAAAACAGATGGATGGCGATACATTCGCCATCTGTCCAGCGGGTCGGATTGGATGGGATCGGATGAGCTGCCGAGTGGATCCGTCCTGTGTGAAAGGGGTCCTATAAGTAAAACAATGCTGATCATTCCCTGGCAACACCACCAAACCAATAATAATGAGTTGGAATTAGTTGATAGCTGCCAGGGGACTGAATAGGACATACTTGCAAATATGTACAGTATGATCTTCAATAGTATTGTATTTAGTAAAATATTGGTTAAATGCATGTACATTCTGTGAATACCAACTGAATTGCAATTAATGCATTTAGTATTGCTGTTGCTTTAGAATGCCACAGAATAATGTATTTTCTGCTTTGTCTATGTATGGGACAAAGGGGCGGAGCCCCGCATATCAGCTCCGGCCATCCCCGACATCAGAGCTTTGATTTGACAGCTCCACTCACTCTCATTGTGGCTGTATGCCCACGCCTGCCGGCCTTCCCACCAATCCCTGGCTGTGCTGAATGGATGATCAAACTGCTGCATGCCGCCATTCTTGCCTCTTCTCCTGTATGCTGCTAATCAAAATTATAGAAGATAAGTGTGCTATGTTTAATTAATTGGTGTCTTTGCAGTTTAACTAATTGTTGAACCCTGAACCCTGTACAACGCACACCTGAACCTTGCACCCTGTACGAAAAGCCCACTAAAAGTATTTGCTCAACCATGAGAATGGTGAGAAACATCATCTGGTGATTCCAATACCTCCCACACATCATAATTATGTGAAAAATTATTTTTGAAAAGAAACAATCAATAATAAATTGTCAAACGACATATAAATATCCTCGTGAAAAAATAAAAAGTCAAAATAGTGAGTCCAGTGAAGGTCATGACAATTGGGTCACTGCTAAATTCAACCACTGTTTTGTGTCTTCACACTCCACTCCCATCAGGTGGTAACCATTCTCATGGTTGGGCAAATACTTTTAGTGGGCTTAATCTCTCATTCACCCCTTCTATGGTGAAAATCTCACCGTAGGGTACAGAGAAAAAGAAAGGCTCCACTAGTGTAATAATGTCATACACTTGAATATTTATTAAAATCAACTGCAATCTACTAACATGTTACATTAAATGACAAGCATTAAACATCAATATAAATTGACAATTTATTATTATTTTTTTCATTTCAAAAATCACATAATTATAATGTGTGGGAGTTATTAGAATCACTATTCTTACTCTATATTTAGTGGTGTGTTGCGCTACTGGTGTCATATGATTAGGAGGTTTTGTATGTGTTTTCAGTTATTTTCTTTGGGTTTTGGATATTTTAAGTAGCAGCATTGATTTTGTTGTTGTTTCTCAATTACAATTATTTAGCGCAGGGATCACTATTTTGTTTATATTGCATAACTTCAGTTTTTATACCTGTACATGGGCAGGACAAGGGCAAGGGCAGAACCAGGGGGCGTCAAAATGAGGTTTCACCTAGGGTGTCAAAAATCATTGCACCAGCCCTGAGACTAAATCAGTCTGCAAATTTACCTGCATATGGATAATGTGGTCCAAAGCAGCCATCATATTGGATTTAGGCTTCCAGCTGTCCTCTTTTACAATGTATTACATACATAATGTTCAAATTAATTTAATATTTCTTTTAGTGTTGCACTCATTGCATGCGTAATCCAGTTATAATTCTGTAACATTCTGTTTCATGTATTATTGAAGTAAATGAAATGTTTTCACAAGGGACCAGTGAGTTCATTCATTTCTGCATACCACAGATGACCAAGAGCCCATATGATGCTATTTATAATTTGTTCCTAGAATATGCATTTCCTGGAACCCAGGAAGAGATGAAGCCTTTTCAGACACAGATAATATGTAGCACAATATGTAGTGAGCATATTGCACATATCTTCAGTAATCTTGTGAACATGTGTGAAATTTGAACCAGGAGCAATTCATTAATAACTGAGAGTGTGTATCACAAGGCCACAATTTAAACATTACTCCTAATACAGCTTTCTTAAAAGATAATGAGACATTCTAAAAAAAGCCTATTTTTAAGTCTGTTGGCTTCTCTTCTCCGCAAAAGGAAACCCCAAGAATGTAGCTGCAGCGAAGGCTTTACTGGAAGCTGACCACATGGAAAATAAAGCTGTGCGAAACCAAACCCTGGTATTGTAATACTGAGAATGATTCAAATGCAACTGAAACATAAAAAGGGTGATGAAAGTGTAACTATTTTTTTTTACACTTTGGAACATTTGTTACTGTAAGGTAGGTTAATTAGATACAAATAAAGTGCATATCACCTCAACAGTTGTCAAGAACCATATACACAAGCAGCGCTAAAACACATGACATATTCATTATCATGGTATGCAAGTCCAGATAATGTTCATAGGGAAAGTGGTAGAAAAGTCTCTAAGGAATCCACAAGGGGATAAGTCACCAGTGCTGGAGCCGGAAAAGAATACTCAATCCCTTCACCTCACCCTGTGCATCACTCCCTAAGGAAACACACTTACCAGATACTGGCAAGACAATAGCCCAAAATCCACTCATGCATCCAGACCGGAATCTCTCAAGGATCCACTTGAAGAAAGATATACCACTGATCACCTGGATGCGCAGCGCTCCAGCATAGTGCATAGGAGAAAATACAACGGGCACATAGAGCAGTATTGCCAGTAAAGGTTTATTAATGCCCAAAAAAAAAAAAAAAAAAACCTCCACAAATGCACTTACAAACACACTAGGTAAAAACAGCGTAAAATGTCATAAAAGCAGGGAAGCATAGGACACCATTGGGAGCCTACTGGGCTTCCGTGTTGCTCTTCAGCGTTCAGGAAGTCCGCAAGTACTATCGAGTCCCCGCCGGGCGTCCTGCTGCTATGGTAACCGCGTTGCTCACGCCCTGACCGGTTTCGTCATTCCAAGACTTCTGCGGAGTCTGGAGTGCCTCTGTGGCCTCATTTATATTGGACGCACAAAAAGAGCGCTCACTAAATGGGTTTCGGACCATGTCTCCAATATAATTAAGGGCTACAAGGATCACAGTGTGTTCCTTCATTTTAAAAAGGTCCATAACAGTGATCCATCTGGACATAAGTTCTGGGGGTTTGAGAAAGTATATCCACAGTGACGAGGATCTAATATAGTGAGGGAGCTCTCGCAAAGAGAGACCCACTGGATATACTTGACCAGTGCCCTGCATCCTAAGGGCTTAAACGTAAAACTTGACGTCAACTGCTTTCTTAGTGATTATTAATCTGACACAAATGGTATAGCGAGTCCTGACTCAGCATAGTCATAAATATATATAAAAAGGGGAGGCAGACATTGCAGGACCCCCGAATATCATTGGGGTCAGGTACCTCTAAGCTATATTCTTGGTTGTTAAGGGGGGTTCTTTCCCTTATCTATATTGATGTGCCGGAGGAATGAGACATATTGATAAGGGGACCCCTGACGAATTAGAGTTAAGCGATCCTGATTAGTTCAATAGATTATGTTTTTTTTCAATAATTTTTTACCAATTGGTGCAGTCCCCTTGGTTGCAATGGGTTGACACTGCTGTTATTAAGTTGATTTTATCATCAGATTGGGAAGTCTTACTCTTCTTTTTCTGTTTTTTTATTTTTTTTTTATTCGTTTTATAATTAGATTCGATGTAGTATTATCTGATCTTTTTATGGATAGGGTGCCTTTTTGTAATATGTACATGCATTAGAGTGGGTGCTGTGTGGGAGCCATCAATTTCTATATACTCGGGTGATACAGTTTATGCAGCGCTGGGTATCTAATAATAATAATACTACTATATAGTGATACTGTCCTGCCGTTCCATAACTTGGATGCATGTTATATATATACAATATAATATTAGAGGATTAGCCTTTATTATATCAGGTAACCATTGCCATTCATATACCCACATTCTTATATTGATCTGTTTTTGGCTTATGCTTTGTAACAATGAGAAATGTGATGGTTTTAATTAATTGTAATGATAAGTTGATGATGCTGATTGCCTGGAGGGGTGATCGGCTATGGATGGTTAATAGATCTGACATCAATGATTACCTATGAGGCCGCTCTCCTTTGGTTGCAGAGATTGCAGCAAGGGGTTAATCACGAATTGGCTGAGGTCTGAGATAAGTAGAGGTAACGCAGCCGCGTGCTCACGCCCTCCACAGAAGTCTTGGAATGACAAAACCGGTCAGGGCGTGAGCAACACGGTTACCATAGCAGCAGGACGCCCGGCGGGGACTCGATAGTACCTGCGGACTTCCTGAACGCTGACGAGCAACACGGAAGCCCGGTAGGCTCTCAATGATGTCCTATGCTGCCCTGCTTTTATGACATTTTACGCTGTTTTTACCTAGTGTGTTTGTAAGTGCATTTGTGGAGGGGGTTTTTTTTTTTTTTGGGCATTAATAAACCTTTACTGGCAATACTGCTCTATGTGTCCCTTGTATTTTCTCCTATGCACTATGCTGGAGTGCTGCACATCCAGGAGATCAGTGGTATATCTTTCTACAAGTGGATCCTTAAGAGATTCCGGTCTGGATACATGAGTGGATTTTGGGCTATTGTCTTGCCAGTATCTGGTAAGTGTGTTTCCTTAGGGAGTGATGCACACGGTGAGGTGAAGGGATTGAGTATTCTTTTCTGGCTCCAGCACTGGTGATTTATCCCCTTGTGGATTCCTTAGAGACTTTTCTACCACTTTCCCTATGAACATTATCTGGACTTGCATACCATGATAATGAATATGTCATGTGTTTTAGCGCTGCTTGTGTATATGGTTCTTGACAACTGTTGAGGTGATATGTAGGGTTGAGCGAACACCTAGATGTCCGTGTTCGACGGGTTCGGCCGAACTTTAAAAAAAAGTCCGGGTCCGTGTCCCGGACTTTTACCGAACTTTTCCCGGACACCGAACCCCATTGAAGTCAATGGGGACCCGAACTTTAAGGCACTAAAATGGCTCTAAAACACCAAAGGAAAGGGCTAGAGTGCTGCAAATGGCAGCAAAACGTAATTAAGAGCATGGCAAGTGCTCTGCAAACAAATGTGGATAGGGAAATAACTTAAAACAACAAAAAAAAAACAGAAAAATAAAACAATGTTCTTCTTCATCTCTGAAGGACGAGGCCCATATGGAGTAGGAGGGAGGTTGAGGTGGTGGTGGATGTGGCGGTGACATAGGCGTGCGCACAGGGTGTGCTGGGTGTGCCTGGGCACACCCTAATCACCTAGGGCACATAGCATTGCCAGTGAGGAGATGGGAAAGATCTCCCTGGGACCTGCTCTGCTCTATTTCTCCTTGCCTACAGGTACATGGCCCCGATACATTACTCTCCCTGCTGGCAAACACATGCATGTGTATTTCAACTTTGGGGTGCACACCTTAATGCAATAGGCTGCGCACACCTATGGGCGGTGTAGGTGGAAGCGGCGGTGGAGGAGGACCAGGGCCGGATTAACAGCATCATGGGCTTGGTGCTGAGGATTTTGAAGGGCCTTAAGGGCCGTGCCTTGCCATGCACCCAGAGGAGGAAGGGTGCAGCCATGCATGCCTAATTCAACATGGGATGCTGTCTCTGAAGCCCATAAACACATCCATGCATCGCCAACTGTCCCTCCTTGTCCGGCCTTCACGCTGTGTGGGGAGGTTCTGAGGGTGCTGCCTGGGGAAGCGAGCATAGAAGCCAGACTTCTGTGTTTACAAGTGACAGAAGAGCGGTAACAGTGAATATGGCCAACCCGGGGCCTATATAAAAGGTAGGGGCCTGGAGCTGCAGCTCCAATAGCCCCTACATTAATCTGGCCCTGAGGAGGAGGACGAGGTAGCCAACACTGCTTCTTTTCAAAAATTTTAAATGAGGGTACACCCCAAAAGAGTGAGAAAGAGCAAAAATGGAACAATGGGTGGGTAAGATCGGTATCCATTGCTATTCTGCATAAGGTACGGAAAAGTCCCGTGGGATCCATGCCTGGTTCATTTTAATGAGCGTGAGCTTGTCCACATTGTCTCTGGACAGGCGGCTGCGCTTGTCTGTTATAACGCCCCCAGCCGTGCTAAATACCCGTTCAGATAATACACTGGCTGCAGGGCACGCCAGCACCTCCAAGGCGTAAAGGGCAAGCTCAAGCCATGTGCCCAATTTGGAGACCCAGAAGTTGAAGGGGGCAGACCCGTCATTCACTACATGTAGGCGTGTGCACACATACTGCTCCACCATGTTGGTAAAATGCTGCCTCCTGCTAAGACGTTCCATCTGAGCTGCTGGTGCTGCTGTTTGTTGTGGCGTGCTGACAAAGCTTTTCCACATTTCGGCCATGCTAACCCTGCCTTCTGAGGTGCTGGCGGTGCCCTGGTTGCGTTGGCGACCTCCTCCTCCTCCTCCTCTGCCTTGTGCTTCCACTGTGGCCCCGCTGTCAGATGGGAATGCCAGCAGCATGGCGTCTACCAGCGTGCGCTTGTACTCGCGCATCTTGCGATCGCGCTCCAGTGAGTGAATTAAGGACGGTACGTTGTCCTTGTAACGGGGATCCAGCAGCGTGGCCACCCAGTAATCAGCACAAGTTAGAATGTGGGCAACTCGGCGGTCGTTGTGGAGACACTGCAGCATGTAATCGCTCATGTGTGCCAGGCTGCCCAGAGGCAACGAAAGGCTGTCCTCTGTGGGAGGTGTATCGTCCGTGTCCTCTGTATCCCCCCAGCCACGCACCAGTGATGGCCATGAGCTGGCCTGGGTGCCACCCTGCTGTGAACATGGTTCCATCTCCTCCTCCAGCTCCTCCTCCTCCTCATCCTCCTCATCCTCCAGAACTGTGCCCCTGCTGGACAATTGCGTCCCTGGCGTTTGCGTGTGCAGGAACCCACCCTCGGAGCCCCTTGCGAATGACTGCCCTGAAAGCCTTGGAAATGTTACCTCTTCATCCTCCTCCTCCTCCTCATCCTGTGCCACATCCTCTTCCATCATCGCCCGAATTGTTTTTTCAAGGAGGCATAGAAGTGGGATAGTTAAGCTGAGAACGGCGTCATTGCCACTGGCCATGTTGGTGGAGTACTCAAAACAGCGCAACAAGGCACACAGGACTCGCATGGAGGCCCAGTTAAATTAAATAGCGGAATAGAAAATATGATCCAAAAAAAGTGTATGTATATCACACGTACACAACCACACTGGGCCCCAATTACTATTGTTTGTACCCCTAAAAGGCTAGATGAGGAGTAGGGGGAGTATGGAACAGGCAGCACCCTCAAACCTTCAGAAGTATGAGATGAACCCCAACAACTTGGAAAGGTGGATCTCTCTCACACGTACCGACACAGACTATCCCGCAATTCAATTGATCCTCAAAGGTTTTTATTGAATAGCGGAATAGGAAATATGATCAAAAAAAGTGTATGTATCTCGCACGTACACAACCACACTAGGCCCCAATTACTATTGTTTGTACCCCTAAAAGGCTAGATGAGGAGTAGGGGGGGTATGGAACAGGCAGCACCCTCAAACCTTCAGAAGTATGAGATGAACCCCAACAACTTGGAAAGGTGGATCTCTCTCACACGTACCGACACAGACTATCCCCCAATTTAACTGATCCCCAAAGGTTTTTGATTAAATAGCGGAATAGAAAATATGATCCCAAAAAAGTGTATGTATATCACACGTACACAACCACACTAGGCCCCAATTACTATTGTTTGTACCCCTAAAAGGCTAGGAGTAGGGGGAGTATGGAACAGGCAGCACCCTCAAACCTTCAGAAGTATGAGATGAACCCCAACAACTTGGAAAGGTGGATCTCTCTCACACGTACCAACACAGACTATCCCCCAATTTAACTGATCCCCAAAGGTTTTTGATTAAATAGCGGAATAGAAAATATGATCCCAAAAAAGTGTATGTATATCACACGTACACAACCACACTAGGCCCCAATTACTATTGTTTGTACCCCTAAAAGGCTAGGAGTAGGGGGAGTATGGAACAGGCAGCACCCTCAAACCTTCAGAAGTATGAGATGAACCCCAACAACTTGGAAAGGTGGATCTCTCTCACACGTACCAACACAGACTATCCCCCAATTTAACTGATCCCCAAAGGTTTTTGATTAAATAGCGGAATAGAAAATATGATCCCAAAAAAGTGTATGTATATCACACGTACACAACCACACTAGGCCCCAATTACTATTGTTTGTACCCCTAAAAGGCTAGGAGTAGGGGGAGTATGGAACAGGCAGCACCCTCAAACCTTCAGAAGTATGAGATGAACCCCAACAACTTGGAAAGGTGGATCTCTCTCACACGTACCAACACAGACTATCCCCCAATTTAACTGATCCCCAAAGGTTTTTGATTAAATAGCGGAATAGAAAATATGATCCCAAAAAAGTGTATGTATATCACACGTACACAACCACACTAGGCCCCAATTACTATTGTTTGTACCCCTAAAAGGCTAGATGAGGAGTAGGGGGAGTATGGAACAGGCAGCACCCTCAAACCTTCAGAAGTATGAGATTGTGTTCACTGTACCCCACAAAGATTGAGTTCACTGCACCCCACAATGATTGTGTTCACTGCACCCCACAAAGATTGTGTTCACTGCACCTCACAAAGATTGTGTTCACTGTACCCCCCAAAGATTGTGTTCACTGCACCCCACAAAGATTCTGTTCACTGTACCCCACAAAGATTGTGTTCACTGCACCCCAAAAAGATTGTGTTCACTGCACCCCAAAAAGGATGTTGTTCACTGCACCCCAAAAAGGATGTTGTTCACTCCACCCCAAAAAGATTGTGTTCACTGCACCCCACAAAGATTGTGTTCACTGCACCCCACAAAGATTGTGTTCACTGCACCCCAAAAAGATTGTGTTCACTGCACCCCAAAAAGGATGTTGTTCACTCCACCCCAAAAAGATTGTGTTCACTGCACCCCAAAAAGATTGTGTTCACTGCACCCCACAAAGGATTTTGTTCACTGCACCCCAAAAAGATTGTGTTCACTGCACCCCAAAAAGGATGTTGTTCACTGCACCCCAAAAAGATTGTGTTCACTGCACCCCACAAAGGATTTTGTTCACTGCACCCCACAAAGATTGTGTTCACTGCACACCAAAAAGGATTGTGTTCACTGCACCCCAAAAAGATTTTGTTCACTGCACCTCAAAAAGATTGTGTTCACTGCAGCCCAAAAAGATTGTGTTCACTGCAGCCCAAAAAGATTGTGTTCACTGCAGCCCAAAAAGATTGTGTTCACTGCAGCCCAAAAAGATTGTGTTCACTGCAGCCCAAAAAGATTGTGTTCACTGCAGCTCACACACAGAAAAATGGATGTGGATCACTGACACCTGCCTATCTCCAATCCCACACCACACAGCAATATCGATTGTAGTTTGTAGAACACAGTTTCCCTAAAATTCAGCAGACTCTGTCCCTAACAGGATTGAGAAGAGATCGTAGATCAGGATTGAGTGCAGACCCCACCCCCCACACAGCAATATCGATTGTAGTTTGTAGAAGACACTGACCCTATAATTCAGCAGACTCTATCCCTAAAATGCCTACAACTCGCCCTGCCTAAACACTCCGACCTGTCCCTCAATTCTATCCGGACACAAATGGTTTTTTCCTGCCTATCTTTCCCTAATCAGCAGCCAGCACGTTGATGTGTGCTCTGTCCCTGAATCTAAGCAGCATAATGACGCCGCTGCGGCTGCCTCGAACTTATAAAGACTTGGTCACATGCTTCAGACGGCCAATCACAGCTACTGAGACATTTGCAGGCATGGCTGGGATGGCTTAAGGCACACCAGTTAAACGATTGTTGATTGGCTGTTGAAAGCCCGCCATGAAAAGAGCGCCAAAGCATGCAAAATCCGGAAATAAAACGACCGAACACGGATTTTTACCCGAACATACAGTAAAGTGTCCGTGTCCGTGTTCGGGTACAAAAAATCCAATTATTCGGTACGAACACGAATAATACAGTCCGTGTTCGCTCAACACTAGTGATATGCACTTTATTTGAATTTATGTTTTATGTTTAGGCAGCAGCTTTTCTATATCAACAATATAATAATTTCTTGTTATATATGTATATTGCACAATAAGACCATTTAAGCGCTGGGTGATTGAGATAGGTGATTTGTCACTTGTAACTCAGTCCATTTTCTAAGGTTAATTAGATAATCAACTCTGTAAACAATCTCATGTTTCCTTATTCAGGTTGTTTAGTTAGGTAGATTATTAACAGCTTTAATACTGGGCACTTTTACCTCCTTCCTGCCCAGGCAAACTTTCAGCTTTCAGCATTGCCGCACTTTGAATGACAATTGCGCAGTCATGCAATGCTATACCCGTATTTAATCACCACTGGGTTTAAGTTTTTTTAGTCTTTGTTATAAAATTTTGAAAATAAGTAATTTTTTCTCCTTCACTGATGTGCGTTGATAAGGCTTCACTGGCGGGCACTGATAGGCTTCACTGATGAGGCAGGACTGATGGGCACTGATGAGGTGGCACTAATATGCAGCACTGATCATCACTGATAGGCACTAATGGGCAGAATTTATGGCTGCTGATGGGCACTGATAGATGGCACTGATGAGGAGACACTGATGGACACTGACAGGCATCACTGGTGGGCACTGAAAGGCAGCACTAATGAGCAGCTATTGGCATCACTGGTGGGCACTGATTGGCATCACTGGTTGGCACTGACAGGCATTACTGATGGGGCTGCTCTGATAATCATTGCACTGATAACTAGTGCAGATGTCCCCACTGGGGAAAGCTGCTTATTGGCTCTCCTCTCTTCATGTGCTGTCAGCGTGAGGAGAGGAATGCTGATAACTGGCACTTCCTATTTACACTGTGATCAGCTGGGATTGGACACAGTTGATCACATGGTAAAGAGCCTACGTCATGGGCCCTTTACCGAGATCAAAGATGCGCTGTGTCCGAGGGACACACCGCGCCACCAATTGCCGCACTGCACGCCTCTGAGGGCATGCTTGAGCGGCTTGTTCTGAGGAACATCATATGACATCCGCTCAGAACAATGAAACCCCCTCCTGGCCATCATTCTGCTAAAGGCCGGGCAGGAAGTGGTTTAATAGGTAATGCCTCTGTTGGTATCCATGAGAAGGATTGGTCCTGCTTGGATTCCACTTGATCAGCTGTTATCTCTTTCACAGAAGCTCCCAGACTTTTTGAAGAGCTTGAATTTAGTGTTGCCAACCTACCTGCCAAACTACCAACTTGAAATTTACCGACAAGACACCCAAAATTTTTCTGGCAAAGCCAAGATTTTACTGGCATTTCCAAAAGTTCCAAAATTACAGTATTAAGTGCAAATTTCAGTATTGGCTACAAACACATACAATATGCAAATAGCAATGTGATTTAAGGTAGATATGCAGGCAAGAAAACATATTTCCTATTTTATTTTCGATATAGTAAGCAAGTAGCTCAGGGACAGGACTCAGGAGAGTTGAGCCAACACCTGGATGTCCGGGTTCGGTGGAATCGGCCGAACTTGAAAAAAAAGTCTGGGTTCGTGACCCGAACTTAACCCGAACTTTACCCCGATCCCGAACCCCATTGAAGTCAATGGTGACCTGAACTTTTGAGCACTAAAATGGCTCTAAAAAAAACATGGAAAGGGCTAGAAGGCTGCAAATCTTCTTAAGAGCATGGCAAGTGCTCTGCAAACAAACGTGGATAGGGAAATAACTTAAAATAACATAAAAAACATAACAATAAAAATTAATCATCTTGATCTAGGAGGACGAGGCCCAAATGGAGTAGGAAGTTGAGGTGGCAGTGGATGTGGCGGTGTAGGTGGAAGCGGCGGTGGAGGAGAACGAGGTACACCCCAAAAGAGTGAAAGATCAAAAATACAGTAATGGCTGGGTAAGGCCGTTATACATGTCTATTCTGCACAAGGTACGGACAAGTCCTGTGGGATCCATGCCTGGTTCATTTTAATGAGCGTGAGCTTGTCCACATTGGCTCTGGACAGGCGGCTGCGCTTGTCTGTGATAACGCCCCCAGCCGTGCTAAATACACGTTCAGATAATACACTGGCTGCAGGGCAGGCCAGCACCTCCAAGGCGTAAAGGGAAAGCTCAGGCCATGTGCCCAACTTGGAGACCCAGAAGTTGAAGTGGGCAGACCCGTCATTCAGTACGTCTAGGCATGTGCACACATACTGCTCCACCATATTGGAGAAATGCTGCCTCCTGCTAAGACGTTCCATATCAGCTGGTTGTGCTGCTGCTTGGTGTGGCATGCTGACAAAGCTTTTCCACATTTCGGCCATGCTAACCCTGCCTTCTGAGGTGCTGGCAGTGCCCTGGCTGCATTGGCGACCTCTTCCTCCTCCTCTGCCTTGGCCTTGTGCTTCCACTGTGCCCCTGCTGTCAGGTGGTCTACCAGCATGCGCTTGTACTTGCGCATCTTCCGGTCACGCTCCAGTGAGGGAATTAAGGATGGTACGTTGTCCTTGTAACGGGGATCCAGCAGCGTGGCCACCCAGTAATAAGCACAAGTTACAATGTGGGAAACTCGGCGGTCGTTGCGGAGTAACTGCAGCATGTAATTGCTCATGTGTGCCAGGCTGACCAGAGGCAATGAAAAGCTGTCCTCTGTGGGAGGTGTATCGTCTGTGTCCTCTGTATCCCCCCAGCCACGCACCAGTGATAGCCATGAGCTGACCTGGGTGCCACCCTGCTCTGAACATGGTTCCATTTCCTCCTCCATTTCCTCCTCCTCATCCTCGTCCTCCTCCTCATCCTCCAGAACTGTGCCCCTGCTGGACAATTGTGTACCTGGCGTTTGTGGGTGCAGGAACCCACCTTCAGAGTCACTTGTGAATGACTGCCCTGAAAGCCTTGGAAATTATACCTCTTCCTCCTCCTCCTCCTCCTCCTGTGCCACATTCTCTTCCATCATCGCCCGAAGCGTTTTTTCAAGGAGGCATAGAAGTGGGATAGTTAAGCTGAGAACGGTGTCATCGGCACTGGCCATGTTGGTGGAGTACTCGAAACAGAGCAACAAGGCACACAGGTCTCGCATGGAGGCCCAGTTATTGGTGCTGTTCCGCAGAGCGACTCACGCGTGTGTGCTGCAGCTGAAACTCCACTATGGCCTGCTGCTGCTCGCACAGTCTGGTCAGCATGTGCAAGGTGTAGTTCCACCTTGTGGGCATGTCACATATGAGGCGGTGAGCGGGAAGGCCGAAGTTACGCTGCAGCGCTGACAGGCGAGCAGCAGCAGGGTTAGAACGCCAAAAGTGCGCACAGACGGCCCGCACTTTCTGCAGCAGCTCTGACATATTGGGATAATTTCTAAGGAACCTCTGCACCACCAAATTCAGCACATGCACCAGGCAAGGGATGTGTGTCAAACCAGCTAGGCCCAGAGCTGCTACGAGATTTTGCTCGTTATCACACACCACCAGGCCGGGCTTGAGGCTCAATGGCACCAACCACTCATCGGTCTGCTGTTAAATGCCCCTCCACAACTCCTGTGCGGTGTGGGTTTTTTCCCCCCAAACAGGCAAGTTTTAAAACTGCCTGCTGTCGTTTACCCATGGCTGTGCTGAAGTTGGTGGTGAATGTGTTACGCTGACCGGATGAGGAGGCAGTAGAAGATGAGGAAGCGGAGTAGGAGGAGTTAGGAACAGGAGGCAAACTGAAGCGCTCTGCAATCCTCGGTGGTGGAAGGACATGCGCTAAACTGCTATCCGCCTCAGGCCCAGCCGCCACTGCATTTACCCAGTGTGCTTTTAGGGAGATATAACGTCCCTGACCGTGCTTACTGGGCCACGTATCCATAGTTAGGTGGACCTTGCCACAGATGGCGTTGCGCAGTGCACACCTGATTTTGTCACCCACTTGGTTGTGCAGGTAAGGGATGGCTTGCCTGGAAAAGTAGTGGAGGCTGGGCACGACGTACTGTGGGACAGCCACCGCCATAAGGCTTTTAAAACTCTGCGTCTCCACCAGAAGGAATGACAGCATTTCAAAGGCCAGGAATTCTGAAATGCTGGCATTCAGGGCCAGGGATCGCGGGTGGGTAGGGAGGTACTTCCTCTTCCTCTCCAGTGTTTGGGAGATCGAAAGCTGAACACTTCCACGGGACATTGTGGAGATGGTTGTTGGTGACCCAAGTGGTGGTGTTGCTGGCAGATCCTCTGTTTGCGGGGTGGCAGGTGCCACTGTCACTACAGATGTGGATGAAGAGGCCGGGACTGATGCAGAAGCGTGCAAACCACTCATGATCTGTCATCAGCACATCGTCTGAAGAACTGCCACGCTAGAGAACTCCTTTGAGCTGGCTTTGGTGTGCTCGGTCCCTTGCTGCGTTGGCCAGTAACAGGCGTAGTGTCTAGGGCACGGCCACTCCACTTTTGCACCCTGCTCCCTCTTCTGCTGTGCTGGTGACTCTGTGTGACCACCGCCTCATTCCTTAGAAGTTGGCACCTGTGATTCGTCATCATCCGAGACGTGCTGCGATGGTCCTCCCATGTACTCCTCTTGAGTCACAAGTGGTTGGGCATCGGTGCACTCAATCTCTTCCACTTTTGGGGCAGGGCTAGGTGGATGGCCCTGGAAAACCATGCTAGCAGAGTCATCAAAAAGAAGAAGAGACTGCTGCATGACTTGGGGCTCAGACTGCTTGGCTGATTTGCAAGGGGGTGAGGTGAAAGATTGATGGACATCGGCTGCAGGTACCAAATCTGACCTTTAAGCAGTAGACTGGGTGGGAGACAATGTGAAGAAACTGGAGGCACTGTCAGCAAACCAATCTACTATCGCCTGTACTTGTTCTGCCCTCAACATTTGTAGAGGCACATTAGGCCCTGCCAAATACTGCTGCAGGTTCTGTCGCCTACTCACACCTGAGGAAGGTGTTTCACTTGTGCGTTTAGCTGGCACAGATTGACCATGTCCTCTCCTTGCAACAGGAGCTCCACCAGCAGCACCACGACCCAGGCCAAGTCCCTTATTTGACCTTCTCCTCATATTTCTCTAATTTAGGATCTTCCCCTAAATGGGTGTTTATTGAATAGCGGAATAGAACAACAGTATCCAACGGGTGTATCTCACAGTAACATATGCAGAATAGCCCGAAATTTAATTATTTTTCCCTAAATGGGTTTTTAATGAAAAGCCGAATAGAATAACAGTATCCAACGGGTGTATCTCACAGTAACATATGCAGACTAGCCTGCAATTAATTTTTTTTCCCTAAATGGGTTTTTATTGAAAAGCTGAATAGAACAAAAGTATCCAATGGGAGTATCTCACAGTAACATATGCAGACTAGGCCGCAATTTTTTTTTTTCCCTAAATGGGTTTTTATTGAAAAACGGAATAGAACAACAGTATCCAACGGGTGTATCTCACAGTAACATATGCAGGCTAGGCCGCAATTAAATTGTTTTTCCCTAAATGGGTTTTTATTGAAAAGCGGAATAGAACAACAGTATACAACGGGTGTATCTCACAGTAACATATGAATGAAATTTTTTTATTTTTCCCTTTAATTGGGGATTTTTGAAGAGCAGATTAGAACAGCAGTGTCTAAATGCTGTATGTCAGTGTCACAGTAAAGTATGAATGAAAAACTGAAAAATAATTGTCCCCTTAAATTGGTGCTTTTTGAATAGCAGATTAGAACAGCAGTGTCTAAATGCTGTATGTCAGTGTCACAGTAAAGTATGAATGACAAATTGAAAAATAATTTTCCCCCTTAAATTGGTGGTTTTTGCATAGCAGATTATAACAGCAGTGTCTAAACACTGTATGTCACAGTAAAATATGAAGGAAAAAAACGTTTTTTTTTAAAATCCAGATTAAGCAGACACATATGCACTGAGCTTGCATTACATGGCCACTACACGCCACACACCTAACAGACTGATACATTTTTTTCTTTTCTCACTCCTCCTCACTGGGCTCAGGTCAGGGCAAAAAGATTGTGCAGTGCACCCCCACACAATAAAATCGATGTAGATCGCTGTCTGATTAAAGATTCTTCCTATTCTTTCCCTGAAAGCAATCTCCAGCCTGCCCCTACAATAATCTCCTATCTCTCCCTCAGCAGCATCAGGAACCTCTCCCTACAGTAGTTAGAGCAGAGTGACGTGCGGCGCTATGTGACTCCAGCTTATATAGAGGCTGGGTCACATGCTGCACTGGCCAATCACAGCCATGCCATTAGCCATTTTCCCTCCCCGGTGCCATGTGACTCGTTAATGTTACAAGGTCTCAGGTGTGAAAAGGGAGCGGGTGTGTTAAATTTGGTGTTATCGCTCTAACGCTCTCATACTGGTCACTGGAAGTTCAACATGGGACTTCATGGTGAAGAACTCTCTGAGGATCTAAAAAAAAAAAAAGAATTGTTGCTCTAAATAAAGATAGCCTAGGCAAGAAGAAGATTGCCAAGACCCTGAAACTGAGCTGCAGCACGGTGGCCAAGACCATACAGCGGTTTAACAGGACAGGCCTCACCATGGTCGACCAAAGACATTGAGTGCACATGCTCAGCATTATATACAGAGGTTGTCTATGGGAAATAGATGTACGAATGCTGCCAGCATTGCTGCAGAGGTTGAAGGGGTGGGGGGTTAGCCTGTCAGTGCTCAGACCATACGCTGCACACTGCATCAAATTGGTCTGCATGGCTGTCATCCCAGAAGGAAGCCTCTTCTAAAGATGATGCACAAGGAAGCCCGCAAACAGTTTGCTGAAGACAAGCAGACTAAGGACATGGATTACCGGAAACCATGTCCTGTGGTCTGATGAGACCAAGATAAACGTATTTAGTTCAGATGGTGTCAAGCGTGTGTGGCAGCAAACAGGTGAGGAGTACAAAGACAATTGTGTCTTGCCTACGGTCAAGCTTTGTGGTGGGAGTGTCATGGTCTGGGGCTGCATTAATGCTGCTGGAACTGGAGAGCTACAGTTCATTAAGGGAACCATGAACGCCAACATGTACTGTGACATACTGAAGAAAAGCATGATCCCCTCCCTTCGGAAACTGGGCTGCAGGGCAGTATTCCAACATGATAACGACCCCAAACACACCTCCAAGACGAACACTGCCTTGCTAAAGAAGCTGAGGGTAAAGGTAGACTGGCCAAACATGTGTAGCAATATTTCCAGTCACTTCCAACACATTTAAGTTGTGAACCCAAGTGTGAGAACTAAGACAATGACCATTCCGGCATCTTGGTTTTGTTTTGTTTATTTTGTAATGGTGATGGGAGAAGGGAATGAGTGGGATACTCCTCTGGCTCAACTAGGTTCAACTGGGACACTGTACAGAAAAATGCCTGTCAGCACTGTCTTGATGCCAGCTGGATGCCAGCCAATGCTCCCTGGTCTTTAAGATACTGTTCTGCTGAACTGTGCTAGAACTTCGACTTTAACGCACTGGTTAACTCAGAAGATCCAGGACGGTAGGACATTTGACTCCTGACACTCTGTTTAGCTCAAAAGTCTTATGAACTTTTCCCTCCAGCCCTTCACTGACTGAGGTAGCTCCTTGTAACTGCTTGTGCTGCTGCAACTCTCAACTCTGCACTCTTCACACCGTACACTTAACTTTTCAGGGCCCATCCGCAGGCGCCCCCTTTACACTGCAGGGTCCTCTGACACGCACCCCCTCTGACACTTCAGGGTCCTCTGACTAGTCACCCCCTCTGACACTTCAGGGTCCTCTGACTAGTCACCCCCTCTGACACTTCAGGGTCCTCTAACTAGGCACCCCCTTTACTGCTAGCTAGCTCCTGGATCCCTTGGACCTTCACCGGAGTGGTCCCATCACAGCTAGGCAGACCCCCAGGGGCAATTCACAGTACTCACGACCTTGGAAGGCTTTCCTGGAACTGAACCCCTCTTTCTCCGCTGGTCCTCAGCACACTAGATCCCTTCTGCCACTCAGCTCAGGTCTCTCTCTGTGCTCTCAGGCCAGCCGCCCAAGACACCCGATTCTTCTGACAGGAGGAGAGACAGCCATACTCTCCCTCCTGGGACTCTGCTTCCCACCAAAGATGCTGCCTCATGCGTTCCCTTCAAACATATACCCACTCCCAGAAACCTGGGGTAGATAGAGGCCTGAGTGTGTCTCTGATTGGGTTTCCTCCACTGCCCTAGGAGAATCCGCTCATGGAGCCAGTGGGGAGACTCCCCCTACACACCTGGGCGACATGAAAGCCCAGCTGAAATCATGGCCCTGCTGTTAGGCAACCAAGGCCCCCTATACTTTATCTAACACCTACCTTGTAGGGTGCTACACACATCTCCAAACCAAAACCCTATTGAACATCTGTGGGGCATCCTTAAACAGAAGGCAGAGGAGTGCAAGGTCTCTAACATCCACCAGCTCCTTGATGTCATCATAGAGGAGTGGAAAATGACTCCAGTGGCAACCTGTGAAGCTCTGGTGAACTCCATGCCCAAGAGGGTTAAGGCATTGCTGGAAAATAATGGTGGCCACACAAAATATTGACACTTTCGGCCCAATTTGGACATTTTAACTTAGGGGTGTACTCACTTTTGTTGCCAGCAGTTTAGACATTAATGGCTGTGTGTTGAGTATTTTTGAGGGGACAGCAAAATTGTACTGTTATACACAAGTTGTATACTCACTTCTTTACATTGTAGCAAAGTGTCATTTCCTCAGTGTTGTCACATGAAAATATATAATAAAATATTTACAAAAATGTGAGGGGTGTACTCACTTTTGTGAGATACTGTGTGTATATATATATATATATAGCAAGTGTCAAAAATGGGGAATCCATTACACAGAAAGGGGGGAGATCTTTATTTAAAAAAAAGACACATGTTCTGGTGTCAACTGTCAAACTTGAGATTTTACTCACACAGGAGAAATGTCCTCACTTTCTGTTATGTCTACTAGACAGGAAGTGAAGAGAGATCTCCTAAATGGGGCACTTAAGACAAAAAAAATTACACGGTTCTGACCATTTATTTCTGTATTCAAAATAGAAAAACCTTTTGTCTTTAGATATACTTTAAATTTATTGAGTTATTTATATACATTTTATTGCTGTAGTAGTAAAAAAAAAATCTAGTGCTACAGGGGAATATGCCTTTCTTTGTCAGCCATAGGAATGTCCCTTGTGCTCCTGTCTGTTTTAGATTTTAGGTAAAAAGCTCCTTAAGTGGGTCAAGTGCAAGATAGAGGAGTGGCAAGCAATCAAACAGAAGAGATTGATACTGCAAATGTGTTGACATCTGAGATATTTTGCATTACATCATTCAGCATTATATGACCCTTCCTGGCATCCTTCCCATAATAGTTTTTTTTAGCCTCACTTGATGACAGTTCTCTCTATTTCATCTTATGGGAAAAGGTAGGCTGGGACAAGAGAGTGTAATGTTGTGAACTTGTCTGGATGAAGTAAATTAGAGGTCACTCTATATTGAAACTTCGCATTACAATTCCTGTGTAACTATGGCGAGAAATAAAAAAAAAAAAAAAAAACAAGTTAATTACATTTCTAAAATCCGAGCAATAAAACACCAGACTTAACCAACATAAGGTTCACAGTTGAAAATGACAAGTGTAAAAGAAAACCATCCCATGATCCTTTGACCATAACTATTAATCTCTTTTGTCACTCCTCTACACAAGTGTATGAAAATTCATCTTACAATCAGACTTCTAAAATGAAGGGCAAATATGTGTGAAGGCAGGGTCCCCTGGATCCTAAGATATGCACTATATTGTCAAAAGTATTGGGGCACCTTCCTTCACATGCACATGAACTTCAATGGCATTCCAGTCTTAGTCTGTAGGGTTCAATATAGAGTTGGCCCACCCTTTTCAGGTATAACAGCTTCAACTCTTCTGGGAAGGCTGTCCACAAGGTCCATAAAGACATAGACGAGCGACTTTCGGGTGGAAGAACTTGACTGGCCTGCACATAGTCCTGATCTCAACCCAATAGAACACCTTTGGGATGAATTAGTTGAATAGATACCGCTCCAGGTATCCTTTCTCCAATATACACCTCCGCCCTGCAAGTGTGGGTGCTGACTCTGCCTTGTGTAGCAAGTAAAGCAAAAAAGTCCTCCAGATGCAACACCTTTATTGAATATAAAAAACTCATACAGCAACGTGGAGATCAAGTACAGCAGGAATAACAGCTGATGCATTTCACGCCATAGTCTGGTACTTAACCGGTTGCCGACTGCTCACAGTATATTTACTGCGGCAGTCAGCCCTGGCCAGGCAGAGTGACGTAGGTCTACGTCGCTCGCCTGTCACTCCTTCTAGAGCCAATAGCGGGCGAGCGCGAGCCCGCCGAGGCGCGCGCCCGCCTCGGCTCGTTCACAGAGGAGTGCGGGGCGTGTGACCAGCGGACCCGATGTCCGCCGGTCACACTACGATCGCCGGTACAGCGGGAGAAAGACAGAGCGGCTTATGTAAACAAGCCACCTGTCATTCTCCCCTGTGTAAAAATGAAGATCAGACGGTTCTACTATGTAGAACCGTTGATCTTTGTTTTTACACTAGGAGACCTGTCCCCCTACAGTTAGAATCATGCCCCTAGGACACACTTAACCCCTCCCTGTCCAATACAGTTAACCCCTTCCCTGCCAGTGTAATTTTTGCAGTAACAGTGCATCTATATAGCACTGGTTACTGCAGTAATGTCACTGGTACCCCCAAAGTGTCAAAAATGTCAGTCAAGGGTCCGATCTGTCCACCGCAATGTCTCAGTACCGCAAAAAAAATCGCAGATCGCCGCCATTACTCGTTTAAAAAAAAAACACCAAAAATGACAAAAATCTTTCCCTTTGTTAGTAAACGCGATAACTTTTGCGCAAACCAATCAAAATACGCTTTTTGCGATTTTTTTTTACCAAACATATGTAGGGTAAAACAATTTGGCCGAAAATGTTAAAAAATTTTGATTTTTACATTTTTTTGGGGGGAATTTCATATAAAAAAAGTGAAAAATATTGTTATTTTTGCAAAAATTACGCTCTTTTTTTGTTTATAGCGCATGATCAAAAAATCGCACAGGTGATCAAATACCATCAAAAGAAAGCTCTGTTTGTGGGAAAAAAGGACGTGAAATTCTATTAGGTACAGCGTCGCACGACCGTGTAATTGTCCGTCAAAGTCACGCAGTAAAAAATCGCAAAAAACCCCCTGGTCAGGAAGGGGGTAAAATCTTCCGGGGCTTAAGTGGTTAATCATAGCTGAATTTGGGATGAATTAGAGTGGAGTCTGCGAGCCAGGCCTTCTCGTCCACATGAGTGCCTGACCTCAAAAATGCACTCCTGGAAGAATGGTCAAACATTCCCATAGACACACTTCTAAACCTTGTGGACAGTCTTCCCAGAATAGTGGAAGCTGTGTTAGCTGCAAAGAGTGGGCCAACTCAATACTTTGAAATTTAATTTAATCTTTAAATCTGCTGGCTGTGTTAATCACTTTAATATGGGGCACTTTCACTCCCTTCCCGCCCAGGCCAATTTTCAGCTTTCAGAGCTGTCGCACTTTGAATGACAATCGCAAGGTCATGCAAAACTGTAGCCAAATTACATTTTTGTCATTTTCTTTTAGACAGATAGAGCTTTCTTTTGGTGATATTTATTACCACTGGGTTTTTTATTTTTTGCTAAACAAACAAAAAAAGTTTTTCCTAGTTTCTGTTATAAACTTTTGCAAATAAGTAATTTTTCTTCTGCACTGATGGGCACTGATAAGCTACACTGATGGGCACTAATAAGATGGCACTGATGAAGCTGCACTAATGAGGCGGCACTGATGAGCACTGATAGGTGGCACTGATGGGCACTGATAAGCGGTATCCATGGGCACTGATGGGGCTGCACTGATAATCAGGGCACTAATAATCAGTGCCTTGGTTATTAGTGTAAATGTGCCCTGTCAGCCTTGCCATATATCAGCTCTCCTTTCCTCACACAGACAGCGTGTAAGGAAAGGAATGATAAAACTGACATGTTTGTTTACATGTGATCAGCTATGATTGGACACAGCTGGACATAGTGGTTACAGAGCGCGCCCCAGGGGGTGCATGGGAAGCGTGTTCTGGGAGGACGTCCATGGGTGCCGTCTCAGAACTAGAGAGCCACACTGTAGCCATCTTTCAGCTAAGGCACGGTGTTGAAGTGGTTAATGTTGCACAGTATTGAAGTGGCTATTGTTTTTTGTTTTTTCCCTTTCCTTTTACCTGATCATCCAGCCAGTAAGGGTCAGCATACACATAACAATCTGGCTGTACAATCTTTGTAAATTTAATTTAGATTTACCAAAACTAGGCAATTTAGGAACCTACCTAATTTATTCAATCACTTTGTATCCAGTCAGAGAGAACTCTGCACTGCATAGTTTTTGGTAGATCTAAAGAAGAGCATACAATCAGAGTGCAACATGTGTGGTGAGCTTTAATCAGATATTTTTAAACGTCCCTTAACACACAATGCTCTCCAGCAAAAGTGGCAGTGGCAGTTAGAGGAATGAGGCAAATCATTTACCACTGACAGGGGTTATGGTAAGTTTTTTTTAATTAATGTCAAATCTTTTTTCCAAACAGTAATACAATCTGTTGCTGTAACTAAGACATAGCTCACCTTTACCAGCAACAAAAAAATTGCCTATGCAGGTAAGGGGTGTTTGTAGATAAAGAAAAAAACAAACTGCGCAGTTTTGCCCTTGCTTTAGCTGTAGGACATTTATCTACCTCCTGAAGCCTGACAATGTGAGTAGTGTGGTAGTGATTAGGGACACTAAGTGGTGTGGTGGTGATTGGGGACACTGCGCATGGTATGGTGGTGATCAGGGACACTGTAACTGGTATGGCAGTAATCAGGGACGCTGGTGTGGCACTGATTAGGGGCACTTTGACTGGTGTGGTGGTGATTAGGGACACTGTGAATGGTGTGGCAGTGATTAGGGGCACTGTGACTGGTGTGGTGGTGATTACGGACACTGTGAATGGTGTGGCAGTGATCAGGGACACTGGTGTGGCAGTGATTAGGGACACTGTGACTGGTGTGGCAGTTATTAGAGACACTGTGACTGGTGTGGCAGTGATTAGGGACACTGTGACTGGTATGGCAGTAATCAGGGGCACTGGTGTGGCAGTGATTAGGGGCACTGTGACTGGTGTGGTGGTGATTAGGGACACTGTGAATAGTGTGGCAGTGATTAGGGACACTGTGACTGGTGTGGCGGTGATTAGAGACACTGTGACTGGTGTGACAGTGATCAGGGACACTGGTGTGGCAGTGATTAGGGACACTGTGACCGGTGTGGCAGTTATTAGAGACACTGTGACTGGTGTGGTAGTGATTAGGGACACTGTGAATGGTGTGGAAGTGATAAGGGACACTTTGACTGGTGTGGCAGTTATTAGGGACACTGTGACTGGTGTAGCAGTGATTAGGGACACTGTGAATGGCGTGGCAGTGATTAGGGACACTGTAAATGGTGTGGCAGTTATAAGGGGCACTGTGAATAGTGTGGCAGTGATTAGGGACACTGTGACTGGTGTGGCAGTGATTAGGGGCCCGGTGAATGGTGTGGCAGTGATTAGGGCCATTGTGACTGGTGTGGCAGTGATAAGGGACACTGTGACTGGTGTGGCAGTGAATAGGGACACTGTGAATTGTATGGCAGTGATTAGGGACACTGTGAATGGTGTGGCAGTGATTAGGGACACTGTGAATGGTGTGGCAGTGATTAGGGACACTGTCACTGGTGTGGCAGTTATTAGGGACCTTTTGACTGGTGTGGCGGTGATTAAGGACACTGTGAATGGTGTGGCAGTGATAAGGGACACTTTGACTGGTGTGGCAGTTATTAGGGACACTGTGACTGGTGTAGCAGTGATTAGGGACACTGTGAATGGCGTGGCAGTGATTAGGGACACTGTAAATGGTGTGGCAGTTATAAGGGGCACTGTGAATAGTGTGGCAGTGATTAGGGACACTGTGACTGGTGTGGCAGTGATTAGGGGCCCGGTGAATGGTGTGGCAGTGATTAGGGCCACGGTGACTGGTGTGGCAGTGATAAGGGACACTGTGACTGGTGTGGCAGTGAATAGGGACACTGTGAATGGTATGGCAGTGATTAGGGACACTGTGAATGGTGTGGCAGTGATTAGGGACACTGTGAATGGTGTGGCAGTGATTAGGGACACTGTCACTGGTGTGGCAGTTATTAGGGACATTTTGACTGGTGTGGCGGTGATTAAGGACACTGTGAATGGTGTGGCAGTGATTAGGGACACTGTGACTCATGTGGCAGTGATTAGGGACAATGTGAATAGTGTGGCAGTTATAAGGGACACTGTGAATGGTGTGGCAGTTATTAGGGACACTGTGACTGGTGTGGCAGTGATTTGGGACACTGTGAATGGTGTGGCAGTAATTAGGGACACTGTGACTCATGTGGCAGTGATTAGGGACACCGTGACTGGTGTGGCAGTGATTAGGGACACTGTGAATGGTATGGCAGTGGTTAGGGACACTGTGAATGGTGTGGCAGTGATTACATACACTGTGAATGGTGTGGCAGTGATTAGGGACACTGTGAGAGATGTGGTGGTGATCAGGTACACTATGACTGGTACGGCAGTGATTAGGAACACTGAATGGTGTGGTGGAGATTAGAGACACTGTGATTGGTGCGGATGTGATTGGAAACACTGCGGTGACTATTAGCACTGGTCTAGTGACATTGTACTTCTTTGGAGGTCATCAGAGATAATGGTTGGCAGCATTGACATATAGTAATATCAGAGCAGCCAGCCATTGTATGTGATCACCGCCACAGCATTACAATGTCACTGTTCTTGCTCTGGTGACAGTATGTAAAAAAAATAAAAATTTGTGTTAGGTTTTTTTTGCAATTTTTTTTACATGGAGTCACCATAGTGATTTTTCCTGGATAAATAACGCGGCTGCCACAAATCATACACCCACATGCTTTAGTTCTGGGGGAAGCCTACTCCTAGGGAGTTTCAAACAGCTCCCCCTGCAAGTGATGATGTCTCATAGAGTAAAAAAAGCTGTTTCCCACCACAGGAACAAGGTTAAAGAAAAAAAAACAAAAACAAAAAAACATTGCTAGGACATGTTCTAGAAGAGGAGAGGGTGGGTTTGGAAAGTAAAATAGAGTACTTATTGGACATACACTTTAGGTACCCACAATCTGAATTAGACAGAGAGAGAGAGAGAGAGAGAGAGAGAGAGAGAGAAGATTGGCTTTCTGAGGCATTCATAGTGATCCTAGCCAAATACACTTACAGGAGGATCAGGAGTGAGGACCCATTGTCCAATAACAGCTTCTGCATAGATGCATGGCCGGGCTTTGTAAATCTCAGGAATAGCTAGACAAAAATATGGGTAAGCAGGCAGAGTTGTATAAAGTACTCAAAACCCATACTTGAGTAAAAGTACAAGTGCTCGATCAAAAAGTGACTTGAGTAGAAGTACTAAAGTATTCAACATTTTTTGTACTTAAGTATTGCAAGTAGTTTTTTAAAAAAATTTGCTACTCAAGTACTGAAAGTAAAAGTACCAGTAGTTTTGAATAAGAAATTGCTACTCAAGTACTGAAAGTAAAAGTACAAGTACTGTGTTATGTAGTTAATAAAGAAAGAAGTCAAAAGTTTGAACGACATATTGTTTTTTATTATTTCAAATGCAGCTTTTATTTATACATACAGTAGCATTTATTTTCGTATGCGCTGATAATACGCATGTTTTGAGCTTCATGAAACCTGCCATCTACTGTTCTGGCAGTGGTAATTTTTATAATAGTAACGAGTAACTATGCAGCACAAAAAAAAAATATTGGAGTAGAAGTATTGAAATCATTGAAAAAATGTAGTGAAGTAAAAGTGGAAGTAGGAGAAAACAATTCTACTCTAGGAAAGTACAGATACCGCCTTTCGGTACTTAAGTACAGTAGTGAAGTAGTTCTACTTAGTTATTATACATCTCTGTAAGCAGGTCACATACTGTGAGTAATGCTTTAACAAAAACCTATGCTGTCATACTCACCTGTTCCATGCTTCTCCTCCGTGACCGGCCATGCATACTAACTTGGTTCCAGTGATCCCTTGTGATTCTATGTACAATGGTTTGGTTCTAGTGTCTGTCATGCATCCCTGACAGCCTTTAGACTGAACTCTTGGAGACTCTTTCCACATACCTATGCTGTCCCAGACTCTGCACTGCTCTTGATGATCTTAGGACTAATGACTGATTGAGCATAGGGGAGAAGATGCTGCCAGGACAAGTCTAGCAGCACAGAAGAGCGGAGGATCAGGTAACTAAATGTACCCTAGAACTAAACAAGCAATTAATCCTTACAGTGTGGGCACAGCCCCACTACAAGGGATCATTTTCCAGTTTTAAAGGGTTGGCTTTTAAAAGTGCCACAAAATTGCAAAATTTCTAAAAGAATTCCTTATAATCATTTGAGTTTTCTTAGTTTTTTCTCTGTTTTTGTTTATATTATTGCACTATGCCAGTACAATGAGAGATATAAAAATTCAACAATTTAAAGCTTAACTCCAGCCAAACATTTTAATTAATTATGAATAGAGTGGGAAAACATTAAAGCAGAACTTCTACAAACCACGTAGAATCTGATATTTGATTAATTTTGAAAATGAACCCATTGCACCTCTCACTTAATGTCTTATATTCCCTCATCTTAATTTCATGTATGCATGTTTGTGAATATGTGGGTATTTTTGCGTGCAGGTATGTGTAAACACATGTATAAGTATGTTATGTATGATGTTTTACAGTTGTTAGGTTCATGATTTTATTAGTCACAAATATGTTTACATTATTTTAGGTTTTATTATAGCCCTAATGAAGGGGGGTTCCTTTAACCCCAGAAATGCATTGGCTATCTTTTACCATAACATCAATAAATTAATTTGGACTCTTATCTTTTGGTCTGATGCTCCTTCTTTATATGGAGACATAGTAAACATGTTGGGATTCGAAGACTGACGAAGAGGTGGTTCGGATGAGCACAACACTGGACCCCTGGATAGGTGAGTGTCCTTTAAATGTTTTTATCCAAAAGGCTGAATAACTGCTTTATTACCTCTATTGGGCATTTATTGCCATCTGTGTTCCTATAGAGCAGGGATTCCCAAACTACGGCCCTCCAGTTGTTCAGGAACTACAATTCCAATCATGCCTAGTCATGTATGGGACTGTCAGAGTTTTACAATGCCTCATGGGATGTGTAGTTCTGCAACAGCTGCAGAGCCGTAGTTTGGGAATCCCTGCTATAGAGGAAAGTTCCTGTCACTTCCTGTCAGGACAGGAAGTGATGTGAGATCACTTATAAAGGGTCCCAGTCCCAGACAAAGACAGAAACAGATTTGCAGGATGATGAGTAAGGGTTACTTCTGGCCTGGCTGTCTGGGCCTCTCTATTCAGTGACAATGGCCTAATGCTGTCAGGGATACCACATGTAGGCATCCAGCAAGGGTGATAAGATCAGTTGGCTGCACTAAGGAATTCAGACGGATAAGGTGTAAATAAGTTTAATAAGCAAAAAGACAAACTCCAATACCAATCCCAGTAACCAAAATCTAAACGTAACAGTGCAAAACTCCAAAAGTGACCTAACTAACTATATACAAAAGGAGGGAGCAAACAAAAGAGAGGCAGGACAGGGACAGGAGACAAGAGAAGCAGGAAGCTAGGTACAGGAAGCAGGGTACAAGGAACAGTACACAGGATCAGACTGAGACAGGGACATAGCTTGAAGGTAAAATACTGAAGCCCTGAACCTCAGTGAAGGGTGGGCTTATATTCCCTCAGCATTACACATCAGGTGCAGCCTAATTAAATGTACAGTCCAGCTGCTGGGAGACACCTGAACTGCACCCTTCAGTTCCAGGAACAACAGTGCTATCAGCAGGTAACCTACGTAATGACACCAATCCTGACAGTTTGCCCCCTTGAGAAGCAGTCTCTGGACACTCCATTCTGATTTTACCCCAAAAGGTCTCCCCTCTGTGAACTTTCTTGCACTCTCCAGGCCAGAGTCATTTAATGTGCTGGAAGGCGTGCCACCAGAGTCTAGTAATTGGTTGCACACCCCAACCGCCAGGGTCTGGAAGCTGTCTGGGTACCCCACAGGTCGAATTCCTGAAGAGGCATAACATCAGAAATGTACATGCTTTCGATGCAGCACATGTCCCAATGCTGGGACTGAGGACTAGCTGGACATCAGGCAGGTAAGCTGGGTATCAGGCAGGGAAGAGTCTGCAGCAAGCTGGGCATCAGGCAGGGAAGCGCCAGTGGCAAGCTGGGCATCAGGCAGGGAAGCGCCAGCGGCAAGCTAGGCAGCAGGCAGAGGACCATCAGGCTGGGTGTCAGGACCTGGACTTGAACCTGGGACCCCCACTGTGTCTGGCAATGACTCTACTTGCTAAGCCACCTGGAATGCTGGACAGTTCACTGGACAGTTCACTGGACAGTTCACTGAACAAATCCCTGAATGATCCTGCTGTGAATCCTAATTGCCTTGAACCTTGAACCCTTTGTTACTACCGTGAACTTTCTGATTTAAGCCATGTCTCTGCACTTCCTGTTTGCCAGAATATCGTGCCTTCTCCAGCCTATATCTCACTTGTCTTTCCTGCTGCCGTCCGTATCTTCGCTACCATTCGTTATCAATATTTGGCTTGTTCTTCGACTATGCTTCTGCTTAATCCCAACCTGCAACTACTCGTTACCGACATTTGGCTTGTTCCTAGACTACGCTTCTGCTTGATCCCTACCTGCTATATCTGTTACTGGACTTCCTGATTTAAGCCATGTCTCTGCGCGTCCTGTTTGCCAGAATATTGTGCCTTCTCCAGCCTATATCTCACTTGTCTCTCCTGCTGCCGTCCACATCTTCGCTACCATTTGTTATCGACATTTGGCTTGTTCCTCGACTATGCTTCTGCTTAATTCCAACCTGCAACTACTCATTACCGACATTCGGCTTGTTCCTAGACTACGCTTCTGCTTGATCCCCACTTGCTATATCTGCTACTGGACCCTGGCTTGCTCACCTCCTGGCGGGGCGATCCTGAGGACGGCGACCTGATGCTAACACGCAGCAAAATGCATCTCCACCATCAGGAGCTCTGGTGAACAACGGTTAATACTTCGATTCCACACAGTACTTAGATTGCCTTGGTAAACAGGAGAGTTAGCCAGATGGATGCATTCCAACAATTGCTCGCTAGTGGGCACTTTCTAGATTTGGCAGCAATATTCCCTGTCTTCTGTTACAAGCAGTGAAAATGGAAAAAAGTCCTCTGACTGCATCTTGCATCAATAGCAAATGCTGAGACCAGAAAATGCATAATTCCCAGGTGCAACCGATCTGATCATTAGAGGCTTCAGTATTATGTTAGGGATACCACATGCAGGCATCCAATAAGGGTGATCAGATCAGTTAGCTGCACCCAGACGGATAAGGATTATTTATGCTAAATGACACACTCCAATACCAACACGAGTAAACAAAATATAAATGTAACAATGCAAAACCCCAAAAGTGACAGAACTAACTATATAAAAAAAGGAAGGAGCAACCAAGATCAAGACACGACAGGAACAGGAGCCAAGGGAAGCAGGAAGCCAGGTACAAGAAGCAGAATACAGGGAACAGGACACAGGATCAGACTGAGACAGACACCTGCCTACCAGACACCTACTGGTAGGCACCGGAACTGCACCCTTCAGTTCCAGGAACAACTGATCCTGACACCTGCCTTGTATGAGCAACACAAAGGCATGACATGAAGAATAATCTTCCCAGTGGGGTCAAAGAGAAAATAAAAACCTGAAAGAAATGTAAAATCTTTCCCATTATATCCAAACAAAAACTACATTTTTGGCTATAGTTAAGCTTTAATTGAATGTAAAAGGAAATTCTTTTTTTGTCATTATGCTGATGTAAAATTACATTTGTTGTAAGTTACTTCATTCTCGCATAAGCAAAGTGACTAGTGTGACTAAAGGGCTTATTCCTACAAGGTGAACAAGTTTGGCTTGAAGCATGTAATTTACCCCAAACTGTCCAGCATTAGCCCCTAGCCATTTCTTTCCACTCAGTTACTTCGGAATAAATCGTGCTATGCCTTTGAAGAAAGATAACAAAAAATGTGCTTTCAATTTGCTAAAAGCTGTTTCCCATTTTCATACAATCCCAGCCTGCCTAGAGTGTTTGAAATAATATGAAATAAGATAAGACATTATAATTTTAGGCTTAAACTTGTCTGCAGTCACCTAAGACTTCATCCATCTAAAAAATATACAGCTCAGGGGCAAAAGGTTACACATCACATAAGTCAAACTATTTTTGAAATAGAATGGACACTTCATAAGTGAGCACAGTCATTCTGGCAGGAAAAATGCCAGAGGTTTATAATGGGATCACAATTGTCTATGTGATTTTCTACACTTCTGTGCCTATGATTATGAATATTGCTAAATGTTATAAACTATGGTCCGCTTGAATTATAGAAAGGCAAGTGTAGCTATATTCCAAAAATACAGTTGATTGCTACTTTTTTATTTGCACTAACAGTGATATTTTCAGGACAAGGTTTTGGGGATCTACCTTGTACTTCTCAAAATTTTGTGTAAATGGGTGGGCTTTGGCGGAGGATTTCATGACCAGGAGTTATTGAAGCTTGATTGCCCAGACCACATTTAACATTATCAGTAATGCAATGATTAGCTTGACTCTCAGGCCAGCCATACATGGTTCTAATCTCGGTTGGTTCGAACCAATAATGGGCAGGCTGAATGTACCAAGTTGATCTATCGATCAACTTGGGTACAACCAGCCTGCCGGATTCTCTTGTGATTTTCGCTAGCAGCTGCTATAGCTGCTAGCAATAATCACTGTCTTCCCTTTACCCTGCTAGGAGCAGACAATGTCTCAGCAGGAGGAATTCCCCTGTCAGCACTGTCTGTACTGGTGGGGGAATTATGCAAAATAATTTCCTGCAACCTATGGAAATTTGCATTGTGTATGGCCTGTCTTACTCTTTGACTTGTTTGTCGGTGGAGAAGTTGCATGAATAATTTTCTGATATGGAATTCTGGAATTCCTCCCCTTAAGCTTTGCGTCCTGAGGCAGGATGAAAAGTTGGTCATAGAAGAAAGATAAGGGGGAAATCTATTTTTGGCTCCTATTAGATATCAACTGAGATATCAATATGACAAGAGTGCTTTTGCAAGGATGCCCAAAATCTGATTTGTAGCTTTGTACAGACTTCTGAGCCCATCACACAAGGAAATTAAATTTCAGGGGGGTGTGCTGTACACCATCTATGCATGTTTTTTTTTTTGCAATATATTTGTCCCACGAAGGTGGAGTTACCCTTTATGCTTTCACGTGATAGTCACAGAGATCACCCTACTTCCACATTATTTACTACACTGTATATATTATTATTATTATTATTTTTTTTACATTAAAACAAAAGCCCATTATATTTTAAATAAATAGGACTGTCTTCATGTAACTTTCACAAACTTCCGCTTCACAAAGAAAAAGGTTATCCTTAACCACTGAAGGCCACAGAGAAGACATGAGAGGGACTACATGAGACTTATTTCACACATTTGTTTTAAGGGGAAGTAAAACAAGAAATCTAAAGATGGCCATACACTAGAAAAATTTAGTAACATTTTTTTGTTTGTTTTAAGAACGTTTATTTGATTTTCTACCACTTAGTGGAGTAAAATTAGCATTTGTTTTTGACCGCAGTGACAACCGCAGAATGGAAACATTTTTTGAGTGAATTTATAATAGTGAATGTAGTTTACATTCAGGACATTCCATAAATCTGAAAATCAAATGTTAAAGTGGAGTTCCACCCTAAAATTATACTTACCTCCATCTTCTCGCTCCGGGTCACCTGAAAAACAAATGGATAAACGCATTTTTTTTTTTTTTTACTTACCTCGTTTAGAAGAAAATATACTTACCTTACCATCCACTTCCTCCTTCCTCGGCTGCGGCCCGCGCCGTCACTTCCGCTTTGCAATGATTCCTGGGAGCTGAATGTCATCGCTCCCAGGAATCAATGCGCCTGCACCGGCCCCGGCGCATCATACCTTGCAAAACAGCTTCTGGGCATGCCCAGAAGCTGTGCAGGGATGACGCTGCGGCACCGGAAGTGACGGCGGGGCCGGTGCAGTGCATTGTGGGACCCAAGAAGACGGAAGAGGACACAGAAGAGGATCGCGCTGGCTTCAAGCTGCCCACACCTGAGATGGCAGCGCTGGACAATACATTTTCAAGGTAAGTATTTATTCTTGCAGGTAAGTGCAACCCGGGACAGATCAGAGGCTAGCCATTGTGGAATGCACTAGCCCTGACTGTCCCGGGGGTATTTTTATTAAAAAAAATGTTCACTGGGTGGAACTCCGCTTTAAAAGCAAATAATGTGGTTATAAAGGAAAACGTTTTTTTTTTTCCCGCCTGAATGGATCATCTGCAATAAGGTAAATAAAATGTCAATAGCCCCCCCATCCCAAACACTTACTTAAGCCCAATCTGGATCCAGAGCTGTGTCTGTCTGCAGCAGCTCTTCTCCTTCTCTCTCTGCTCACAGGAGACTCCGCCATTGGCTTCTGCTGCTGTCAGTCAAGTCCTGTGAGGAGGGAGCAGGAGGTGGTGCCGAGTCATGCTGTGTGTTTGTAGTTTCACACAGCCTGGCTTGGTATTGAGCCTGCATGAGTGCCCCCCCCCCCCCCATAGCAAATGGCTTGCTATGGGGGCTCTCAGAGAAGAGGAGAAGCCAAGATCACTGGCAGGGGACCCCAGAAGAGGAGCTTTAGGGCCACTCTATGCAAAACCATTGCAGAGAAGGTAAGTATGACATGTTTGCTATTTAGAAACAAAATAATACAATCGCTTTACATTTTGAAGTGCTGTTGAAAGAAATTTGTAAAGTCATCAGATGTACTGAGAATTTTCACACAAATGTTTAAACTGAGAAGTGAACCCCATTGAAGTAAATTTATTTTGTTAATTATTTATTTCAGGCTTTTATATAGCGTTGTCAATTTACACAGCGCTTTGCATATACAGTATCTCACAAAAGTAAGTACCCCCCTTACATTTTTGTAAATATTTTATTATATCTTTTCATGTGACAACACTGAAGAAATTACACGTTGCTACAATATAAAGTAGTGAGTGTACAGCTTGTATAACAGTGTAAATTTGCTGTCCCCTCAAAAAAACTCAACACACAGCCATTAATGTCTAAACCGCTGGCAACAAAAGTGAGTAAACCACTAAGTGAATTTGTCCAAATTGGGCCCAATCAACCATTTTCCCTCCTCTGTGTCATGTGACTCATTAGTGTTACAAGGTCTCAGGTGTGAATGGGGAGCAGATGTGGTAAGTTTGGTGTTATCACTCTCACTCTCTCATACTGGTTACTGGAAGTTCAACATGGCACGTCATGGCAAAGAAGTCTCTGAGGATCTGAAAAAAAGAACTGTTGCTCCACATAAAGATGGCCTAGGCTATAAGAAGATTGCCAAGACCCTGAAACTGAGCTGCAGCACTTAGCCAAGACCATACAGCAGTTTACAGGACAGGTTCCACTCAGAACAGGCCTCTCCATTGTCAACCAAAGATGTTGAGTGCACGTGCTCATATCCAGAGGTTGAGTTATTTTGAGGGGACAGCCAATTTACACTGTTATAAAAGCTGTACACTCACTGCTTTACATTGTAGCAAAGTGTCATTTCTTCAGTGTTGTCACATGAAAAGATATAAAAAAATATTTACAAAAATGTGAGGGATGTACTCACTTTTGTGAGATACTGTACATTGTACATTCATATCAGTCCCTACCCTCAAGGAGCTTACATGCTAAGGTCCCTAACTCACATTCATACATACACATACTAGGGCCAATTTGGACAGGAACCAATTAACCTACCAGCATGTCTTTGGAATGAGGGAGAACCTGAACAATGAACTCTGACCATTGTCAAGGCTAGAAAGCTATAGTAAAAAAGGCATGGGGAGCTGGCCACTGCCATGGGGTACTAATGAAAATGTTCTAACATACTGTACAATGAATGTCCTTTAAATAACATGCTTGGGGGATGCCTTAAGGCTGTACATGGTGTAACAGAACAGTATCATTTTCATGGACAGTTTCTGCAGTAGCGTAAACTGGCAACCCATATTTAGTAAAATTGATTCTTCCAAATTGACTTACATACAGAAGCAGCACCCCAGTCTGATTCATTTCAGTTTAAGTGTATTAGGCAGCTTACACACAATACTCCTGTTAGAGCATCTACGTTTTCTGGCGTAATTGTAATGCGCGCATTTTCGCACTTATGCGCTCGTGCAAATGCGCGTAAATGCGCGTAATTGCGCGTAAATTTTTTCAAGGTGTATGCCTATTTACTTTTACATTTACTAATTTACCTTGTACTCATTCCTTCAGGAGGGGCAGATATCTGCTCAACCTCTAATTGTAAGGGGGTTTCTGGATTCTACTATAACTCTCCACACTTAAAAAATATAAAAGAGTAAATCCCCCAAAATAAATAATAACCATAAAATACTACACCCCTATGAAATAAATCCCATTTTATAGGGAACCCTTGCAGCAAAAAAAAAAAAAAGGTTTCTCTGGATTGGACAGCATGATAAAAGTGACCACTGTCCACTCAAATCATAAAATAATCAAATTACAAAATTCCCAAACATTAATCCATAAAAATGGCAGCAAAAGGGGTTGACTTTCCAGAGAGCTATCAATTGAAATAAAAATACAATTCCCTTTAGTCCCGGTTTACACATCTACGATGCGGGAACCCTGCAAATCCACTGCGGGTTCCCACATCACATTCAACTCACAAGACTGCCATATGCGAATCGCTGGGGGTGTCCATATAGAGTTAACGACACCCCGAGATCAGTTTGGATAGTGCAGTGCAAATTGTGTGAACACCCATGCGATCCGATTCTAGTGCAGACTCAAAAAAGGGTCCTGTGTGAGTTGTGTCCAAATCTGTATGGCTGAATTTGCATTGCACACACATCGCATGTGATTTGCAGAGCAGTGCACTCCGAATCACATGCGATGTCTGTCATCGCATATGTGTAAACCGGAACTTAAAGCTGTAGTAAACCCTGCCTGGTCACTTTTACCTACAGGTGAGCTTATAGTTTCATAGTTGGTAAGTTGAATAAAGACACTAGTAGGTCTACCATGTCTATTATGTGTGTTCATGTCGATAATCATTTCCCATATCCCTGTATATTGTGTTCACTAAGATGCACACCTAATAGTCTTTTAAAACTATCAATAATTCCTTCTGTCACCACCGATTGTGTAAGTGAGCTCCACATCCTTATCGCCCTAGCAGTGAAAAATCACCTATGCAGCTTAAGGTTAAACCACTTCTCAATGTGTGGCCTTGTGTCTTCTTACACTCCCTGAGACTGAATAGTTTCCTACCTACGCTGAGATCACCATTAAGATATTTGTAAATTGCTATCATATCTCCTTTTAAGAGTTCCTTCTCCAGGGAGAATTACTTTAGTGTTTGTAGTCATTCCTCGTAATTGAGGTCATCCAGCCCCCTTATAAATTGTGTTGCCCTTCTCTGGACTCTCTCTAGTTCCAGAACATCCTTCTTCAGGATTGGCAATCAGAACTGCATGAAATACTCCAGATATGGCTGTACCAGAGTTTTATAAAGTGGCAGGATTATCGTTTATCTCTGGAGTAAATTCCCTTTTTAACTCATGCTAATAGTCTGCTTGCTTTGCATGCTGCAGCTTGGCATTACCTGCTATTGCTCAGTTTGTCTTCTACTATAGTAAAGCTTACTTTAAATACTAATTGTGCATTGTTTAGGAGATATCACCATTTGTAGCAGCCAGTGACATCACTGGCACATGCGCACTGCACTGTTACGGGATCATGGTTTGCATACGCATGCGCAGTAGTGACATCGCGGCTCGGCCATTCAAATGGCTGGAGCCTGCAAACCAAGAAGGAAGACACAGGAGAGACCTCTTTTACAGTTAAGTCATTCAAGAAATTCTAGCTTTATGAAATACCCTAATTTCTTGTTTTAATGAGCCTAATCTCTGCCTATGTAGTTTCACAGCTTTTTCTATCCTTTCCCTGCAACAGTATTTGATACACTGACACTATGGCTGCTCTTAGCCCCCCTTTTATAGCGAGAGGGCTGGCACATAACAAATCCCCCTCTGAGCCAGCTGAACTAAGTTCAAAGGCCCCAGCAGTGTTCTGCCCACCAGACTTTTATTCAGAGTACTTGTGTTTATGTTGTTTAAAATAACATGTTGGGTTTTCTTGATTCACACAAGTTAGTTATATGCAGAGCGCGGGTGCCATCTACTGTTCTTTTTTGGTATAGCTTCAGTTGTTCTGCATAATTACATATTGTAAACTCACAGAATGTATTAAATAAAGTTGTTAGGAACTAGAGCATTCTGGGTAGAATTTCTACAGGAAGTGAATCAGCCACCATTTTGAGAAGATACAACAAGGCAGCAAGACATGTTTTCTCAATCTCTCACCATCACCGCTGAGAGAGCTTAAAAAGTGAGTTCTTGTTACCTCACCCTGTATTTTAGAACATTGTTTCTTTACTGTATGCAAGTTTGTACTGATTGATGTTTATTTGTATCAATTTGTAGTTTCACCTGGCTTGTTCTAATAAATTTGAGATCAAAGAAATATGGTATCTGATGTTTATGGAGCAGGGAGGTTTAGCTCTCTGTCCTAGAGACAGAACAAGCAGTGCATTTTGGTTAACTAGAATTTAGGTTCCCCAATATCTGCTATTTATTCTGCTACCATATGAATGGGTATTAAAAATAAAGACCGTTTCAGCTTATTAACTAACATACACTTTGCAAAATAAACATTCACTTTGATGAGAGAATAGCTTCTTCTCCTTTTAGTAAATTAACCCCAATACCTATGAACACAGGCAATTTTGAATTAGTGGGCTATGCACCCCAGTATGGAACAAATGTAATAAATGATTCAGTACATCTGTTTAGCTTCTGTCCTTTAAGATCTCTCACCCCTTTTCTTGAGATTTTATTTAATAAATTATATTTTTTCATACCCACGATTTTAACTTTTGTGGACTTTAATCTCGATGACACTGCATCAGGGACGTATCGTGAAATCAGTGGGCCCATGTGCGAGGTCAAAAGTGGACCCTAGGCATTGAGGAAGATTAAAAGTGGGCGTGGTTTAAATAGCACTGATATATCAGGCGTGGCTTAAAGAGCGTGGTTAAATCTGTGTGCTTAAAAAATCTTAAGTGTATTTAGGAAGCAGTTCATTGCTGGCTATGGAATGCTTATTTCACAGATTTCTTTTTTATGTCTTTTTTTCTTAAATATTATCTGGCTTTCCTAATTTGGAATACCCAGACAGGCTCTTAGCAAGGTGTATTAAGATAAATGAATGAGGAACTATTCACCTAATTACCAACACAAAGTGTATGGCGGTGAGTGGTATGTGCAGGATAGGGGTACGGAGTTGTATGGTGATGGATAGTATGTGCAGGATAGGGGTGTGGAGTGCATGGCGGTGGGTGGTATGTGCAGGAGAGGGGTGCAGAGTATATGGCGGTGGATGGGGTGTGCAGGATAGGGGTACAGAATGTATGGCGGTGGGTGATGTGTGCAGAATAGGGGTAAAGAGTGTATGGCGGTGAGTGGTATGTGCAGGATAGGGGTACGGAGTTGTATGGTGATGGATGATATGTGCAGGATAGGGGTGTGGAGTGCATGGCGGTGGGTGGTATGTGCAGGAGAGGGATACAGATTGTATGGCAGCAGGTGGTATGTGCAGGAGCGGGGTGCAGAGTGTATGGCGTTGGGGGGTGTGTGCAGAATAGGGGTACAGAGTGTATGACAGTGGGTGGTATGTGCAGGAGAGGAGTGCAGATGGATTGAAAATATATGGTGTGAGCAAGCCCTAATTCATTGCTCCAGCACTGCAGAGGCTACTGGGCACTGGCATGCATTGAGAAACTGAAGCTAGCTGCAGCCATACAGCACCAGAACTGGCCTCTTACCGCTCTGCAGACATTGCTCTCACCCCCTCTCCTGACCCTTCCTGTCCTCTCCACCCCTTCAATTCTTTGCAAAAAAATCTCTCCCAGCAGCTTGCAAAACCCTGCCAACTTACCATCCTGCACACATTTCACAGAATATACCCACACTGCTGGTATCCCTCCCAGCGGGATCTCCATTCTCAGGCAATGATCTCCCAGCCTCTCATTCACTCCCATCCCAGCACTTGTCAGCGGCAGCTCCACCCCCTCCCTTGCAATATTTCTGCTGGCAGCACTGGAACACACTGAGCAGGAGCACCAGAGAGAGCTGAGAGGGAGGGAGGATAATCCATGTTGGCGGGCAGAGGTGTCAGTACAAATGTGACAAGAGCCAGAGAGGGACAAGCATGGCTTTGTTTCATCTATGGATGCCCTGTGGGTCGGAGCATTGTGTCCCCCCCCCCCTTTTGGAGACCATGTGCGCCCCACACATTGCACCAATGGATAATACGCCACTGTACTGCATATAAGTTCCTGAAAGACTTCTGAAATTCCTAAGACACTTAGCTCCATTTAGTGACCGAAATGGTACATTTTCCATTTTTGATCAAGCATTCATCCAGCACAGAGAAAAAGCTTAATAACATTTGTTTTTTGGCCAATTCACACAGTAGAAATGTAGATGCTCTTTTCTCTCTGTGAATTGGATAGATAGATTTGGATAACAATAAAATCCAGACCATCACTATAAATGGTGACCAGAGTTGTATAAAGTACTCGAAACCCATACTTAAGTAAAAGTACAAGTGCTCGATCAAAAAGTGACTTGAGTAGAAGTGAAAGTGCTCGATCAAAAAGTGACTTGAGTAGAAGTACTAAAGTATTCAACATTTTTTGTACTTAAGTATTGCAAGTAGTTTTTTAAAAAAATTTGCTACTCAAGTACTGAAAGTAAAAGTACCAGTAGAATTGCTACTCAAGTACTGAAAGTAAAAGTACAAGTACTGTGTTATGTAGTTATTAAAGAAAGAAGTCAAAAGTTTGAAAATCATATTGTTTTTTATCATTTCAAATGCAGATTTTATTTATACATACAGTAGCATTTATTTTCGTATGCGCTGATAATACACATGTTTTGAGCTTCATGAAACCTGCCATCTACTGTTCTGGCAGTGGTAATTTTTATAATTGTAACGAGTAACTATGCAGCACAAAAAAAATATTGGAGTAGAAGTATTGAAATCATTGAAAAAATGTAGTGAAGTAAAAGTGGAAGTAGGAGAAAAAAATTCTACTCTAGGAAAGTACAGATACCGCCTTTCGGTACTTAAGTACAGTAGTGAAGTAGTTCTACTTAGTTACTATACATCTCTGATGGTGACACCTGGAAATCACTTGTTTCCATAGTAGAACAAAAATTCAAAAGGTTTATAGTTTTCCTTTGGTGCTTTTCTGAGCTACTCTTCTGGAAATATCAGGGGATCCGTGGCAGTTTTATTGTGTGTTGAAAATCCATATAGATGCCCCTGGAGTAGACTTTCAGTGGTTGGGTGACATGGGTCACAGCAAAATTCCCTCCAGCTACAGGTAAACTCTTAATCCTTACATTCCCAACAGTACTCATAATTAACAACAGTGGGAATAATTATTTGTATATATTTCTTTTCATTCATATTAAAACCAAGTACAATACTGTTACATTCTTTTAGCTTGACATTGGGAAGGTAAGAGGTATTTCATGTTTAATAAGCTTCAGATTTGGATATTGTATGTTTTCAAAAAATGTATTGTATACATCAATTTTCTTTCCTCCAGAGATCCTAATCTAATTTAATAATACAACATGCAAACCAGAAATTGTGCAGAGAGGAGCAAAGGGTTTCTTACAGCTTTCATCTTGCTGTAACAAGTAAAATATATGTGTGGGAGATAGCAGAGGATAAAACAATTTTACGTGGATAATGGTTATGATACATTTACTTGGAAACACTTTATTCAGAAATGTTTCTTTAATGTGTGCTTCATAAAAATGTCCATGATGTCTTGCATACCGGTATTGATGCACTGATATTTTACATATGGATGTATGCATAGGCAGACTATAGAAGCTAGTCTTTTACTTTATTTGATTAAAGCTGAAGTTTAATATGCTTATATTTTGCATTCCTTGGTTCCTAATTTGTCCCCTACATCTTAATAAAACATTTAACCACTTTAAGACTGAAAGGATTTGCCCCCTTAATACCCAGGCCATATTTTGTGATTCGGCACTGCGTTACTTTAATGGACGATTGCGGGTTCGTGCGATGCTGTACCTAAATAAAATTGATGTCCTTTTTTTCTCATAAATAGAGCTTTCTTTTGGTGGCTATGCGATTTTGATTTTTTTTTGCGCTATAAACAAAAAAAATTAAAAAAAATAAAAAATCTAAATTTTTTAACATTTTAGGCCAATTTGTTTTCTGCTACATATTTTTGGTAAAAAAAATAGCAATAAGCGTATTTTGATTGGTTTGCGCAAAATTTATCGCATCTACTAACTAAGGGAAAGATTTATCACTTTTATTGTTTTTTTTTTTTACTAGTAATGGTGGCGATCTGCAATTTTGTGCAGGACTGCGACATTGCGGTGGACGGATCGGACCCCTAACTGACATTTGTGACACTTTTGGGGGTACCAGTGACATTACTACAGCAATCAGTGCTAAAAATATGCACTGTTACTGTAATAATGCCATTGGCAGGGAAGGGGTTAACCCTGTGGGTGATCAAGAGGTTAAATGTGAGCTTAGGGGAGTGATTCTAGCTGTGGGGGGGGCATGGCTTCTGAAATGACCATAGAGACATGTGATCCTATATAGAAGGATCACATGGGCTCTATGATCATTCCAGGGAGAAGAATGGTCAGCTGTGTTTACAACAGTTGACCATTCTTCTCTCTCAGCGAGAAACGATCACGGGTGTCAGGCGGCAATTGGAGCAGCGTGCCCGCTGCATCGGCTTCCCCGATGATGAGCAGGGGCGGGAGCGCGCCGCTGGTGGCACACGCTTGCCCCCTAGCCTCCTGCTCGCGACCGACGTATACCTACGTCGGTTTGCCCAGGAGCTGCTGCCTGCAGCGGGTGGTCGTTAAGCGGTTAAATAAAACCTATTCTTTTTCATCATATACCTTATTTTAGTCCCAGTGACATCATCACTAGATCTCTATACTTCTTTATGCAATGCAGCCAGATCATTTTCGTTGGGAGGAGCCAATAGAGTGCTGTACATAGATTCCTGAAAACATCTCAGCACCCTGCCTCAATACTCCTCTCATGAGCCTCAGCCCTGATTCAATGGTCTGGCTCTTGGGAGGAATTATATAAATTCGAAATGCTTTGACCGGTAAATGTCAGTCTGGAGTTGGTGTACCAAGGAACATTGAATTTGCTTGCAGACTGCCCTAGATAACACCCATATATAATGCTGGGCCTCCATTATTGAAAGCCCATGGAGAATATAGCACGCTCTGTTCTTAGACATACTGTAACATTCCAGTGGAAGACTGTTCCTTTTTGTACTAATCTCCTTTTGAATACTCTGCTGTTTCCCCATCCCTTAATTAGGATTACAGAGATTACACCTTACCGTTGGACATTATTGATCCTTTTTTGTGAAATATGGTTCGAGTTGTAACATATATTGCAAGTAACTATTGAAGGTTTACTTCTGGCTGTGGTCACCAGCTGTGACCAGCGCGATGGGCAGATCTACATTATTTTTCATGGATAGATCTACATTAGTATAAGTTTTTTTGGGCCCCTCTGTATGTATGTATATATCAGCAAACAGGCAAATGATTGGTCCAAGCAGCAGCAGAATAATGGTCAATAAACAGGCCAGGGCTAGTACTGGTAGAAGGCAGAGGCAACAAAAGTGATGGTGATCAGGGTAACTGTTGTGGCAGTGATCAGTGACACTGTAACTGCTGTGGCTGTGATCAGAGACAATATGACTGGTGCAATAGTGATTGGGGACACTGGGAGTGGGTGGCAGTTATTAGAGACACTGTGAGTGGACTGTGGAGATTAGGGACACTGCGAGTAAGTGGTAGTGATTAGGGACACAGAATGGTACTGCGGTTATTAGAGATACTAACTTGCAGCACTGGTCTGGTGAGATGGTACTGTGGTGGTGGTGTTCAGAGATAATAGCTGGCGGCATTAACATACAGTAGTAATAGAACATCCAGCTTGATCACCTCAACAGGAGTACCATGGGGACACTGAACATTTTATTTATTTATTTATTTATTTTTTTACATACAGTATTGTCACTAGAGCATTGAAATATTGCAGTATCACCATAGTGACATTGTACTACACTATGGCTGAGGGATGATCAGGGATTTTTTTTTTACACTCTGATTGCCTATTACAGTTATGATTGCTGTATAGGAAAACAGTAACACTGTTCAAAAGTTTCATTCATGAAACCTTTGATTACTACTGTGATGTTGTGTTTGGTCACAGCTATCACATGGTATAGGCCTTCTGTGATCACTGTGGCCAATCATAGAAATCATACAGTAGTAAGCAAGGCATTATGAATGACAGCCTTGTTTACTGTAACTGTGATAACTGTGATTGGCCACAGCAATCACATGGTACTAGAGCCACTCAAGGTGGCCTTGTACTGTGACTGGTGGACTTCTGTGTCTGACCCGTATGAACAATATGAAATAGAGAGCATCCACCTGGCCATTTATCCTTATTGGTTGGTGGAAAGGGCCTAATGCTCTTTCCCTAAAGACCCTTGGCATGCCTTAATACATCTTAAACCCCAAGATCTTACCAAGTCTCAATTCAAATTAGTGACCCATGTTCTGTTAGGCTAGCCATAGACAAAGTGAAAGAAAATTGCTTGATTTCCCCATCAACACAGACATTGTTGCCAGGGGAATCCCTACCGCAGAGCGATTGTGTTCTCCCAGCGGGGGAAGCTGGGGAGAACACAGTGATTATTGCTAGCAGCTATAACAGCCACTAGCAATAATTGCATGTAATATCCGGCAGGCTGGTTGCACCCAATCAATCAATCAACTTGAGTAAATTAAGCCTGCCCATACATGGTTCGAATCTCGGCCAGTTCCTGCTGAACTGGCCGAGATCCCAACCGTCTATGGCTGGGTTTGTGGCTAAACAGGCTATTGGAAAGGCTTGAAAAAGCAGTTTGTGTGTTTTGCAGAGGTTTGCAGATGAGTCCACACTCAGTAGCTTTCTTCTGGACACACACAGGAATTTTCTTCAGGTGTGAACTCAACATGCTTATCCTTCAATGCCCATAGCAAATTACATTTCCTTATTGGTACCGGGTCTCACTGTCCCCTCCCCCTCTCCATTCTTCTGTACTCTCCTCCAACAGTTCCTCACATCTCCCTGTTTTGGAGATTCCTTTATTTCTTTTCTGGTTTTTACCTCAAAGTAGACTCCACTGTCCACCTGAACTTAACATTAAATTCTAATAAATTTAAATGGGACTGCGAGCAATCTAAGCTACACAAGTTTGCGCAGCACATATTTATATTATTTCATTAACATTAAATTCTGGCCAGCATCTGGTTAGCAGACAAATCTTTTATCAGTTTCTTACTGATCACCTTTATATTACTGGCCTATTAATCTGAATATTTACAGATTTCCTTTATGCCTATATACAAATTTATTTATGTTAATGGTGGCTATAGGTTTTGTGACTAATAATGTATTGTTTTTTTTTTTTTAGTCTGCCTAACAATCTGTAATATTTTAATACAAATGTGTGGAACGTGAAAGATCTAGTAAATGAAAAGGGCAGGCCAGGAACAGTTAGGGCTCATGCACTCTGCATCTCAAAGAAACTCCTACAGGCTTTTGAGCTTTTTTTGCTCTCATTTTTTTCTGCCTTGAAACTCCCCTCCATGTTAGCCAATGTGTCCATGCACTCTATGGCTTTTTCAGGAATTTACAGGCATACAGTATGCTCTTACATGCAGAAAGCAAATCCCACCAATATTGTGTTTTTGAGAGGAGCTTTCAAGCAGAAAAGACACCTAAGTGCCGAAAATATGCAAAAAGCAGAAAAAAAAAAAATGTTAAAACGCACAAAAAAAGGAAAAATGAGCTGAGGGGAGGATTGTTAAAAAAATGCTTATGCTCAAAAAAGCTCAAATAAGCTCAAAAAAATGTGCAAAAGAGGACAAAAAGTACAAGCTTCTTCAAGCTTTTAGGTGAAGAAATAAAAGCTCAAATGCTTGTATAAGCAGCTGGTTGAGCTATATTTGACTTGCTGCAGCTTCTAATGCACATTAACCGGTTGCCGACCGCCGCACGACTATATACTGCGGCGGTCAGCCCCGGCCAGGCAGAGTGACGTAGCGGTACGTCACTAGCCTTCGCCGCTCTGGTGCGCGCGCGCGCGCACCCGCGGTCCCGCTGATGACTCGATTGGGTTCAGAACCGATCAGTCATCAGGTCCAGGCCAATCATTTTTGGTCTGGACCTGTTGATCGGTCCTGCCCAATCAGATCTCCCTCTAAGCCTGTGAAATGTAAACACAGGCTTAGAGGAGATGTGCCCTCCCCTCCCAACGGTCTTTTTGGATCCAGCGTGAGAGGAGAGCACATCTAATTGTAAGTACAGCACCAAGCACGTACATACACACTTAGATAGGCACATTTCACCCCCGATCGCCCCCCCAATTAACCCCTACAGCACCTGACACAACACACACTATATACAGCATATAGCATATACCTATATACCTGTATAAGTGTGATTTGTGAACAGGTGTAGCCCTTGCGACCCCCCCTTTTCCACTCAAATTACCCCCCACCCCCCCCTAATAAAGATTTAACCCACTGATCTCCCCTGACCCCCCCCCTGATCACCGCCGTTAACCCCTACACCCTCTGTCACATCAGCACTAATACAAACGCAATATACGGTGTTATTGTATTTTTGTATTAGTGTCATTGTGATCAGAATTAGCGCAGGCGACTAAGTTTCTGTCCCAAGAAGGTTTAGGGTCCCCGCCACCCGCCCAATAAAGATTTAAGCCCCTGACCCCCCCCTGATCACCCCTACACCCCCTGCCATAACACACACCGTATACAGTATATAGCATTTTGCTATATACCCGTATAAGTGTGATTTGTGGTCAGGTCTAGCGCTTGCGACCCCCTTTTTTCCACTTGAATTACCCGCCACCCCCCCCTAATAAAGATTTGAGCCCCTGATCTCCCCTGACCCCCCCCTGATCACCGCTAGTTAACCCCTACACCCTCTGTCACATCAGCACTAATACAAACGTAATATACTGTGTTTTTGTATTTTTGTATTAGTGTGATTGTGATCAGAATTAGCGCAGGCGACTAAGTTTGTGTCCCAAGGAGGTTTAGGGTCCCCGCCACCCGCCCAATAAAGATTTAATCCCCTGATCCCCCCCTGATCACCCCTACACCCCCTGCCACAACGCACACTGTATACAGTATATAGCATTTTCTATATACCCGTATAAGTGTGACTTGTGACCAGGTTTTGCGCTTGCCACCGTTCCTTTTATCCTTAGGATACCCGCCAGTCCCTTCCAATAAAGATTTAAACCCCTGATCCCCCCCTGATCACATCCCGTTAACCCCTACACCCTCTGTCACATTAGCACTAATACACACATAATATACTGTTTTTACTGTATTTTGTATTAGTGTCATTGTGACTTGAGGTTGCTCTAGCTAGCTAGTTTCTTTCCCAAAGGAGGTTTAGGGTCCCCGCCACCCCCCCCCAGATCCCCGGCGCATAGTTTAGAAGTAACCCCTTGATTACCACACACGCACGCACGCACCTACACTTCCATTTCTAGTATAGTGTTTGAACAGATCAATATCTGATCTGATCAGAGCTATACTAGCGCCCCCATAGTTTAGGGTTCCCAAAACGCGGTGTTTGCACGATCAGCACTGATTCCGGCCAGCACCTGCGTTTAACCCTTTCACCCAGGTAAGTGTAGTAATCAATAGATTACTGTCACTTACAAAAAACACAAGACACAAAACCGCTGTGTTAGCAGAGTCAGGCCTGATCCCTGCTAGCATTAGCAGTTTTTTTGGTAGCGCTTGAAATAGTCTTCGACAACCAGGTGCTTTTATTACCTGTGAGTCGCATCACTGTACGGGTAAATTTAGTTACCAAAATGTCTAAACGTTCGTACAGTGATGAAGCTATTTACAGTATAATGACCATGTCAGGTGAGAGCGATGGGGAAGCCTCACCGGCAGAATCAGGGTCAGTATACGAACCAGATGACAGCAGCGGCTCCCTGACAGACAGCTCCGACGACAGATGGGTCCCTGTTAGACCCAGGCGTACCCGACCCCATTCTGGTGTTGTTGAAATGCAGGAATCGCAGGGTGCTCGTATGGAGCAGAGTGTGGGTACTAGTGCCGCTCATTTTTCTGGCGACCTGGCAAGCGCCAGCGGCCTAGTACAACCTGGACCTAGTACAACCAGCACTGCAGTAAGACCTGGTGACGTGGCGAGTCCCCTAAGTGCAGTTGAAGCTGGTGCGGTGGCTAGCACAAGTAGTGGCCCGCAGCCACCGCGTATTCGAAGACAGGCCCGTAGAGCCCATAGTGCCCTCCCTGATGCGCTGGCATATCCCAATTGGCAACCCACTGATTCTACAGCGCCAGTACTTCCCCCATTCACCGCCCAACCTGGAATCCACGTGGAGACAGCTGGTTTTACGCCCCTGAACTTTTTTGAGCTGTTCTTCACGGAAGATCTTTTCAGATCTATTGTGGATCAATCAAATTTATATGCTCAACAATTTATCGCCGCCAACCCAAATTCGCACCTTGCCAGACGATTCGGCTGGAATCCTATAACGGTTTCCGAATTTAAGATCTTTCTGGGCCTTTCCCTCCACATGGGCATAACTAAACAAAGTGAATTGCGGCAATATTGGTCCACTAGCCCAGCTCACCATATGCGCATGTACTCTGCCTCCATGTCCAGGGGGAGATACGAGCAAATTCTGCGATTTATGCATTTCAGCGACAATGAAATCTGTCGTCCTCGGGGAGACCCTGCATACGATCGGCTCCACAAAATTCGGCCCCTCATAGACCACTTCAATCAGCGGTTTGCAGCCTTGTTTACCCCCGAACAAGTTGTCTGCATTGACGAGTCCCTGATTAAATTTACTGGCCGTCTTGCTATCAAACAGTACCTCCCCAGCAAGCGTGCCAGATACGGGGTCAAGTTGTATAAGCTCTGTGACAGGGCCACAGGCTATACAGTTAATTTCCGTGTCTATGAGGGAAAAGATAGCACTGTGGAGCCCCCGAACTGCCCAGACTACATAGGGAGCAGCGGTAAGATTGTTTGGGACTTGGTGTCACCCTTATCCGGAAAGGGGTACCATTTGTACGTGGACAATTTTTACACAAGCGTGCCACTATTTAGTCACCTGCTTGATTTACAAATTGGCGCATGTGGCACCGTGCGACCTAATCGCCGGGGCTTCCCCCAACGGCTTGTAAATTCCCGTCTTAGTCGGGGGGCGAGAGCCTGCTTGAAAACGGACAAATTGCTTGCGGTGAAGTGGAAGGATACACGGGATGTTTATGTTCTGTCCTCCCTTCATGCAGACACGACAGTCCAAATCCCTACGGCAACTGGCGTTATGGAGAAACCCCTCTGTGTCCACGAATATAACCTTAACATGGGAGGGGTGGACCTTAACGACCAGCTTTTGGCGCCGTATTTAGTTGCCCGTAAAGCCAGACGCTGGTACAAAAAAGTGTCTGTTTACCTTTTCCAATTGGCTATGCTGAACGCCTTTGTCCTATACAGGGCGTCAGGACGAACTGGACCCTTCCGGGAATTCCAGGAAGCGGTCATCCTTGCCTACCTGTACCCAGGAGGCATGCCTGCCCAACTTCCCCTTCCAGATGCAGTGAGCCGGCTGCATGAGAGGCATTTTCCTTATGCCCTCCCGAGTACCCCTACCCAAATACGACCCCAAAGACGATGTCGTGTCTGTAGCAGGCGCGGATTTAGGCGTGACACCCGTTATTATTGTCCCAAATGTCCTGACCAACCTGGTCTCTGCATCGGGAATGTTTTGAGCGCTACCATACACTAGTGGAGTATTAGTGTAGGGTACAGCACGACACAGTGTAGGGCACACAAACACAGGGTCTCGAAGGATGTTGGATGTCCATCGACATTTTGAGAGACCCAAGCTGGAAGAGAAGATCGCAGAAGATCGCACTCCCTCCCAAATCAAGAAATAAAGGAACAGTTAGAAAGTAAAATAAAAGGATCCAAAAACTGTTGTGGTGTCAGTAATTTTATATGTCCTTCTACTCCTTCCTACTATACTTTTTTCAATGTCCTTTGTTTGTTTTTTCATTCTTTTGTGACCTGTTTCTCTTGCAGGTAATTGTCGGCTACCACGCATTGATTTTATATATTCTGACACAAACGGCGTTTGCGCTCAGCATATATGGATACCTTTGCTGATAGCAGCTGTGGTGATTTTCTGATTTCAGCACTGCAGTTAAAATCTTATTTTGGTATACGTGGATAGTGCCGTGTACACCCATCATTAAATTCAGTGGGTGGTTGTTTGGGCGGTTAATGATGAGAATCCAAAAACTTTTGTTGTGTCAGTCATTTTATATGTCCTACTCTTCCTAATGTACTTTTTTTTAATGTACTTTGTTTGTTTTTTCATTCTTTTGTGACCTGTTTCTCTTGCAGGTAATTGTCGGCTACCACGCATTGATTTTATATATTCTGACACAAACAGCGTTTGCGCTCAGCATATATGGATACCTTTGCTGATAGCAGCTGTGGTGATTTTCTGATTTCAGCACTGCAGTTAAAATCCTATTTTGGTATACGTGGATAGCGCCGTGTATACCCATCATTAAATTCAGTGGGTGGTTGTTTGGGCGGTTAATGATGAGAATCCAAAAACTTTTGTTGTGTCAGTCATTTTATATGTCCTACTCTTCCTAATGTACTTTTTTTTAATGTACTTTGTTTGTTTTTTCATTCTTTTGTGACCTGTTTCTCTTGCAGGTAATTGTCGGCTACCACGCATTGATTTTATATATTCTGACACAAACAGCGTTTGCGCTCAGCATATATGGATACCTTTGCTGATAGCAGCTGTGGTGATTTTCTGATTTCAGCACTGCAGTTAAAATCCTATTTTGGTATACGTGGATAGCGCCGTGTATACCCATCATTAAATTCAGTGGGTGGTTGTTTGGGCGGTTAATGATGAGAATCCAAAAACTTTTGTTGTGTCAGTCATTTTATATGTCCTACTCTTCCTAATGTACTTTTTTTTAATGTACTTTGTTTGTTTTTTCATTCTTTTGTGACCTGTTTCTCTTGCAGGTACTCGTCGGCTACCACGCATTGATTTTATATATTCTGACACAAACAGTGTTTGCGCTCAGCATATATGGATACCTTTGCTGATAGCAGCTGTGGTGATTTTCTGATTTCAGCACTGCAGTTAAAATCCTATTTTGGTATACGTGGATAGTGTCGTGTATACCCATCATTAAATTCAGTGGGTGGTTGTTTGGGCGGTTAATGATGAGTAATACTACGCATTATTCCTGTGCTGATTTCTGATAGGTTCTCTTTTTTTCCGTTCAGCCCACAGGCTGCATGAAAAAAAAAAAACCTATATGCCAAACAAGGACCAGCAATGTACTGGTACGTTGCTGGACTTTGAGTGGTTGTACCAGGATGATGCCTGCAGATTTAGGCATCATCTTGGTATCGTTTTTTACAGCCAGCGGTCGGCTAACATGTAAAAGCAATCCTAGCAGGTAATTGGCCGCTAGACTGCTTTTACATGCAGTGGGAGGGGTCTCCCCCCCCCCCCCCACCGCCGCCTTCCGCAGCCTTCCGTGGTTTTTCTCGGGCTCTCCTGTCCCACCGGTTAACCCGAGAGTGCAGCCGGTGGTTCAGTTATCTAACCATAGAGCTAATTGAAGATTAGAATGGCTCCAATTATCTCTATGGCCTAAGATGCCGGAGGCTACGAGCATTTCATGACTTCTTTTTCGCCAGAAATAAACAGGGCCATTGGGAAATTGGGAAAGTATTTTATCACACCAATTTTGGCGTGGTAAGATACATTAAGGTCAGAGGAGAGATCTAGAGTATAAAAGACCCCAATTTTTTTTAAAAAGAGTACCTGTCACTACCGATTGCTATCATAGGGGATATCTAAATTCACTGTGATAACAATAAAAATGATTTAAAAAAAAAAAAATTAAAGGAAAGGTGTCAAAATAACATAAAAAAGCAAAAAAAAAAAAAAAAAAATTGAGCCCCCCCCCCTTTCCCCCCGTGCTTGCACGCAATGGCACACGCAAGCGTTGGTCTAGTGTCATATGTAAACCGCAATTTCAGCATGCATGTGAGGTATCGCCGCGATCGCCAGATCGAGTGCAGTAATTTTTGCAGTAGACCTCCTCTGTAAGTCTAAAGTGGTAACCTGTAGAGACTTTTAAAGTTTTTAAAAATGTACGTACGTTGTTGCCGCTGCGCAGGCGTGCGCAATTTTTAAAGCATGTCATGTCAGGTGTCTATGAACTCGGCATAAGATCATCTTTTAAATTTTACCAAAAAAATTGGAATTATATAGTGTATTTGTGCAATAAATTTAAAAAAATGTATTTTTTTCGCAAAAATTGCGTTTGGAAAATCTGTGCGCAAATACCGTGCGACAAAAAAATTTGCAACATCCCCCATTTTATTCTATAGGGCCTCTGCTTTAAAGAAATATATAATGTTTGGGGGTTCAAAGTAATTTTCTAGTAAAAAAAAAATATTTTTTCATGTAAACAAAAAGGCACAGAAAAGGCTTGGTTTTCAAGTGGTTAGAAGAGTGGGTGATGTGTGGATAAGATTGAGCATAAAATGCCGGGACAGTTCAAACACCCCCCAAATGACCCCTTTTTGAAAAGTAGACACCCAAAGCTATTTGCTGAGAGGCATGGTGAGTCCATGGAATATTTTATATTTTGCTACAAGTGTCGGGAAAATTATTATTTCTTTTTTTTTTTGTTGTTTTTTTACAGAAAGTTGTCACTAAATGATATATTGCTCACACATGCCATGTGTATATGTGAAATGACACCCCAAAATACATTCTGCTGCTTCTCCTGAGTACAGGGATACCCCATGTGTGAGACTTTTTGGCAGCGTAGCTGTGTACGCGCCCCCGAAAACCAATCCACATCTTCAGGTTTTCTAATGGCTTAAATTGCTGATTTTACCCCTGACTACCTGTCACAGTTTCAGAGGCCCTGAAATTTCAAGATAGCACAAAACCCCCCCAAATGACCCCATTTTGCAAAGTAGACACTCCAAGCTATTGGCTGAGAAGCATGGTGAGTCCATGGAATAGTTTATATTTTGCCACAAGTTTCGGGAAAATAATTTTTTTTTTTTTTTTAACACAAAGTTGTCAGTAAATGATATAATGCTCACGCATGCCATGGGTATATGTGAAATGACACCCCAAAATACATTCTGCTGCTTCTCCTGAGTACAGGGATACCCCATGTGTGAGACTTTTTTGCAGTCTAGCCGAGTACAGGACCCCGAAAACCAACCTCCACTTTCAGGCTTTCCAAGGGCGTAAATTGTTGATTTCACTCCTGACTACCTATCACAGTTTCGGAGGCCCTAAAATTCCAAGATAGCACAAAACCCCCCCAAATGACCCAATTTTGCAAAGTAGACACTCCAATCTATTTGCTGAGAGGCATGGTGAGTATTTTGCAGCTCTCATTTTTTTTGGAAAATGAAGAAAAAACAGGAAAATGCATTTTTTTTCCTCTTTTTTCAATTTCCAAAACTTTGTGACAAAAAGTGAGATCTGCAAAACACTCAACATGCCTCTCTGCAAATAGCTCAGGGTGTCTACTTTCCAAAATGGGGTCATTTGGGGGGGTTTTGTGCTATCTTGGAATTTTAGGGCCTCCGAAACTGTGATAGGTAGTCAGGAGTGAAATCAACAATTTACGCCCTTGGAAAGCCTGAAAGTGGAGGTTGGTTTTCGGGGTCCTGTACTCGGCTAGACTGCAAAAAAGTCTCACACATGGGGTATCCCTGTACTCAGGAGAAGCAGCAGAATGTATTTTGGGGTGTCATTTCACATATACCCATGGCATGTGTGAGCAATATATCATTTACTGACAGCTTTGTGTAAAAAAAAAATAAATATATATATATATATATATATTTCCCGGAACTTGTGGCAAAATATAAAATATTCCATGGACTCACCATGCCTCTCAGCAAACAGCTTGGGGTGTCTACTTTCCAAAATGGGGTCATTTGGGGGGGTTTTGTGCTATCTTGGAATTTTAGGGCCTCCGAAACTGTGATAGGTAGTCAGGAGTGAAATCAACAATTTACGCCTTTGGAAAGCCTGAAAGTGGAGGTTGGTTTTCGGGGTCCTGTACTCGGCTAGACTGCAAAAAAGTCTCACACATGGGGTATCCCTGTACTCAGGAGAAGCAGCAGAATGTATTTTGGGGTGTCATTTCACATATACACATGGCATGTGTGAGCAATATATCATTTACTGACAGCTTTGTGTAAAAAAAAAAAATATATATATATATATATATATTTCCCGGAACTTGTGGCAAAATATAAAATATTCCATGGACTCACCATGCCTCTAAGCAAACAGCTTGGGGTGTCTACTTTCCAAAATGGGGTCATTTGGGGGGGTTTTGTGCTATCTTGGAATTTTAGGGCCTCCGAAACTGTGATAGGTAGTCAGGAGTGAAATCAACAATTTACGCCTTTGGAAAGCCTGAAAGTGGAGGTTGGTTTTCGGGGTCCTGTACTCGGCTAGACTGCAAAAAAGTCTCACACATGGGGTATCCCTGTACTCAGGAGAAGCAGCAGAATGTATTTTGGGGTGTCATTTCACATATACCCATGGCATGTGTGAGCAATATATCATTTACTGACAGCTTTGTGTAAAAAAAAAATATATATATATATATATATATATATATTTCCCGGAACTTGTGGCAAAATATAAAATATTCCATGGACTCACCATGCCTCTCAGCAAACAGCTTGGGGTGTCTACTTTCCAAAATGGGGTCATTTGGGGGGGTTTTGTGCTATCTTGGAATTTTAGGGCCTCCGAAACTGTGATAGGTAGTCAGGAGTGAAATCAACAATTTACGCCTTTGGAAAGCCTGAAAGTGGAGGTTGGTTTTCGGGGTCCTGTACTCGGCTAGACTGCAAAAAAGTCTCACACATGGGGTATCCCTGTACTCAGGAGAAGCAGCAGAATGTATTTTGGGGTGTCATTTCACATATACACATGGCATGTGTGAGCAATATATCATTTACTGACAGCTTTGTGTAAAAAAAAAAAATATATATATATATATATATATATTTCCCGGAACTTGTGGCAAAATATAAAATATTCCATGGACTCACCATGCCTCTCAGCAAACAGCTTGGGGTGTCTACTTTCCAAAATGGGGTCATTTGGGGGGGTTTTGTGCTATCTTGGAATTTTAGGGCCTCCGAAACTGCGACAGGTAGTGCAGAGGTGACATGAACAATTTACGCCATTAGAAAACCTGAGAGTGTTGATTGGTTTTCGCGGTCCTGTACACAGCTAGGCTCCCAAAAAGTCTCACACATGGGGCATCCCCATACTCAGGAGAAGCGGCAGAATGTATTTTGGGGTGTCATTCCACATATACCCATGTCATGTGTGAGAAATTTATCTTTTAGTGACAACGTTGTGTAAAAAAAAAAAAATTAAAAAAAAAAATTGTAATTTTCCCGAAACTTGTGGCAAAATATAAAATATTCCATGGACTCACCATGCCTCTCAGCAAACAGCTTGGGGTGTCTACTTTCCAAAATGGGGTCATTTGGGGGGGTTTTGTGGTATCTTGACATTTCAGGGCCTCCTAAACCGTTATAGGTAGTGAGAAAATGCAATGAAAAATGTACGCCCTTTGAAATTCTGATGGTGGTGATTTGTTTTCCGGCTCCCGTACACAGCTACGCTCCCAAAAAGTCTCACATATGTGGTATCCCTGTACTTCCTGTATCTCCTTCTGCGTCCAATCAGATGCAGCCACTGTTCAAGTATTTTGACAGCCAGATGGGCCACACAAAAAGTAAGAGAAAATCTGCAACAGGCACCTAGACTGCAATAAAAATCTGACAGGAGTTCTACTCTACTAAAAAAAAAAAAAAAATGATTTATCTATTCCCCACGCTATTCATAACATAGGGAAGAGCAGGTGGGGTGGGGGCCACTCCTGTCTCTCTGTCGCCTTGGTCATCTCCTGCAATCTGCAGAATTGGACTATCAAATCAACAGCCCAGGCCTGCAGATTATACTGGAAGAGTAGCTCTAATGCAAAGTATTAAAACATTAAGTGGTACATTTTAATGCAGGGTATATTACTGCTGTTGTTTAATACATTATGGCTAGGGATGAGCTAATATGCCTGGGTTTGCAACCAGTTTTGCAAAATGTCCTCAAAATGTGAAAAATCCAAACTCTATTGGCGTGTATAGGGGTGACTCTTGATGTAAGTTTGCTCCTTTTCAGGGCTAATAAACAAACTATTGTCAAAAAAGGGTCATAGGAAGCCATGCACTGTCACTGGGGATATGTACTAATGACAAAATGAAAAATAAAAAAATTACATACAGAGTGGGTAAGGACTACTTTACACAGCTTTGAGAGAAACATTGAGGACACACAATCTCTTAAATTATAAGTTTGGGGGATGTTTTAAAGCTGTGGTGTTAGGGAGCATCATGATCTTCATCGACAGCTTCCGAGACATTGCAAATTTAGCTGTGGAATGTATTTTTTTATTTAGATGTAGCTTACATAGAGCAGCACCCAATCTGATTAGCTTCCGTTTTATCTGTAGTTATATCAGTGACACAGTTAGAGAGTTCCATAGTAGATAAGGTTGAAAAAGGACACAGATCCATCAAGTTTAACCTCTGTGTGTGAGTTTTTATGTGTTTAAAATAAATAAATAAATTACGACAAGCATAGGCCAATTTACTGTAAGGTTAAAAAAAAGCTATTACATATATCCCTAGATCAACCAGGAAACATTTTGTCCTGCAACTGCACAACCCAACAATTTATAATGCCTAGGTTTTGGGAAAGATCAAAAGTTCTCTGCAAAGCCTTTCCACCATTTCTACCCCTCTCCTCAATGAGCAGCATCATTCTTGCCTAGATCAGAATTGTTGAAGTGGGAATGGGTACTCGTTAAAAAGGTACACATTCTCTGTTAAAAAAAGAAAACTTAAATGTGTTAGGGGCGGTGGTAGGGAGGAGGATGAGCAGTACCTTTACTTTTAAGGGAAGGTCCACTTTAAGCCTCTTTACACTTAATAAAATAATTTTGTGACATCTGCAGTGGATGTTTCAAAGTATCCTGTAATCCAGGCCTGATTTGTTTTTTTTTATAAAAGTCAGCCATTTAATGCTGTCTGTCGACAGGTGAAAGTGCTCCTCTGTGTGTGCTCCTTCTGCTTTCCTGAAGGCTATCTTTAATGTCACAGGACCTACTGGGTAGGCTATTTCTGGTGCAGTGGGCAATTTTATTGCAGACAAAAAGGGATTGGTATGGGGGTCAAGTTTGCCCCCAGCCTAGCCAATTCATTTTGGCTAAATGGGAGCAGAAAGCCATTTTTGGGATGAATTGGGATCAATCACGCCTATGGAAAAGGTTTATAGATTATATGGTAATTATTTGGGGGGAGATCAGGAATTTTTAAAATAATTTTTTCAGGTTTAGAGATGGAAATGTATTTGGCATTGGATTTCAAATGAAGTGAGTGAGAAATGGATTCATTTTTGTGCAGGGTGGGCAGGTATGTACTAAAACATACTTTAAACTGACAGACTATAATAGTTACATACCGGTAGAAAATTGTCACCATCTAAGGAGGATAAATAATGTCCTCCCTAGGGGGCAGTTAGTGAGGATTAAAAGAAATTGTTCAACATTCGAAGACTGTGTGACAAAGTCAGAAATTATCATCCAGAGATTTTTTGAAAAAGGTTACAATAAGGGCAAGTTGGAAGGCCTTAGGTATGACATTAGCAGTGAATATTGGGCCTAGTTGGTTGAAAAAGAAAAAGAAATATAGGAGTGAAAATTTAGAATTTGCTATATTTTTATCACCAATCTAAGGATTAAAAGAATATGGTTAAAAAACATTGTCCGATTTTGCAACCAGACAGGACCCTTAGCACTGTAATACATGAGAAACCTGTTTTTATATATAGGAAAGTTGGAAATTTGAGGAGAAGGTTGGTACATAATGTTGTTTCTCCCCACAAAGAAATACAGGTCTGATGTTTGACCTGAAGGGCTTCTTCCCCTGTAGGAAATGTAGGGTATGTAAAACATCTAGGTATAATGATAGAAAAAAGGAGTATTTTCTATAAAAAAAAATAACAAGTAAAGATAATAAGATTACCCATTTTATCATGTGTAACTCAGTTGAGCCAAGCACTTTAGAGTGGTCCATAACTGAGACCCCTCTAGTTTAGAATTGTGTGGGGTCGATATGGTTATCCACCATTGGAGAGGGTCCAATATGATCAGAGAGATTTCCAAACAGGAGACCTATTGGATTTATGAGTTCAATACTCTGCACCCTAAAGGGTTAAATGCTAAATGCAGAATTCAATTGTTTTGCTCCATGAATATTTTACATATATGTTAGAAATATTTATTTTTAACAACTTCTATACAAGGCACCTTCACCCCCTTCCTGCCCAGGCCAATTTTCAGCTTTCAGCGTTGTTGCACTTTGAATGACAATTGCTAAAACTCCATAAAATTCTTGAAAAAGAAAAGACAATTGCGCGGTCATGTAACACTATACCCATATGACATTTTAATAATTTTTTTCACTCAAATAAAGCTTACTTTTGGTGGTATTTAATCCCCACTGGGTTTTTTTTATTATTTGCTGAAAGAAAAAATAACAACATTTTTTTGAAAATGTTTGTTTCTGTCATAAAATGTTGAACATGTTACTATGTAACTATGTAACATAAATAACTCTTCTTTATAAACTTAGGCCGAATGTATTATTTTTTGTTTCATACATATTTATTCAAGTATTACAAATAGATACACAAGTTAAATGTTCACAACTATCATTATACAGATAATCAATCATAGTATGTTGAAAGTGGAGGGTAAAAGCAGTATAAGGTGTACATATTGTCAAACCGGTGTATTTAGAGTATCATCAAATTAACTGTTACAGTAACTATAAACATATGAATAAAAACAAAAGTAAATCAGACTTGTTAGATATATCGTCTACATACCCTTTATTAAGATGCAATAGATGAAAACGCAAAGGTCGGGGTTCTGTCCATCAGGAGGTAGCACAAATTGGATAAAAACAGAAGTAGTAGGCTTAAGAGAAGAACAGAGATAAGATAGAGAAGATAGAGAAAAAAAAGGAATAAAGAGAAGGGGAGAGGGGTGTTGAGGAGAATGGGGCTTAAAACTGGAGAAAAAAGAGGTGGAAATCTATGAGGTCGACATATCCTTTATTAGGATGCAATGGAGGAAAACTTGCAAGCTGGGGTTCTGTCCATCAGGAGGTAGCACAAATTGGGTGAATAATAGAAAAGTAGACTTAAGAGAAGAACAGAGATAAGGTAGAGAAGAGAGAGAAAAAAAGGAAGAAATAGTTTTTTGTTTTTAAATGTCCAAGAGGAACTATTGAACAGAAGCTGCGACAAGCACCGGAATGAAGATGAGAAAGTGACACCGGATTGTTGTTGAACACAAGTGTGATTTGACCTATTATACAAGAGGAGTCTCACTATCTGGTGAGCTTTGCACATGGGGATATTCTAGGACTATCATTATCTGATTTATTTTTAAAGCGGTCAGCCAGCCTGGGCACGGGCGGAAGCTCTTTCCTGAGACAAACCCTCCTCCTTTGCTGAAGGCCCTATTAGAGATCACACTTGCAGCAGAGCAGGCCAGTATCTCCAGAACATATTGGGCAAGCACTGCCAGTGGTCCATCCTGAACATCAGAAGTAAATGAGGTCCTCCTTGCTTTTTAGCATTTCAGAGTCAGTCCTGGAACCAATATAGTCTACGATCAAAAGGTTTAGGTATTCTCTATGAGGATGTTGTCCCTGTGGAAGATCCACGTGGTGTTCTTCTTCTCCCCATCTGATGGTGAGATTTGGGGCCTAACTGTCTCTTAGATGGAGGGCAAAAAAGGACTATTGATTTTTGTTATGCACCATGTATGTGTAAGTCCTTTCTCCTCACCTACTGCTATATGTGGATGAACTTGTTTTGTGCAATTATTGGAAGGTGAAGGAATTAGTCAGTATTTAATGCTAAAAAGCTGTGTTTATCCAGTGCTATTCACTATATCTGCACAGTGATCAATACTCATATGGCACTTTACACATGCCTATTTACCCTGAGTAAAGAATTCTGGTAATAAGGCTATAAGTTATCTTTGATGGAACTGTTGATACATAGGGGTTTATTTACTAAAGCTAGAGAGGGCAAAATTTGTCTCAATTCTGCAGAGAAACCAATCAACCTCTAACCTCAGCTTGTTAAATTAAGCTTTAGCAATAAAACCTGGAAGCTGATTAGTTTCTCTGCAGAACTGTGACTAATTTTGCCCTCTGCAGCTTTTGTAAATAAACCCCATATATTGGCCCTTCTTCCTCCGGGTTTCTTTTTTTTGTTATCATATAGTAGGGATGGCAATTCATATACTGTATGAGCAAGCATAGCGACAAAAATGTATATAGTCTTTTGTCAACTTTCCCTAACCAGCTCAAACACACACTAACAATATGCTGGGAGACCACACTTTTATAGTGAGTGGGCTGGTTTGTCCATATTTCATATTTTGGGCTCTCAAGGATCCATTTGACAATGGGCAAAAGTTATCAAGGGCATTATGGATTGGATAAAACATTTTGGCCATAAATTCTGGATTTTGAAAAGCCCTTTTACTGCAAATTTGGCCCCATACTGACATGAGGGCAGAACATTTCTTCGAAGGACACAACCTCAAATCACTCTCAACCCTCTCATCTCACATGACGAACAAAAGCTTTCCAACATGGATGTATATCCAAATTAAACACTTCCTGAAGATTCCCTCACTACAAACAGCGTTCAGACAACAACACACGCACTTTGAGGACCTCTGCACTAAACAAGAACCTCAAAGACACTTAATCTCCACCATTTACAATCAGCTCTTTCCTGGCTTATCACTGAAAGCTCTGAACTGTTCATTTAGATGGGAATGAGACCTTTCCTTGAACCCCTCTGAACGAGAATGGGAGAAAATATACATTTCAATTCATAAAGCCTCAGTAAACGTATCCATTTAGGAAAATGGTATAAAAATTATCTCTAACTGATATAGAACCCCATATTTATTACACAAGAATTATCCAAAGGTGTCGCCTACGTGCTGGAGATGCCAAGCCCAGAAGGCAATCTCCTCCATTTATTCTGGCACTGCCCCAGAATCCAGAGTTTCTGGAAGGCAGTCCATTCCACTATCAAACGAATAACAACATACTCCTTAGACTTCACTCAAGCCCAATTTCTATTTCACCACCTGTCACTTTCCAAGAAAGCATACTCCCGTTCGGCAGCCATGCACATGGGTATTGCTGCCAAGATGTGCATCCCATCCTGCTGGCGCTCACCAAAACCTCCTACAATTAAAGACTGGCTCCTGCGTGTCCATCAGAATGCAGAAATGGAAGGCCTAATTCATCAGGAATCAGAAACCCAATCTAAATACAACAAGGTCTGGGCCTGCTGGCACCATTTCACCAAGACATCAGAATATTCCCAACTCCTCACTTAACCACTTAAGCCCCGGAAGATTTTACCCCCATTCCGACCAGGGGGTATTTTGCGATTCGGCACTGCGTGAATTTAACGCACAATTGCGCGGTCGTGCGACGCTGTACCTAAACGAATTTGACGTCCTTTTTTTCCCACAAACAGAGCTTTCTTTTGGTGGTATTTGATCACCTGTGCGATTTTTTGATCACGCGCTATAAACAAAAAAAGAGCGTCAATTTTGCAAAAATAGCAATATTTTTCACATTTTTTTATATGAAATTCCCCCAAAAAAAATGTAAAAATCAAAATTTTTAAAAATTTTCAGCCAATTTGTTTTATGCTACCTATGTTTGGTAAAAAAAATCGCAAAAAGCGTATTTTGATTGGTTTGCGCAAAAGTTATCGCGTTTACTAACAAAGGGAAAGATTTTTGTCATTTTTGTTGTTTTTTTTTTTTAACGCGTAATGGCGGCGATCTGCGATTTTTTTTGCGGTACTGCGACATTGCGGCGGACAGATCGGACCCTTGACTGACATTTTTGACACTTTTGGGGTTACCAGTGACATTTCTACAGTAATCAGTGCTATATATATGCACTGTTACTGCAAAAATACACTGGTAGTGAAGGGGTTAACTTTATTTGGAAGGGAGGGGCTGTGTGTGTCCCTAGGGGCGGGGTTTCTACTGTGATTGGCTGTGGCTCTAGCTGTAAGGACACTGATCAACGGATCTACATACCAGATCCGTTTTATCAGTGTCTTTGCAGCGAGGAGAATGACAGGCAGTTTGTTTACACAAGCTGCCTGACATTCTCCCTCTCCCCCGCCGATCGCCGAGTGGCCGGCGGACATCGGGTCCGCTGGTCACACGCGCGGGGGGGTCCGTGACCACGCGGGAGCGGGAGCGCGCTTCCGGGGGCGTGCGCGCGCTCCCTAGACCCTCACAAGCAAGCAACGTAGCCCTACGTTAGTTTGCCTGTGAGGGGCTGACCGCCGACGTAGATAGTCGTGCGGCGGTCGGCAAGTGGGTAAACACCCGTACAATATCACAGTACTCTAGTATCATAAGATATGCACAGAGGAGAATGGGCAGCACTTCCCCTCCCTCCTCTTTCCCCCCCCCCCTTTTTTTTTTTCTCTTCTCTCTTTCTCGTCTTCCAATTCCCCTTACTTAACTTGAGAAGCAACACTAATACTTTGAAGTTCAGAACTTATTCGACAAACTCACCAGGTTTACTCTCACAAAGACTTACAAGTAGTGTTGAGCGAACACGGACTGTATTATTCGTGTTCGTACCGAATAATTGGATTTTTTTTACCCGAACACGGACACGGACACTTTACTGTATGTTCGGGTAAAAATCCGTGTTCGGTCGTTTTATTTCCGGGTTTTGCATGCTTTGGCGCTCTTTTCATGGCGGGCTTTCAACAGCCAATCAACAATCGTTTAACTGGTGTGCCTTAAGCCATCCCAGCCATGCCTGCAAATGTCTTAGTAGCTGTGATTGGCCGTCTGAAGCATGTGACCAAGTCTTTATAAGTTCGAGGCAGCCGCCGCAGCAGCGTCATTCTGCTGCTTAGCTAAGGGACAGAGCACACATCAATGTGCTGGCTGCTGATTAGGGAAAGATAGGCAGGAAAAAACCATTTGTGTCCGGATAGAATTGAGGGACAGGTCGGAGTGTTTAGGCAGGGCGAGTTGTAGGCATTTTAGGGATAGAGTCTGCTGAATTATAGGGTCAGTGTCTTCTACAAACTACAATCGATATTGCTGTGTGGGGGGTGGGGTGAATCTGCACTCAATCCTGATCTACGATCTCTTCTCAATCCTGTTAGGGACAGAGTCTGCTGAATTTTAGGGAAACTGTGTTCTACAAACTACAATCGATATTGCTGTGTGGTGTGGGATTGGAGATAGGCAGGTGTCAGTGATCCACATCCATTTTTCTGTGTGTGAGCTGCAGTGAACACAATCTTTTTGGGCTGCAGTGAACACAATCTTTTTGGGCTGCAGTGAACACAATCTTTTTGGGCTGCAGTGAACACAATCTTTTTGGGCTGCAGTGAACACAATCTTTTTGGGGTGCAGTGAACAAAATCTTTTTGGGGTGCAGTGAACACAATCCTTTTTGGTGTGCAGTGAACACAATCTTTGTGGGGTGCAGTGAACAAAATCCTTTGTGGGGTGCAGTGAACACAATCTTTTTGGGGTGCAGTGAACAAAATCCTTTTTGGGGTGCAGTGAACAACATCCTTTTTGGGGTGCAGTGAACACAATCTTTTTGGGGTGCAGTGAACAAAATCCTTTGTGGGGTGCAGTGAACACAATCTTTTTGGGGTGCAGTGAACACAATCTTTTTGGGGTGGAGTGAACAACATCCTTTTTGGGGTGCAGTGAACAAAATCCTTTTTGGGGTGCAGTGAACAAAATCATTTTTGGGGTGCAGTGAACACAATCTTTTTGGGGTGCAGTGAACACAATCTTTGTGGGGTGCAGTGAACACAATCTTTTTGGGGTGGAGTGAACAACATCCTTTTTGGGGTGCAGTGAACAACATCCTTTTTGGGGTGCAGTGAACACAATCTTTTTGGGGTGCAGTGAACACAATCTTTGTGGGGTACAGTGAACAGAATCTTTGTGGGGTGCAGTGAACACAATCTTTGGGGGGTACAGTGAACACAATCTTTTTGGGGTGCAGTGAACACAATCTTTGTGGGGTGCAGTGAACACAATCTTTTTGGGGTGGAGTGAACAAAATCATTTTTGGGGTGCAGTGAACAACATCCTTTTTGGGGTGCAGTGATCAAAATCCTTTTTGGGGTGCAGTGAACACAATCTTTTTGGGGTGCAGTGAACAAAATCCTTTGTGGGGTGCAGTGAACAGAATCTTTGTGGGGTGCAGTGAACACAATCTTTGGGGGGGTACAGTGAACACAATCTTTTTGGGGTGCAGTGAACACAATCTTTGTGGGGTACAGTGAACAGAATCTTTGTGGGGTGCAGTGAACACAATCTTTGGGGGGTACAGTGAACACAATCTTTTTGGTGTGCAGTGAACACAATCCTTTGGGGGGTACAGTGAACACAATCTTTTTGGGGTGCAGTGAACACAATCTTTGTGGGGTGCAGTGAACACAATCTTTGGGGGGGTACAGTGAACACAATCTTTTTGGGGTGCAGTGAACAACATCCTTTTAGGGTGCAGTGAACACAATCTTTGTGGGGTGCAGTGAACAACATCCTTTTAGGGTGCAGTGAACACAATCTTTGTGGGGTACAGTGAACAGAATCTTTGTGGGGTGCAGTGAACACAATCTTTGGGGGGTACAGTGAACACAATCTTTGTGAGGTGCAGTGAACACAATCTTTGTGGGGTGCAGTGAACACAATCATTGTGGGGTGCAGTGAACTCAATCTTTGTGGGGTACAGTGAACACAATCTCATACTTCTGAAGATTTGAGGGTGCTGCCTGTTCCATACTCCCCCTACTCCTCATCTAGCCTTTTAGGGGTACAAACAATAGTAATTGGGGCCTAGTGTGGTTGTGTACGTGTGATATACATACACTTTTTTTGGATCATATTTTCTATTCCGCTATTTAATCAAAAACCTTTGGGGATCAGTTAAATTGGGGGATAGTCTGTGTTGGTACGTGTGAGAGAGATCCACCTTTCCAAGTTGTTGGGGTTCATCTCATACTTCTGAAGGTTTGAGGGTGCTGCCTGTTCCATACTCCCCCTACTCCTAGCCTTTTAGGGGTACAAACAATAGTAATTGGGGCCTAGTGTGGTTGTGTACGTGTGATATACATACACTTTTTTTGGATCATATTTTCTATTCCGCTATTTAATCAAAAACCTTTGGGGATCAGTTAAATTGGGGGATAGTCTGTGTTGGTACGTGTGAGAGAGATCCACCTTTCCAAGTTGTTGGGGTTCATCTCATACTTCTGAAGGTTTGAGGGTGCTGCCTGTTCCATACCCCCCCTACTCCTCATCTAGCCTTTTAGGGGTACAAACAATAGTAATTGGGGCCTAGTGTGGTTGTGTACGTGTGATATACATACACTTTTTTTGGATCATATTTTCTATTCCGCTATTTAATCAAAAACCTTTGGGGATCAGTTAAATTGGGGGATAGTCTGTGTTGGTACGTGTGAGAGAGATCCACCTTTCCAAGTTGTTGGGGTTCATCTCATACTTCTGAAGGTTTGAGGGTGCTGCCTGTTCCATACTCCCCCTACTCCTCATCTAGCCTTTTAGGGGTACAAACAATAGTAATTGGGGCCCAGTGTGGTTGTGTACGTGTGATATACATACACTTTTTTTGGATCATATTTTCTATTCCGCTATTTAATCAAAAACCTTTGGGGATCAGTTAAATTGGGGGATAGTCTGTGTTGGTACGTGTGAGAGAGATCCACCTTTCCAAGTTGTTGGGGTTCATCTCATACTTCTGAAGGTTTGAGGGTGCTGCCTGTTCCATACTCCCCCTACTCCTCATCTAGCCTTTTAGGGGTACAAACAATAGTAATTGGGGCCCAGTGTGGTTGTGTACGTGTGATATACATACACTTTTTTTGGATCATATTTTCTATTCCGCTATTTAATCAAAAACCTTTGGGGATCAGTTAAATTGGGGGATAGTCTGTGTTGGTACGTGTGAGAGAGATCCACCTTTCCAAGTTGTTGGGGTTCATCTCATACTTCTGAAGGTTTGAGGGTGCTGCCTGTTCCATACCCCCCCTACTCCTCATCTAGCCTTTTAGGGGTACAAACAATAGTAATTGGGGCCTAGTGTGGTTGTGTACGTGTGATATACATACACTTTTTTTGGATCATATTTTCTATTCCGCTATTTAATCAAAAACCTTTGGGGATCAGTTAAATTGGGGGATAGTCTGTGTTGGTACGTGTGAGAGAGATCCACCTTTCCAAGTTGTTGGGGTTCATCTCATACTTCTGAAGGTTTGAGGGTGCTGCCTGTTCCATACCCCCCCTACTCCTCATCTAGCCTTTTAGGGGTACAAACAATAGTAATTGGGGCCTAGTGTGGTTGTGTACGTGTGATATACATACACTTTTTTTGGATCATATTTTCTATTCCGCTATTTAATCAAAAACCTTTGGGGATCAGTTAAATTGGGGGATAGTCTGTGTTGGTACGTGTGAGAGAGATCCACCTTTCCAAGTTTTTGGGGTTCATCTCATACTTCTGAAGATTTGAGGGTGCTGCCTGTTCCATACCCCCCTACTCCTCATCTAGCCTTTTAGGGGTACAAACAATAGTAATTGGGGCCTAGTGTGGTTGTGTACGTGTGATATACATACACTTTTTTTGGATCATATTTTCTATTCCGCTATTTAATCAAAAACCTTTGGGGATCAGTTAAATTGGGGGATAGTCTGTGTTGGTACGTGTGAGAGAGATCCACCTTTCCAAGTTTTTGGGGTTCATCTCATACTTCTGAAGATTTGAGGGTGCTGCCTGTTCCATACCCCCCCTACTCCTCATCTAGCCTTTTAGGGGTACAAACAATAGTAATTGGGGCCTAGTGTGGTTGTGTACGTGTGATATACATACACTTTTTTTGGATCATATTTTCTATTCCGCTATTTAATCAAAAACCTTTGGGGATCAGTTAAATTGGGGGATAGTCTGTGTTGGTACGTGTGAGAGAGATCCACCTTTCCAAGTTGTTGGGGTTCATCTCATACTTCTGAAGGTTTGAGGGTGCTGCCTGTTCCATACCCCCCCTACTCCTCATCTAGCCTTTTAGGGGTACAAACAATAGTAATTGGGGCCTAGTGTGGTTGTGTACGTGTGATATACATACACTTTTTTTGGATCATATTTTCTATTCCGCTATTTAATCAAAAACCTTTGGGGATCAGTTAAATTGGGGGATAGTCTGTGTTGGTACGTGTGAGAGAGATCCACCTTTCCAAGTTGTTGGGGTTCATCTCATACTTCTGAAGGTTTGAGGGTGCTGCCTGTTCCATACCCCCCCTACTCCTCATCTAGCCTTTTAGGGGTACAAACAATAGTAATTGGGGCCTAGTGTGGTTGTGTACGTGTGATATACATACACTTTTTTTGGATCATATTTTCTATTCCGCTATTTAATCAAAAACCTTTGGGGATCAGTTAAATTGGGGGATAGTCTGTGTTGGTACGTGTGAGAGAGATCCACCTTTCCAAGTTTTTGGGGTTCATCTCATACTTCTGAAGATTTGAGGGTGCTGCCTGTTCCATACCCCCCCTACTCCTCATCTAGCCTTTTAGGGGTACAAACAATAGTAATTGGGGCCTAGTGTGGTTGTGTACGTGTGATATACATACACTTTTTTTGGATCATATTTTCTATTCCGCTATTTAATCAAAAACCTTTGGGGATCAGTTAAATTGGGGGATAGTCTGTGTTGGTACGTGTGAGAGAGATCCACCTTTCCAAGTTGTTGGGGTTCATCTCATACTTCTGAAGGTTTGAGGGTGCTGCCTGTTCCATACTCCCCCTACTCCTAGCCTTTTAGGGGTACAAACAATAGTAATTGGGGCCTAGTGTGGTTGTGTACGTGTGATATACATACACTTTTTTTGGATCATATTTTCTATTCCGCTATTTAATCAAAAACCTTTGGGGATCAGTTAAATTGGGGGATAGTCTGTGTTGGTACGTGTGAGAGAGATCCACCTTTCCAAGTTGTTGGGGTTCATCTCATACTTCTGAAGGTTTGAGGGTGCTGCCTGTTCCATACCCCCCCTACTCCTCATCTAGCCTTTTAGGGGTACAAACAATAGTAATTGGGGCCTAGTGTGGTTGTGTACGTGTGATATACATACACTTTTTTTGGATCATATTTTCTATTCCGCTATTTAATCAAAAACCTTTGGGGATCAGTTAAATTGGGGGATAGTCTGTGTTGGTACGTGTGAGAGAGATCCACCTTTCCAAGTTGTTGGGGTTCATCTCATACTTCTGAAGGTTTGAGGGTGCTGCCTGTTCCATACCCCCCCTACTCATCATCTAGCCTTTTAGGGGTACAAACAATAGTAATTGGGGCCTAGTGTGGTTGTGTACGTGTGATATACATACACTTTTTTTGGATCATATTTTCTATTCCGCTATTTAATCAAAAACCTTTGGGGATCAGTTAAATTGGGGGATAGTCTGTGTTGGTACGTGTGAGAGAGATCCACCTTTCCAAGTTTTTGGGGTTCATCTCATACTTCTGAAGATTTGAGGGTGCTGCCTGTTCCATACCCCCCCTACTCCTCATCTAGCCTTTTAGGGGTACAAACAATAGTAATTGGGGCCTAGTGTGGTTGTGTACGTGTGATATACATACACTTTTTTTGGATCATATTTTCTATTCCGCTATTTAATCAAAAACCTTTGGGGATCAGTTAAATTGGGGGATAGTCTGTGTTGGTACGTGTGAGAGAGATCCACCTTTCCAAGTTGTTGGGGTTCATCTCATACTTCTAAAGGTTTGAGGGTGCTGCCTGTTCCATACTCCCCCTACTCCTAGCCTTTTAGGGGTACAAACAATAGTAATTGGGGCCTAGTGTGGTTGTGTACGTGTGATATACATACACTTTTTTTGGATCATATTTTCTATTCCGCTATTTAATCAAAAACCTTTGGGGATCAGTTAAATTGGGGGATAGTCTGTGTTGGTACGTGTGAGAGAGATCCACCTTTCCAAGTTGTTGGGGTTCATCTCATACTTCTGAAGGTTTGAGGGTGCTGCCTGTTCCATACCCCCCCTACTCCTCATCT